>NC_134691.1:305325586-305659336 GCF_050947455.1 Rhinoderma darwinii | reverse complement strand
CATAAGTATATAAAGAGAGATTGAGCATACATAATATATATGTAGAGACATCTTATATAGAGATAGTGAGAGGGAGAGAATACCGAATATTTATATGAATAATAACAACAAATGTTTGTGTGTATGTGTATATATATATATATATATATATATATATATATATATATATATATATATATATATATATTTATGTATACATATATGGAGAGAAAGAGAGAGAGAGAAAGCAAATAGCAAATAATAGATATTTATGAGACAGGAAGACTACACAGTATACACAATGCTATATATACTCTATTTTGTTACTATTAGAATTGTATTAGTATGTGTCTTTCCATTATTATTATTTTTTTATGTTGATGTGATTAATACATAGATTTATATTTATTTTTAGCTTTCTTCCCTGCATAGTATTATTGTTATTATTATTATTATTATTATTATTATTATTATTATTATTATTATTATGTAATATTTACATATAATTATATTTTGCTTTCTTCCCTGTATATAATTATTATTATTTGATATATAAATATATATATTTAACTTTCCTACCTTTATATTATTATTATTATGATGATGATGTGATATTTACATATAATTATATTTTGATTTTTCCCCTGTATATTATTAATTATTATTATTGTTGCTATTATAATTGTAATTATTATGTGATATATACATAGATTTATCTTTCACTTTCTTACCTGTATATTATTATTATTATTATTATTATTATTATTATTATTATTATCAGTTTGATGTGATATAAGCATATATTTATACTTCGCTTCTTCCCTATATTTGCAGCCCAGGCTCAGTCTAATTTGCTAGGGAAGTGCAGGAGACCCAGGACCGCGTTCACCAGTCAACAGCTGCTGGAGCTGGAGCATCAGTTTAAGCTGAATAAATATCTCTCCAGACCCAAACGGTTTGAAGTGGCCACATCCCTGATGCTCACAGAAACTCAGGTACATTTGTAGTGTCCCTGTTCCCCAAATGCCACATATGTCACCCCCCTTAACTGTACATCTGTTTATAACCCTAGCTGTCAGGACAGGGTTATAAAGTAGCAGGGTTATATAGTATCACAACTATCTATCTATCTATCTATCTATCTATCTATCTATCTATCTATCTATCTATCTATCTATCTATCTATCTATCTATCTATCTATCTATCTATCTATCTCTCTATTATCTATCTATCTATCTATCTATCTATCTATCTATCTATCTATCTATCTATCTATCTATCTATCTATCATCTATCTATCTATCTATCTATCTATCTATCTATCTATCTATCTATCTATCTATCTATCTATCTATCTATCATCTATCTATCTATCTATCTATCTATCTATCTATCTATCTATCTATCTATCTATCTATCTATCTATCTATCTATCTATCTATCATCTATCTATCTATCTATCTATCTATCTATCTATCTATCTATCTATCTATCTATCTATCTATCTATCTATCTATCTATCATCTATCTATCTATCTATCTATCTATCTATCTATCTATCTATCTATCTATCTATCTATCTATCTATCTATCTATCTATCTAGTCAAATGAAAGTAAATGTTACAATGTTGTCATGGAAATTACTTAGTTGTTGCTACAATATTGTTTTTGCATGCGATAGTTGTATACCTGATATCTCATATCCTGGTACACACCAGTATTTAGTAGTATTAAAAAAGCTGGATCTTTTAGAAAGTCGTTTGGATGGTGTTTGCAGCATGGGAAAACTCAGACTCTCTGTTGTGACTACATTGCTTTGAGCTGAATTGCATGATGAACATAATAGTCACAGTTCCTGCCATGTCATCAGTCCCTATGATCCCATGTCCTTGGCGCTGTAGAGTGCGAGCTCTGTGGTACAGATACAATACTCGCTCTTTGCACTTTCCTGAGCAGTGTGACTTTATGATCTATATTCAGTATGTGCTTGCTGGGATTAGCAACTGCTGTTTAGAAGATTAAAATTTACTGCACAGGACATTGTTCTTTCTATGGATGAATAGCGGTTATAATATGTGTTTTTTATTGTAAGATTATATGAGGTACTTTTTATTATTTGCAAACAATTTGACACAAATTATTCATATTATATAAAAAGAGATTTTTCACTTAGGCTTAAATGACTTCTAAGGAAGATCTTTATTAAATACCTATACACAAAATAATGTGCATGTTATGAAACTTTCAGCCTTGTTGACACAGTGAAGATTTTCAGATGATTTTGCATATAATTTTTAAGCTAAAATTATAAACAGGACCTAAACAAAAGATATATATATATATATATATATAGATAGATAGATAGATAGATAGATAGATAGATAGATAGATAGATAGATAGATAGATAGATAGATAGATAGATAGATAGATAATGATGGTGGTGATTCTGATGGTAATAAGTGTAATAATAATAATAATAATAATAATAATAATAATAAAAATAATAAAAATAATAATGCTGTTTACCACACACTATTACAGTCAGGATGAAACATCTGCAGGTCATCCACACAGCTGAGCAAACAATAGGACTATAATGTCACAGAGAAGGTTATGGGAACAGCGCCCTCTCTAGGTTGGAATATTAATGAAACATTATCAGTGTCCTTGTTTAAATTCAGCGCTAGTTCAGACTGAATATGCTGTGCTATACGTGGGCTGTATTAGCATAGTACCCTATAGATATATTGAGAGACAGTAGGTGTCACTTCCAGGGGACAAAATACCTGCAGGAAACTAGAGGTGTCAGGATCCTGCTGCTTTCCTTTTCGGTCCATTTCCTAATTGGGAAGACAATGAATAGATGTATGACAGAAGGGGCGGCTGCCTGGTGCATGGATTATAGTTAAATGAAAGGATAGATGGGAGTGACCATTTTGAGGACTAAAATATTCTGGACTGTTTGTTCCCAGCAATAGTAGCAATTCTCAGATTATTGTTGATGAACATTGGTTGTTCATATATAAAAATCACCACAATGATTAGCGATATTATTGAGTGTCGCCCCTTGTGATTTTTACATTTACAATACATATACACATGGTACACAGCAGGGTACCGAAGTCTAGATGGGTAGTTTAATTGCCAGATTTAGGCTACGTTCAGACGTGGCGGAATTGCTGTTGAATTCCGCTGTGGACAGTCCGCAGTGGAATCTGCAGCAGCCGTTTTTTACATTTGTTTCTATACATTTTTAGGAAACTTAGTTCAGACGTTGCGGAACATAACTGTGCGGAAATTAGGCTGCGGTGCCGAATTTTCTCTCCGCAGCATTCTCATTATGTTGCGGAGAAGCAGCGGAATTTCACTGCGGATTTCAGCCTTTGCAATGCAAATACTGAAATCTGTGGCAGAAAACGCAAATGTTGGTGCAGATTCGTTGCGTAATTGCCACGAATCTGCACCAACATTTGCAGTGCAAAAATTCTGCCACGTCTGAACGTGGGCTTACACACAGTAATTTGCGGAACTTCCAATCAAAAGTTTTAGGATTCCTGAAGATCGGACATTGTGACTTTGAGTGTCGAAAGTGGTCATTGACACAATCGTCAGCGACTATCAAAATTAGTTGAATTGTGCAAAATTTCATAGAACTTAAAGGGGTATTCCTATCTTATAAAGTGATGACATATCTCAAAACCCCTGCCTTAGGCACCACAACAGCTTGTCCTGCCGCTGAGTATACTGATAGGCCAATTGACTTCTTAATAAATGAATAAATATGTCCACATCAGCTTACCTTGCTCTGTAAATCTTATAACTTGATCTTGTCATTCTACAACTATCAGAAATACCAAATAATGTTATTACATAAGAGTTGCCACTAATAATTACATCGCTAAACAGTAGCGGAGAAAAAACAACACAAAGTGCACACAGTGCATCAAATGATATAGGAAAAGAGCCACAGATAGGTGATCAGTTCTTCTGACCTGGTTGGTTGTGCTAGGAGCACAACATCCTTGAAAGCGTGTTTTAAAATATTGCTGCAGTCTGGGTTCCGATCCGGATCCAAAGGGTCAACTAATAATTATATGACGGGGACACAGGGGATTTTTCTGAAATCTGGACACAATGACAAGTTATATTTAATCAACTAAAGTATTTATTGTTCATTACCTCCTGTTCTCCAGTGATCATCTCATTCTTGGTTACATTGGCTACATTGTTTGTTACAGGATTTCCCAGGATATTAGCTACCAAATATCTTCCATTCTGTATGATTTATTCATCATAATATCCAACAGGTATAATCTCAGGGGAAAAACATAGTCATATGCCGTCTGGCTTATTACCCCAAAATAAAATAACATGTATGTAGTAGTGAGAGGTATGACACCATTCACTACAGTAGAGCCGTCATTCTAGGCCACAATCCAAGCTCTGGAGGTTGAGTCACTCATGTGTCCATTGCCAAATCCTTTCCCTGCCTCACACCAGATAATGTTACTCTGCTGTATTCAACCTTGACTGTTTTACCCAAAATATGCTCAACACTAAAAATGAACATTTCAGGTTAAGCCTACAAGTGGTCATCATGTAAAAATAACACTTGATGTGAAGAACGTATTTGGGCATATTGTGCTTTATTATTTAAAGGGACAGTAAAACCAAAGCCATTTGCTATGCAGGTGAATACAATGTATATCAGAAAAAGTATCTGCACTCTATTATCGATAGTGTGTCTAAAATATTTACAGGTCTGAGAAAACCCAGAAAAATTCCACACATTTGTAAATTATATTCCGAACCCTTTATATGACCTGCACTTTGTGTTTTGGGCTTCTTTAATACTGAGGCAATGGCACACATACCAAAGAGGCAAGCCATGTGGCTGCTATGTGGCCCCCGTAGGGAGAGGAAATAGCCTAGTTGGTACCATCCCCTTTGCTGCTGGGTAGCAAGAAATCTGTGACCCCCCTCAACAGAGGAACATTATTGTTACCTATTAAATGTGTGGAGAATTGTCCCAAGGGTGATGGAAAGGTGGTGAAGGGGGAAATAAACTTCAGGCTTTTCTGTCCTGGGTGGCACGACCCAGAAAGATAATGAGAAGCCCAATTTGATCTTTGCTAATGGAGCCGCCTCTCTTCTATGTATACCACTGTTTTTAGGTCACATTTTTCCAAATGACTGAACATTTCCTCTTATTCCAACAGGTAAAGATCTGGTTCCAGAACAGGCGTATGAAATGGAAGAGAAGCAAGAAGGCCAAGGAACAGGCCGTTCAAGATGCAGAGAAACAACAGAGGGGAAGCAAGGGTAGCTGTGAAGAGAAATGTTCTGAGGACAATCAGGAAGACAAGTCCTCCAAATACCATCTACACCCAAGGGGGGAATCACTCAAAGCAGGCAGTCGCTTGCCCAGGGACTATACAGACAGTGAGGAAGAGGAGGAGGACCGGGAAGATGAAGAGGATGAGGAGCATAGAGATGACAAGCACTTCTACCATCATTCATCTGACTGTACTTCTGAAGAAGAAGAGAATAGTCATCAGCAGAGCAGTCAACTGCACTGAGCCTTGTACTAGGATGCAAAGTCTCTGCTCACCCCCTTCAAGTGTCCTGAGAAATGAACTCAGAAGGCTTATAGCCACAGTGTTATAAATGGGAGCCATTCTCCCTGTCGTTATCTACTAGGATTATCAAAGACGAGATATATTGCTAAGAAAATGGCATTTTAACTACAATAAGACTTCTTCCTCTTCCATCTGGTCAAGTTCATCCATTGTCTTATTTAAGCCATGATGCTCAGTGAGCCCCTCTGCTCTCACCTTCTGAATGAGATGAGTTAGAGCCATTATTGTTCCATTTCCTTTCTATGGAAAATAAACGTATGAATAGACTGTGAGGAGAAGGAGTCAATAACGGGACATAGAATCTCTGTGTCATGACCACTTGTGCTTATTCTCTGTATATGTTTACTTTATGAATGGTAAACCTGATGGAGATACTACGACTGTATACTGTATTTTTGTATATTGTATTTATAAAAGAAAAGATACCTCTACTTATGCATGCTAAATTATTATTTAGCTTTCTCCATCTTAATGATGGTGTGTAAAATAAATTGGTTTTATATGAGAATTACTTACTTAGACTTTTTTTTATTACATTATAATCTATCTGTCTGTCTAAAAACAGTAAATAGGCAGCACTCACAAAGGCTTATAGTGAAAAAGAGGGTACTTTATTGACCCCAAAAGTGCGCTGTTTCGGCTCACACAACCTGAGCTTTTCTCAAGGCTTGAGAAAGGCTCAGATTGTGAGAGTCGAAACTTCGCACTTTTGGGGTCAATAAAGCACCCTCTTTTTCACTATAAGCCTTTGTGAGTGCTGCCTATTTACTGTTTTTTGCCTAGAGGGACAGTGGTCAGGTCCCTAAGGCTTGCACCCCCTTTCATTTAATCCTGTTCTGCTGGATTCTATCTATCTATCTATCTATCTATCTATCTATCTATCTATCTATCTATCTATCTATCTATCTATCTATCTATCTATCTATCTATCTATCTATCTATCTATCTATCTATCTCTAGCTATTCATATTTTAAAATTAAAACATGGTTAAAGTGTAACTAAACATTTGACAAACTCCGCTCAATCGAAGCGTCAGAAAAGACACGAAGCGGCTAAGCACTCTCACGAGCGCCCCTGCCGCTTCGTTTGAGTGATTGGTGGGGGTCTCAGTGCTCGGACCCCCACCAATCAAAACTTCTGACATTTCACAAAGGGGATAAGGTTCCCTCCTCCCACAGTCCGAAATCTTACCTCTAAGGTTGGACTAGCCCACCAGGGTACCAAAGTATCCTCTGGTGGGCTCAAGTTCTGATACAATGAGACATAAAGGTCCAGCAGAAGACAACCCCATTTGGAGCTGACTTTGGAGCCACTTGATACTAGGATCTTTTTCTCATAAGTAGATTCACAATTAACCTTTTAGACCTTATTGATGATATGAACTGTGTGTAAAATTATAACAACAAAGCTTATGATGCAATTAATCGTGGGTGCGCACATGTTCTGTATAGACCCTCAAAATCATTTCCCTCATAGCCCCAGTCCAACTCTGCATACTTGACCTCATTTAAAATTTTGCTATGGGCTCCATGATTATAGTTATTAACAATTTTTTATTTTTACAATTTGAGATATATTCATGTTTGTTTATTTTTTATTTTTCAAATATGCATGTGCTTATGATAAAATGGACATAGTGATAATTCTATTGGCACTAGGATCTCCATGATCTGGCCATGTTAGTAAAGGTCCTCTTACATGGCCCGTCCTGATCGGTGCTCGTTTGCTCCTTTCACAAGGAGCTAGTATGGGGACGAGCGGTCATTACTCCAATCGGTCGTCCCCACACATCATGTCGGCAGCACGTCTTCCTGTTTGCATAGGGAGACGTGCTGCCGACACTGATAATATTTTACTTTTTTGAAACAATACGATCAGCAGATGAACGAGCGTTCCATGAACGATTGTTTGCCCGATAATTGGCCCGTGTAAAAGGGCCTTTACTGTTAGGGTATTTGCACACGCAAACTCAAAAACGGCTGAAAATACGGAGCTGTTTTCAAGGGAAAAGAGGTCCTGATTTTCAGAAGTTTTTTTATTCAAAGTCACGTTTTTTGCGTTGTGTTTTTTATGGCTGTTTTTGGAGCTGTTTTTCTATAGAGTCAGTGAATAACGGCTCCAAAATCAGCTCAAGAAGTGACATGCACTTCTTTTTCGTGGCCGTTTTTCAGAACGGCTGCGTAGAAAACGGCCCGTCGGAACAGAACACCATTTTTCCCATTGAAATCAATGGGCAGATGTTTGAAGGCCTTCTGCTTCCGATTTTTCAGCTATTTTTCGTCCGTTTACGGCCCGAAAAACGTCCGAAAATAAGTCATGTGAACATACCCTTTGGCTGGGTTCACACGACCTATTTTCAGACGTATTGGAGGCGTTTTACGCCTCGAAATACGTCTGAAAAAAAGCCTCGAATACGTCGGCAAACATCTGCCCATTCATTTCAATGGGCTTGCCGACGTACTGTGCCGACGACCTGTAATTTTACGCGTCGCTGTCAAAAGACGGCACGTAAAATAACAGCCTCGTCAAAGAAGTGCAGGACACTTCTTGGGACGTAATTGGAGCCGTTTTTCATTGAATCCAATGAAGAACAGCTCCAAATTACGTCCGTTGTTGACGCCTCACAAAACGCGATTACGAGCATTTCCGTCTGAAATTCAGGAGCTGTTTTCTCCTGAAAACAGCTCCGTAATTTCAGCCGTAATTGACGTTATCGTGTGCACATACCCTTAGGCTGGAATCACTTATGTAGTTTTTAATGTGGTTTTTTGAGTCAAACACAGGAGTGGATCTGAAATGAAGAAAAAGTATATAGGAAAGACGTGTACATCTGTGTGTTGGTTCAAAAACTGCATCGAAAACTACATTGAAAACTGCATGTGTGATTCCAGCCTTATACATACATAATTTTAAAGAGGAGTTCTGACAAGGACACGTCCCCTGCTGGTTCTTCCCCTCCTTGCTCCAGTAATAAGGACTAGCACTCATCTTCCCTTCTCTATAATGATGCATATTAATAGATGCCTCCAGCCATTCTCCAGTACAGTAGTAATAAAACCCTCTGATTCTTCACATGTGTATGGAGATTCAGATGTGTCGCTCACCTTCTATACAGTGTTCTGCTAAGCAACAGGTCAAACATATTAGTGGCTGTACTTACTCTAAAATATGAATTTGTGGGAATTATCAGTTGCATGGATCAGCATAGAAATACTTGTCATATTATTTGATCAACACCACTGTAGTGTTTGAGGAGTTGTCTGGTTTGGACAATTTCTTTCACGTCAGAGGCACCGCAAAGTTCACCACTACACTCCAACTTTAAAAAAAAGTTTACTATGCATAGAAAAAAAATGAATATGGGATGTGTAACTAGCTCGTAGAGAACCTCAAAGTAAACGTGAGTCTGTTCACACTGCTTATTTTCAGCCGTTATCCGGGCTGTAAACGCCCCGAAAAATTGCAAAAAATACAGAGGCTAAATGCCTCCAAACATCGGCCCATTGATTTCAATGGGAAAAACGGCTTGTTCCGACGGGGCGTTTGAAAAAACGGCCCATAAAAATAATGCCTTGTAAAAAAAAGTGCATGTAAATTCTTGAGCCGTTTTTGGAGACGTTTTTTATTGGGTCAATAGAAAATCGGCTCCAAAAACGGCCATAAAAAACACATAAAAAAACGCTTGATGCTTTAAAAACGGCTGAAAATCAGGGGCTGTTTTCCGTTGAAAACAGGTCTGTATTTTACAGCCGTTTTTTGCTAAGCGTGTGAACATACCCTAAGTCTTAATGCACATGGTCGTATTACGGCTCTGTACAATCTCCTCTACAGAGCATTAATAGGGCACCCATAGATTTGTGTGGGCCCTCACCTCTGTATTCTTCCTATTTCATACAGGGACATACAGAGGTTTTCTGTCAGATTCAGACTGTATTCTCTCCTTGAAGCAGGACCACTCAGAGCACCAAATGACAGGACAAAAAGTCCCTGCATCTCCTTATACTGCGTGCTACCGCAGTGTTTCCAGCGTGCGGCTCCGCTGTGTGGATGAGGTTTAAATTAACATTTGTCTTTGTTCATAGTGTATTTTGGCAATTTTGTAAAGTAACTTATCCTTTGTTGGATCCAATTCATTCGTATGAGAGCTCAGAAGATGCGCCAAATTAACCCAGTGGCAAACGCTGTGTGATAGATTTGGCGCCTCTTGTTTGGCGTGTTAGACACTTTTCTCTTGTTTATGCCGCTACTTAACTGGCTTACTTTACTCCAGCATTTTGCGCCAAAATTGTAGCACACAACAATATTACATCTCACACATTTTAGGTATGCACTTAGTAACGCCCCCTATTAGTGAGGTGCAAAACGTGTATAAAACACATAATAATTTTGGAGCAATTTTAGCCAGAATTCTGGCGCATTTGCTTTAGTAAATCTGCCCTTTTGTTTTAATTCCTCACTATTTGAAAATCTTTACTTGCTGTCAGTGAGTGGAAACATATTTATTTACATCTATAGGCTAAAAACCTGCACAGACCTAGTCCTGCTCTCAGTAAGGGTATGTTCACACGCAGTGGTTTCAGACATAATTCGGGCGTTTTACGCCTCGAATTACGCCTGAAAAAACGCTCCTAATAAGCCTACAAACATCTGCCCATTGCTTTCAATGGGAATTACGATGTTCTGTTCCCACGAGCCTTTATTTTACGTGTCGCTGTCAAAATACGGCTCGTAAAATGACGGCTCGTCAAAAGAAGTGCAGGACACTTCTTGTGACGTTTTTGGAGGCGTTTTTCATTGACTCCATTGAAAAACAGCTCCAAAAACGACCGTAAAAAAACAGTGAATAATGCGAGTTGTTAAAAAAAGTCTGAAAATCAGGAGCTGTTTTCGCCTGAAAACAGCTCCGTATTTTCAGACGTTTTTGGTCACTGCGTGTGAACATACCCTTACTCTCTGTGAAGTAAATACATAATTTTCTCCTATCCTGATAGTTTGCTACCGTGTATAAGGGGGGATTCACACGAGCATGTATTCGGTCCGTGCGGGCCGCGTGGTTTTCACGCGGCACGCATGGACCAATACAAGTCCATGGGGCAGTACAGACAGTCCGTGCTTTTTTGCGCAGCGTTTGTCTGCTGCGCAAAAAGCGCGACAGGTTCAATAACTCTGCGTATTTCGCGCATCACGCACCCATTGCGAACCGACTGAAACAGCGCACCAGCTGTCAAAAGGATGAATGTAAACAGAAAAGCACCACGTGCTTTTCTGTTTCCGAACATCCAAACGGAGTGTCTTTGCGATGAGCGAAGCTGGACAAGCGAACCGAACTTCACCGGGTTCGGCCGAACTCGTTTTGGCCGAAAGCGGCAAAAAAATTATCGGTAAGCGACGTCAGGAGATAGTCACTGTCCATGGTGCTGAAAGAGTTAAACTGTTTCAGCACCATGGACAGTGACTTCCGATCCCAATATACATGAACCTGTAGAAAAAAAAACGAAGTTCTGACTTACCAATAACTCCCGGCGTCTTCCTCCAGTCTGACCTCCCGGGATGACAATTCAGTCCAAGTGACAGCTCCAGCCAATCACAGGCCAAGCACAGGCTGCAGCGGTCACATGGACTGGCGCGTCATCCAGGGAGGTGGGGCCCGATGTCGAGAGGCGCGTCACCAAGGACACGTCACCAAGGACGCGTCACCAAGGCAACGGCCGGGAAGTTCTCGGTAAGTACGAACTTTTTCTTTTTGTTCAACAGGTTTTTCGATATTGTGTTCGGCATTCACTGTCGAGGGTGCTGAAAGAGTTAGCTCTTTCAGCACCTTGGACAGTGACGGGCGTCGACTAGCCTCATCTCTATGATGGCGGCTGCGCGAAAATCACGCAGCCGCGCATCATACACGGATGACACACGCAGCTGTCAAATGGTTTTTGTGCGCGCCAAACGCTGCATTGTTTGCGCGCGCAAAAACGCAACGTTCGTCTGTATCTGCCCTAAGTGTAGATAAAATATATCAGGCTGGAGTTCAAGCTGTTTAGTTCCCTATACTTGACACAAGTGTATCTACTTCCCAAATATGTGAGCAGTAATTGCCTTTTGGATGTAAACAAGAATTGTATCATTCAATTTCAGCAAACAGAGATCTTGAAAATAGTGACGAAATGAAGCACAAAATATAAGTAGAACACTGCCAGAAACAACCATAATGTGGTAGAGTCCTAATTATTGATAACCCCCTACTGACATTTGCCGTAGGATTACATCATAGCCGGCAAGGGTAAGTATGGAGCAAGCTCACGGCTGAGCCTGCTCTATACTAAGCGAGTTTCGGCTGTATGTTACAACTGACACTTCAAAGTGACGGAAGGAGTCAACTCCGATTCTACTTGTTTAACCCCTTAGATGTCGTGGTCATTAGCGACCGGGGCATCTAACCGTTAGAAAGAAGAGAGTGGCCCATAGTCTGCTCGTGCCACGATCGCGGAGTGCAATCAATGGTTGTCATGGGAGCTTGCAGGCCTAATGAAGGCCCCCAGTTCTGCCATCTTTGCGCACCTATTAAGCCCTGCTGGGGCTTAATAGGGGCCAGTAAAAAACAAAATATACTGCAATACATTTAGTATTGCGCCATATAGTGCGAGCGATCCAGCGATTACTTGTTTAAGTCCTCTAGGGAGACAAAAAAAAAAAGTAAATAACAGTTAAAGGTTTTTTTTTTCTGTACATTTTCCCCCAAAAGCAATGTCAAAAAATAAACATACCGTAATTGGTATCGCTGCATCTGTAAAAGTCTGAACTATTAAGCTGGGTTCACACAGAGTTTTTTTACGCCGAATCCATGCCGCAAACGGCAGAAAATGCCTCCCATTGATTTCAATGGGAGGTGGAGGCATTTTTTTCCACCGATCGGAAAAACCGGCTCGGGGGGAAAAAGAAGGGACATGCCCTATTTTCGGGCGTTTACGCCTCTGACCTCCCATTGACATCAATGGGAGGCAGAGAAAGCATATTTCACGGCGTTTTATGCCTGCAGCGCTCAATGGCCGCGGGCGAAAAACGCAGTGAAAATCGGTGTGCATTCCAAACGGAATTTTGAGGGGGATTTTCCTCCTGCAAAAAACCCAGCCGTACGATATATCATTATTTAACCCGCACGATGAACCCTGTGAAAAAAGAAATAATTAAATGTCAGAATTGCTATTTTTTTTGGTCACCTGGTCTCCTACAATTTAATAAAATGTGATTAAAAAATCTTATGTAGTCCAAAATGGTTCCAATAAAATGTTTCGCTTCAAAAAACAATCCCTCAGACCGCTCGATTGACAGAAAAATAGAAAAGTTATGGCTCTCAGAATACGACGACACAATTATTATTATTATTTTTTAACAATCATAATAAAGTCAACATGTAAACGAAACCTAAAAAACAATAAAAAAAATCAGTGTTTCCACACCACAAAGATTTTTTTCCCTGTTTTCCATTACATTATATGCTAATAATTAGTGTCATGAAAAACTACAACTTGTCCCGCAAAAAAACAAGCCCTCATATGGCTATAATGATGAAAAAATAAAAAAGTTATGGCTTTTAGAAGGTGGGGAGGAAAGAACGAAAATGAAAAATGGCTGCGGCGGCGGCGGCAAGTGGTTAGTACCAGGTAATCACTAAACCGACATCTCTAGTAATAGTGTGATAGTGTAATAGTAGATCTCAATATGGGGTCCTCTCCTGTTTGGGGGACCCAGAGAAGCAGTTGTATATCCTGGTAGTTGAGAAGTGTGGGACCCAGGAACCGTCTCTACTGAATTGGAACAAGAATGGAAGGTGTTGGTGACTGGATCTAATCCAAAAAGAAATTCTCAGAACAAACTTGAACCCATCCTACCCTACCGGTCCCTGTATTTGATCAGTGCAGTGAAAAAACTGTTCTAGGGAAATGCGAGTGTTTCCCCATCATCATTATCACAATGTAACTAATGGCCTGTATACAATTGACAAAAGCTCTCAGCCCAATAAAAGACAATTTGCAGCTTTTATCAACTCTTTTTAACACATGTGATAGATTCCCAAGCTGCATGGGGTCAAAGGGCATTCAAACTTGCACAAGGGGTCATTGTAGGCAGGCACGTCTTACTGTCCATACAGTCGAAACGCACTCAGTTTATTAACTTGACACACAGCTGTGACTACCACACATGTCTGTCTCTTCTAGCTAGTCATTGTCTAGCATTTACTAAAGCCTAACGCATTGGAACCTGCAGAGGTGTTAGTCCCTGTTGGATGTCAACATCAATTAGCACCTCGCTTTCAGTAAATGACTAAAAACCATAAAAATGCGTCATGTCAATTAGAAAAGCTTTCAGGACAGTATAAATAAGGTACAATGCAGGGATTTTAGAGCGTTAGTCCAGGAAGCCCCCATAAATTGAACTATATTTATTTTACCATCATAATTCCCTCTTTTCCTGTGACCTTCCACAACTCCAGCACTGCAATCCTCCCCTATCTTTAAGAAACCTATATCTCTTCTCATCCAAAGCCTCCTGGATCATAAATAAAAATGCTGTGGTAAAGGGGATTTTACACTGGGCGATTATCGGGCAGACAAGCGTTCACAGAACGTTCGTTGCCGATAATTGCCCTGTGTAAACAGGGGAACGTTCAGCAGATGAATGAGCAAACGCTTGATAATCTGCTGGTCGTATCGTTTTAAAAAAGTAAAACATTATCATTGTCGGCAGCACATCCCCCTGTGTAAACAGGGGGACGCGCTGCCTACATGATAATAATGGATGGGGACGAGCGATCGGAGTAACGACCGCTCGTCCACATCCATAGCTCAGTGTAACAGGAGCAAACTAGCGCCGATCAATGATGTCTCATTGGTCAGTGATCGCTGCACCGGCCTATTGTCAGCCAGTGTAAAAGGGCTTAAGCCCCTATTGGCACTGTAGTGCCAGTGTAATGTCCGTGGCTGCGGGCCGTCAGCTCCAATCTTCCCCTGACAGCCACAGCCACGAGTCGGCAAGCGCTGGCCCCAGCCTCCTCCTCAGGAGACGCCAGCGCTCGCTTCCACTCACCTCAGCCGGATCCCATAGGGTGCGCGCGCATGCTCGTGCCCACTCTTAAAGGGGCAGCGCTTGCACCGGAGTTTTGATAAACTTTGAACCCGTGAGTACCCTGGACTATAAGAGGGGTCTATGTCATGGCCTCCTAGTGTGTTCCTGTTCCTGTTCCCTGCATTCCGTACTATCCTGGTCGAGTACTGTGCTGAGCCAAAGTCGTGCCGTGCTATATTCCACACCTGACCTGCTTCACCACGCCTGACGTCTGTCTGCTGCCTAGTACCAGCCGAGTCTGCCTTGCTACTGTCCGAGCTGCCACAGGTACCCTATATGAACTATAGACATTAACATGCGCCCTGTTGGCCAGCTGCCATACCGCCAAGGCAGTATGGCCCAGTGCGTTCACAGACCCTTTGTGACAGCCAGTCATTGATGGATATCACCCAGCATCTGATGCGTGTGTACCCTAATGGCTGAATAGCATACTTAGAGACTTCACACCAAAAGGATCATAGGTTTTCAGCCTCTGGTTGTAAACAAGAAGGTTTCCATCCAATGACAGCAAGCAGCTGGCTTGACTGAATAAGCTTTATTTACAAAAAACGGGGTTTAAAAGTGGAAAACTCGTTTATGGCATATCCTTAAAATCAATGTGTGATCAATGACGGTTCAACCCGAATCGGCGGAATAAAGGGGTCACGGTGCTCTCTGGAGTTTTCCTTTGAATAACACTTCTGCAGTACCGGGCACAGTCGCACATACGGACGTACTGTTATGCCAGGATAATCATTGAAGCTGCATCTTCATTCTGCTGGTTGACTGGGGTAATGGGGGATGGACCCCCACGATTACACATTGATGACCTATCCTAAAGAAAGGTCTTCAAGATATTTTTTCCTGGAAACTCCCTTTAAGGGGGAGTTCACACAGAGTTTTTTGCCGAGTTTTTTTCCGCGGAAACCGTGCCGCAAAACGCGCCAAAAAACGACCGAAAATGCCTCCCATTGATTTCAATGGGAGGTGGAGGCGTTTTTTTCCCGCGAGCGGAAAAACAGGCTCGCGGGAAAAAGATGGGACATGCCCTATCTTCGGGCATTTACGCCTCTGACCCCCCCATTGACATCAATGGGAGGCAGGGAAAATGTATTTTGTGGTGTTTTATGCAAGCGGCGCTCAATGGCCGTGGGTGAAAAATGCAGCGAAAATCGGCGTGCAGGCAGAGGAAAATCTGCCTCAAAATTCCAAACTGAATTTTGAGGCAGATTTTCCACCTGCAAAAAACTCTGTGTGAACCCGGCCTTAATGGTATAGGGGTGTTTATTTTGTTCCAAAACAGCCTTTAAAATAGTTCCCCAGTCTTCTTCTTCTTCTTTGTACGTGTGGATTAACTGTGGAAGACAATTATATGAGCTGGGGCCTCTATAGATGCTCTGAGCTAACCGGTTCCAACATTTGGTAGACTGCTGATCCACCTCAACCCATGACTTCTGTATTTTCACGTTTACATATGCTTTTATAATTCTTTTATATTTTAATATCCAAATGTCTCTTTATGGGTTTAGTAAAACCACACTATAACACTGGCTGAGTGCAGTGGAATTGGACTGTGGAAATGAAGGTCATTGGGGATAATGTCCAGGGCAGCATGACCGAGTCTACACAGTTCTCCATACGTCGCTCAATAACATATAATGTAATTACCTAACATATTGTTTATAGTATGTTATCTTCGGAAGGATGAGGGGAAACACAGAATCCTACACACCAGCATGCTATGTGTGGTAGGCAGTCTTTCCAGATTATGTGGAATGTCTACAGTTTCCCAGGCTGGTCCTGAGAAAAGTTGGTAATAGTCCTGTTGGATCTGTGTGAATGTGCAGACAAGCAAACACCAGAGCATAGTCAAACTACAGAAACATTTCACACCAAGGCTGCAATGGTTATAGGTTAATAAACAACTGTGAAGCTGGCCATCAATCATCCAGGTTCGGAAGGTCTGGAGACAGATGCCTTGTACACTAAAGGGGATCCTTTGTTATCATTATAATAGATTTATTCAGCATTTTGTAAAAACAAAAAAAAAGAAATTGATCTAATAATTATAACAATTAGGGCGGGTTCACACGTGGCGGAATTTCACTTAAATTCCGCTGCGGACACTCCGCAGCGTTAATCCGCAGCGGTGCCGTTTGTCCATTGACTTACACTTTAATTTAGCAGTGTTCGTTTAGACGAGGCGTAAAATTCCGCTGCGGAGCATAGGCTGCGGAGCGGAATTTGGTGTCCGCAGCATGCTCTGTCTGTTGCGGAGCAGTGGCGGACTCATGGCGGAATTTCTCCATTGACTTCAATGGAGAGTCAAAATTCCGCAATGAAGTCCGCAGATCTTATGTGTGCTGCGGAGCGTATTGTTTTTACTACCATGACATTTCTTCATTCTGGCTGGACCTATGTATTTCTAGGTCTACAGCCAGACTGAGGAAGTCAATGGGGCTCCCGTAATGACGGGAGCGTTGCTAGGAGACATCTGTAAATAGTCACTGTCCAGGGTGCTGAAAGAGTTAAGCGATCGGCAGTAACTGTTTCTGCACCCGGGACAGTGACTACCGATCTCAATATACATGTATCTGTAAAAAACATATAAGTTCATACTTACCGAGAACTCCCTGCTTCTGTCTCCAGTCCAGCCTCCCAGGATGACGTTTCAGTCTAAGTGACGGCTGCAGCCAATCACAGGCCAAGCACAGGCTGCAGCGGTCACATGGACTGGTGCGTCATCCAGGGAGGTCGGGCTGGATGCCGAAAGAGGGACGCGTCACCAAGACAACGGCCGGTAAGTATGAAATTCTTTTACTTTCCCTAGGGAAAGTGCTGTCCCTTCTCTCTATCCTGCACTGATAGGGAGAAGGGAAGCACTTTTCCCGCAGTCCGCAGCAGCTAGTCCGCATCAATTTTCTGCACATTTTGTGCAGATCCGCAGCAGAATCTGCAACGCAGATTCTGTGCGGCATTGATGCGGACAGTTGCGGAGGAATTCCGCCACGTCTGGCCGTGCCCTTATGATAACAGTAAAATAAACTTTAAACTAGCAGAACAAGCAGAGAATTTGAGATCTGTAAACTTTGAGGAAAAATTTGTAAACTCTAACCGTGTGTCCCATGAATGCCTAGAGAGAAGACCATTCCCCATACCCATTTCTTAAGATGCCCATACAGATTAGATTACTGCCTCCCAGACGTTCCCCAACATCAGATGTCGGGTGAAACGAGTATCAGGCATGTTGGATTTCAACAAGCCCAATCCTTTTATGTGCCAGGAGAGGTCCATGTGGCCTCTTCTGTACCTCCTTATACTTCTGATTTCACATACGGAGGCATACAGAGGTTTTCTTCTCTCGGATTCTGTACTATTGCTTGTAAGAAAGAATATTTTCGCACACATGGAGTTCAATGGAGGCTGTTTGACAGTGCATAGAGCCTGCCTGTCTCTGTACTAAGAAGCCATAAAATTCCACCTCCCATTCATTTCAATGGGAGTTGGACACTTAATTTTCCCGCCAGCTGATTATTTCAGCTAGCGGGAAAAAGACGCGTCCTGCTCGTTCTCTTCCTGTTGATATCAATGGGAGGGAGGAATCTCAGGAATATTTTCGCGGTGGGACCCGCCATGCAAAATACGCCATGTGAACTAGCCCATATAGTCTCCAAGCACTGCTATGCAGGCATCCTGCACAGGGCTCTGCAGTGCGCATGATCCCTTAGGCCTCTTGCACAAAAAAGAGCCATAAGTTTGTACAACAGAGAGTCTCATACTATGATGCCATAGGCTTTCCATGTGCAGCCACGTGGTGCCTCTATACAGCACCTTATTATACAGCCATTCTCTTCTAGAAAACACACTTCTATGTAATACAGCATGAATCCGAGAGAAAAAAAGAACCTCTGTATGGGTTCTGTATTATGGTTCTGTACAACGCAGAACTTGTACGGTGCAGCAATACGGTTGTGTGCATAAACACTCTTTAAAAGGCCTCCCAATGTAATGCTTCACTTTAACAATGAGTAGTGACAATATTCATTACATATATGAAACTTGTTTTATTGTCACATGATTTCCTCCTCTACAATTATGGCAGATACAACAACCTGATTATGTCATTCCTACAGCGCTCAGCTTTCATAACCTTTCATTTAAACGAATATGGATGAACATCTGCTATGGCCTCAAATAGCAAGAATAGATATTGGATGCTCTTTCTTATAAATGATTTTGGTTTTTATTAATATACTTCAATGTTTTAAATTTCATTGGTTCTTGAAGTCTAGAATGTTTGCTATTTGGCTCCAGGCACTATGGCCGAGTTACTAGTGAGGTTATTACATATACTCTACAGGTGTTCATGTTCATAAAAAATGAAACCTGTTACTTGTGTAAAGTTTGCGGCAGCTCCTTCCACCTGTACAATATAGAGTTTTTCATGCATTTAACACATTGGTCATAACACATGTTTTACATCTGGTGATCATTGTCCTACAATCTATTTATGCTCCATTATGTGTTATTTCACCGGTTATTAATAGTCGCAGTAACATTAAATTTGTAGCTATTTTCAGGTGACCAATGATGCCATACCACTTGTTACATTTCCTTATATTCAATGCATTTTATTTATTAATAATAATTTTAAAAAAAACATCCGTACAAATGATGTAATATCTATATTTATTGATCTTCAAAGTAGATTCCTCTTAAAGGAAGTCTGTCACTTTAATTTTACTTGAATAAATTACATAACTTTGGATTTAAAATGGAATTTTTAATTTTTATAATACTGTTGCTATTATTTTTTTTCTATTTTATTGTAATATAAAATACTTTATCTCTTGAGAAGTAGCCATACAAAAGATCATCATTGCAAATTAATCAGACTTCTGCCCTTGGGAAGACATGCTATGGAAATGTTAATCTAAACAGGACTCCCTCTCTCCCTAAGAACTACAATATTAGCAGAAGGAGAGGAGGAACCAGCCATGCCAGCCTTCATTGCTACCAGGCATATGCACTCATAACCTATGGAAGGGAAGATGGTGTAACGGTGTGAACCATCACCAGGAGGAGTCTATAAGACCACCTCTCCTATATGTAGACCATTGATTCTGCCTGGCCCCCTATGTAGCACTAAGTTCCAAACCCTTGCAACTCAAAGTTTAGAATCAAAGGAAAGAAGGATCGGATACATTGGCTTTTAGCCTGTCTAATCTTTTGTTCCCTATTGATGAAAATTTGCACCATCGGGTGCTTGACTGCATCTTATGCGCCTGTCCTTTCTGTAGAAAACATTAATGCTTGACTGGTCCAAGCATCCAAGTATACGGTGTCTGCCAAGATCGCTGTTAGTCGAACAAGTCTTTCATCCACAATTAGGGTATGTGCACACGATAACTGCATTTACGTCTGAAATTACGGAGCTGTTTTCAGGAGAAAACAGCTCCTGAATTTCAGACGTAATTGCTCGTACTCGCATTTTGCGGGGCGTCCATTAGGGACGTAATTTGGAGCTGTTCTTCATTGGATTCAATGAAAAATGGCTTCAATTACGTCCCAAGAAGTGTCCTGCACTTCTTTGACGAGGCTGTTATTTTACGCACCGTCTTTTGACAGCGACGCGTAAAATTACAGGTCGTCGGCACAGTACATCGGCAAACCCATTGAAATGAATGGGCAGATGTTTGCCGACGTATTGGAGCCGGGTTTTCAGGCGTAATTCGAGGCGTAAAACGCCTCTATTATGCCTGAAAATAGGTCGTGTGAACCCAGCCTTATGTTATGTCTATGGCTGGAGTTAGTTTCCAAACAATACTCAGTCCTTGTTAATATCTGACACCTCGAGCAATTGTTAGTCACCAATGTTTCTAACTTAATCAGCTTATTAGTAATCTCATGTAATTTACTTAATCATACTAGTGTAAAATAATTCACCTGGGGGGGCGGAGCTTGACCGCGAGCAGAGAAGGTGGATTGAGACAGAGCTCCGGCGGCAATCCGGCTAACCTAAGCTTTTAGCAAGGCAAGACACAGCAGAATGGTGCGGACCGGGAAAGACAAGAACAGGGAACACTCAGGCACCCCAAAACCGGGGAAAAATCAAGCAGACCTGGATAGGTTTTTAAAGAAAACTATGGAGCGCTCTCCGGCGCGAAAATCAAAGATGGCGTCGGATGCAGCATGCAGCCATGAGGCTACAGAAGATTCTGATGTCGGCAGCACAGGAGAGCAATCGGAGGCTGGGGGTGAGTCCTCATATGTCCCTGTGTCGAGGGGATTTATAAAGCGGGTTCTCTTTAAAGCCCTGGGCCCCATAGCACAAGACCTGGCAGAAATAAAAGCCGATCTGAGAAATATTGGAGACAGGGTGGACACGCTAGAAACCGCTCAGGCTGAAGTGACCCGGTTTGGAGCAGCAGTACAAGAGACTTTACATGTTCAGCATGATCACATAAATATGGCTTTATTGCATGCGGAAGACCAGGAGAACCGCAGTCGCCGCAAAAATATCAGGATACGGGGCCTTCCTGAGTCTATTCCTCATGAAGCGCTTCCTAAAGTAGCACGGGAGATTTTTGCATCCATTTTGGGAGGAGAGAAAGCAGGGCCTATCCAAATTGAGCGTATTCACAGGGCACTGAGAGCCAAACCACGCGCTCAGGATCCACCTAGAGATGTAATTTGTGGCCTGCTTAGCTATGTGGACACCGCTGCACTATTAAAACAAGCAAGATCTTCAGACGGAGTTAATTATGAGGGAACCCCTGTCCTTCTTTTTCAAGATTTGGCTGCTTCAACACTCACGAAACGCCGGATACTAAAACCGCTACTGGATAAGCTAAGATCTAACAACATCCCCTTTCGCTGGTTATACCCTTTTGGAATAGCGATACACAAACAGGATAAACATATCGTGATACGGAATCCTGAAGATCTACATGCGGCCTGGGACTTGCTTGGATTCCAGCCTATGGATATTCCTTCATGGCTCCCGTTGGCATATCCGCCGAAGATACCGTCCCTGTTGGAAGCAGACCCCTGGACAAAGGTTTCTGGCTTTCGATCAACGCCAGGGAAGAAAAATATCCATACAACTCAAGGACGAGACCCTATCTGAAGTGCTGGGATGTAACTATGATTATGTATTAGCATAATTCTCTGCACTAACATATGGTGTTATGTTAAGGGTTCCTGAGATATATATTTCAGATTTAAATGGTGACAAAGCTATGTTTGCACAGTTAGCAACTAATCACAACATGTGAACAGGTCCCCACTTTAATGGAGATTAAGCCTTAAAATAAGCACTTGAAGTGTCTTGTCGGTTTTATACCAAAAAGTTGGAAAAAGCTGCTTAGGTAGGCCCGGGTTGGAGGTCATTCTCATTTGTTCTAATATGACCCCCCTAGTTTGTACTTATAGGGAGACCCCTCCTTATACTAAGGTGAAGCTACAGGTTGTTGTAGCTGATAATGTTTCACTCTTACCTCGTGTTAGAAGTTTACTCCAATACAGAGTATGGTTAAAAAAGGCTAAATGGTTTTTATGTTCTTTTGGTTGTATCATGTGGTATGCGCAGAGAAGGGTATGGTCACATGTCACATATGGCAGAAATTAAGATTGTATCTCACAATGTGAGGGGTCTGAATGTCCCACAGAAGCGCAGTCAAGTTATTAGATTGTGGAAAAAACAGGCGGCGCAGGTAGTCCTAATACAGGAGACGCACTTTAAAAGGTTAAAAATTCCTAATGTCCCCTCAAGAGATTTTAATTTATGGTTCCACTGCCCATATGAGTCTGCGGCTAGGGGAGTCAGCATAGCTATACATAATAGTATTCCATTTTCATTCCTAATGAAAAAAGAAGATGCAGAGGGCAGATATCTGTTTATAAAAGGGAAAATTGGGAACACTGTATATACCTTTGCTAACCTATACGCACCCAATGCTGGGCAGTCTTCCTGGCTCATTCGGGTCTTGAACGTTCTGAGAAATTTTTCTGAGGGGATTTTGGTAATGGGGGGAGATTTGAATATACCGCTTAATCCGATATTAGACACCACAGGGTCACAACATACCTCATACAAAAAGCTGGCACAACTGAACAAGGTTCTTCATTCCCTACACCTAACAGATATCTGGAGATTATTACACCCTCTAGATAAGGACTACTCATATTTTTCACCTACTCACAATACGTATCATAGGCTGGACTATATTTTCTTGTCACAGAAATACACATCACTGGTCAGAGCAGCGGACATAGGACATATTTTACTATCAGACCATGCGCCAATTTCAGTGACTCTCAGTTTGACGGGAGTCCCTAAGGGGAACTGGTGTTGGAAATTAAACGACACTCTTATTGCAGACAAGAGTAATATTCAGATAGTAGAAAACCATCTATCTCAATACTTTCAACATAACGCATCAGATTCTATCTCTGACCCAATTATATGGGAAGCTCACAAAGCAGTGTTGAGAGGGGAATTAATTTCATTGGGAACACATGTCAAGAAAAAGACAAATGCAATATTAAATGACCTATTCTCCCAGATTGCACTTTTAGAAAGAGTTCATAAGAAAACTGTAGCTATTTCCTCACTAGAAGAATTAACCAGTCTCAGAGAAAAAGTAAAAGATGTACTTAATGTTAAATCTGCGCATCTCCTTCAAATATCAAAATATAAGCAGTATGCCCATGGGGACAGGGGAAACAAGATGATGACGGCATTAATCCGTAAACAACAAACAAGGACTTTTATACCAGAGATTAAACAGGAGAAGGGGGGAGTGGCTACAGACACTGCTCAAATAGCAGAGGCCTTTCAGGCCTTTTATCACAACCTATATAATTTACAGCATACATTGGGGACAGCAACACCAGACCTTGACAGGACTTCCCTGATAACTAAATTTCTAGACACTATTGACCTCCCCATAATAGAGGGGGAAGACCTAGATATTCTGACAGATCCATTTACGGAAATGGAATTAGAAAAGATATTGATGTCTATCCCGTCGGGAAAAAGCCCAGGCCCAGATGGGTTCACAGTGGGATACTATAAAAAATTTAAAGCTACATTATTGCCCCACTTCACCAAATTATGCAATTCCTTACTCAGGGGGGAACACTTTCCAAAACAAGCTCTTGAAGCTCACATCACAATCCTGCCTAAAGAGGGGAAAGATCCCACATGTTGCGGCAATTATAGACCCATATCCCTCTTGAATACGGACATAAAGTGGTGGGCCAAGGCGTTAGCAGCTAGATTGGGTGAACTACTACCTAAACTCATAGGACAAGAACAAACTGGCTTTGTTAGAGAACGACAAGGTAAAGACAACACATGTAGAGTATTAAGATTAATTGAATACGCCAAGTCACGTGGAGTTCCCCTTGTCCTCATGGGTACAGATGCCGAAAAGGCTTTTGATAGGGTTGACTGGGAGTATTTAGAAGCGACCCTACGGAAATTTGGGATCCCTCAATTGTTTATTCAGGCGATATTCTCCTTATATAAAGAACCTAGTGCTAGAATTAGGGTAAATGGGACTCTTTCCAAGCCTTTTAATATTAATAATGGCACACGTCAGGGTTGTCCATTATCGCCGTCTCTGTTCATTATGGTCATGGAAACCTTGATTCAAAAAATAAGGCAGGACCCACAAATACAAGGCATTCAGGTCGGAACTTACACACATACTACAGCAGCATTTGCTGACGATTTGTTAGTGATGACTTCCAATCCTGAGACTTCGATTCCTCACCTTACGAACCTGTTCACAGAGTTTGGGGAAGTTTCCAATTTTAAAATAAATTTTGGGAAATCTGAAATATTAAATATTTCTATACCAGATCCGGTCATAGATCTAATTAAAATTAATTCTCTATTTAAATGGCCTGACAGTACTCTGACATACCTGGGCATTCAGATCGCGAAAGACCCAACACATCTGTATCAGTATAACTACATACCTATGCTAGAGGCTATACAAAAGCAATTAAAAGAACTCAAAGTACCCTTTCTGTCATGGATGGGACGCAAGAATTTATTAAAAACCTATATTGTACCTAAACTGTTATACTTGATACAAGCATTACCGATATGGCTACCTAGAAAGTTCTTTGATAGGGTTCGGAAGATGTTCTCTTCATTTTTATGGAATAATGCTAGGCCACGCCTTAAATACAGGCTACTGATACAGAAACCGCGATTTGGGGGCTTAGGGGTACCAGACGTATTCATGTACTACAAAGCTAACCAGTTGAATAGATGGCATTCTTTGATGAATACAACACAGTCCAATATATATGTGGAATTAGAGCGAGAGCTACTAGAGTTATCAGACAGACTTTCGCTATGGGGCTTGAGGCCCTTCTCACCAAATTCCACATGCTCTAGCACCTTAGTGAAGGGCACTATAAGGGTGTGGCAGGAGGTAAATGGAAGGGACCCGCTTTTGTCGGAAAATATTCCGCTACTACCTATGAGCCTTCTTCCTTACCTGGTAGATAAGAAGAGATTCCCAGTAAGCTCTTTTTGGAAACATATGGATAATATCACAGTGTCCCAATTCTTTGAGTCGGAGTCTCGGGATTGGACAGCCCTATTACTTAGGCATACAGGTCTAATTCTTCCTGATTTCATTAAGAGGCAAGATTTTCAGACAGTATGTGATAAATACACAGCTTGTTCTGTTAATTCTCTACATATGTCCCCACTTGAAAAAGCATTACAGCAACCTACAATTCAAAAAGGTGCTTTAGCTAGATCGTATGATAGGCTATTGTTGGGAGAAAAAGAGGATGAGCTGGAATTAATCACTAGGTGGGAACAGGACCTCCAGACTAACTTTTCAGTGGAGGAACAACGAATTATACTGAAGCGCTCACAGGGGTTCTCGCAATGCATTAGAATCAGAGAAAATTCTTACAAACTTATCACCAGGTGGTACAAAACCCCAGTATGGTTACACAAAATAAATCCAGATGTTCCGGAGGCATGTTGGAGGTGCTCACTAAAAAAGGGTTCTTTAATGCATATATGGTGGGACTGTACCTTGATACAGGGATTTTGGAAAGCGGTTATCTCAGAAATTAACTCGATTTGTTTAACATCAATTCCTGTGTCCCCACAAGTGATACTTCTATGGTTATCGTCTGATTCATTTACGCCCAAGAAACAAGATCTGGCGACTAACTTACTTACTGCAGCTAAATTATTGATTCCGTTATTGTGGAAATCCACCAAGTCACCCACTATAAAAGATTGGATTAGGAAGGTGCAAGAGATACGTAGGTTCGAAGAACTCCTACACTGGGAAAGGCAAACGAGGGTGGGCTTTCTATATACCTGGTCACCATGGATGACCTATCTGGATAAACCCAGATCCGTCTAGAGAAGGTACTAAAGAGAGTCATACCAGGAGGGACATTGACTTCCCCTAGGGCAGGTAGACTGAGACTGTTACTCGTTTCACAGGATACATAAGAAGCTCTATGATATACCACATGAATGTTTAAAATTATGGTTAATTTATCTTGTTAAGATTATGTATTAAAGAATTGATTTCACAGTACATTCCTCATGGTTAAAGTCGATTAACATAAACAGTTGAATGATTGTACTATGTTTTTTATGTAAAAACAAGAATGTGAAAAGCATAATACTTGAATTGTTATATGATTCTGTGACATTCTTAATAAAAACAGTTTGAAAACAAACAAATAATTCACCTGTTTCAAACCACCTGATTGGTTGTGAATGTTTCTACCCTATGACCTCATCACTCATATGAATTAAATGTACAGTAGAGAATTAAGCCAAGAATAAAATTAGAGAATGTTCCATTGACCCATTAAAATAGGAGAGGGTCTAAAATGATATTGTTAGTTATAGTCTTCGCAAATCCAATGGATTCAATAATTTGTGTCTATAGCTATATGATCATTTAAAGAGAAATTTTGTTGACTGAATATAATGTATACGTGAATCTTAGCATTTACAGATCTTAAGGGTAAGTTTTCCCCTATAATATCTCTTATTCCTGTGTATTCTGGTGTAGTCAGCAAAGTGTTTCCATTCAAAGCCTTTATAGCCATGGAATTTATCTCTCTAATAAATTTAATGATCAATTCATTCTTGTCACCGCAGCTCTTCCCCAAATCAATTATAGCAAATTTAAATATAATCACTTGCTCATCCTTTTTAACTCAGGGCCTCGTTGAACAATTCATATCCATTAATGAATTATTGCCCCTGCCTGATCTCACTTTATTCATATGTAATACTTCTCAGGTCAACAGATATGTAAATCACAGTTTCAACTCTATAACATTTCTTGGGACAGAACACTGTTAAAGGGGCGAGTCCCTGCTATAAAACATAAAGGATTTAAAAATTTGAGAAAAATATTAACAAAAGCACATGCAAATAAATAGTAAAGGCTCATGGACATGAGCCCATTAAGGCTGTGTAAAACCTCCGAGTTGTAGGGAGCTATATTATGGTAGAGGGTACTCCAGACCGATTATGTCTTTTGTATTGTACTTTTGGGAGTGGTGACTGCCTCCATCTTGGTTGTGCACTTCTCCCATCTGTTCATGGCTGTTTTAATTAGTATAATTAAATTAAAGAATTTGAGAATAAAGATTTTGCATGCCTAGGGAGAGAAGAGTTTCCTATTGTGCAGGTACAATGTTTAATGTAGGCAGTTTTTCTATTTGCAAAACTTGGATTTTGGCAGGAGCCTCCTGGTTGGTTGGTCCAGCGGAAGGAAGCTCCCGTCCGCCGGAGGCTGTCATATGCAGGATAATGCAAAACCCTGGAATGATGCAAGGAACGCAAGGGAACATGGACGTTGCACTTTGTGGGAGTGGGAAAAGGACTTAGTATATGTTTAGTGTTGGTTGGCGCCAGAAGTTGGTTTGGCATATGCCCATGTTCTGTGCACAATCCCGTGTCAGAGGTCGGGTACCCGCGTGTGATTCAGCAGAAATAAGACACTGGGTGTTGAGCCCTAGGCAGAGTGCTAGGCCTAGATAGACTGGAGCATGGTGCTTAAACAATAGTCCGGAGGATTAAGTTGTTAGAGAGGGTCAGAAAGTCTGTGGTGGGCCATTTGTAAGACGTGACCCCAGAGTCAACTAGCCACAGAGACTAACAAAAGCCTAACAAAAGTCCCAGTTCTGCCTTGGCTATATACCTATTAGGGACGTGCAGGAGGCACGTCCTAATAGATGCATGTCAGTATTATACTGGCAGGGAGGAATGCTCTGATATAAGAAGTATACCAAAGTATTATATCTGAGATCTAAAAATTGCATATTGAAGGCCCCTAGTGGGACTGAAAAAATAATTAATGTGAATAAAAATTAATAAAAAGGTACACATAAAAAATTGTTTTATTTAGTAAAAGTGCGGTATCCCCGCAATCGTAATGACCCAAATAATAAAGTTAGCATATTATTTAAACCGCAAGGTGAACACCGTAAAAAAAACAACGCAAAAAACAACTGCAAAATTGCTGCTTTTTCCCATCCCCCCCCCAATAAAAATAATAATAAAAGGTTAATCAATAAGTCCCATGTACCCCAAAATGGCAGCAATAAAGTCCCGCAAAAAAACAAGCCCTCATTTCGACATTGAAGGAAAAATAAAAAGTTATGGCTCTTGGAAAGCGGTGATGCAAAATAAAATAATTTTAGTTCATAAGTGTTTTTATTCTGCAAAAGTAGAAAAACATAAAAAACCTATACATATGTGGTATCGGAATAATCGTATCAATCCATAGAATAAAGGTAGCATGTTTTTACGCTGCACGGTAAACGGCGTAAATGTAAAATGCATGGAACAATGGCTAAATTGATGTTTCTTTTTATATCTAAAAAAAACTTACAAATTTGCATGGACATTAGGGCCCAGAATGCAAGCAGGGGGAAAGGGGTTAAAATAATTTTAGACTATTATCAACATCTGAATGGCTGGTCTGCAGATACATGGAGCTTATCTTTAAATCTCCAAAAATTTTGTTCGTGTTTAATGCTATAATCATAGCATTTACCTTACTAATATCCAAGAAAATGCAGGTAAGCAATGCAAAAATGTAGAATATTTCCCACAGTATAAAATTTTTTCTATGAGATAAATTTTTCACATTGTGGGAAAAATCTAAATGTATATGTTACTTACTGTTTTGATTAAAAAATATTAAATGCTCGCTGTATCATGGACAAATCTTTAAAAATACAGTATGGCCAGATTACCTCGTAATTCTAAGGCCCTGTTCACATGGATTTTTTTGCTGGCGGATTTTGACCTGCCTGCATACTTTTTGCCGCATTTTTCAGCCGCCGCCATTGAGCGCCGTGGGCAAAAAAATGCAGCGAAAAACACTTTCTCTGCCACCCATTGATGTCAATGGGAGGTCACAGACGGAAACGCCCAAAGAAAAGGCATGTCGCTTTGAAATAAATGGGAGGGGTTTTCGGACGTTTTGTTGGCGCAGCGTCAAAAAACATGCCAAAAAACTCTTTGTGAACTCCCCCTAATGCGTACTTTCAAAGATAAGGGTATCCCCCTGTGTTCACTTATTAATACCCAAATAAAAATCAAATAATCTTTACCTTGTATTCCTGACTTCTGAGTTGGTGACTAGTGGCTATTTTCCACTCAACATCCTGGATGTGATAGTACTGGCAGCATGTCAACAATGCGTGCCACCAACCCTTCTACAGACTAAGGCCTCCTACACACGACCGTGCCCGTAATAACAGTCCGTGAATACGGGCACGGTCGACCGCTGACGGCCGCGGACAGCCACAGTCACATTTGCGGGCCATGCTCCCATATAAAGTATGGAAGCACGGTCTATAAAAAGCAAAAAATAGGACATGTCCTATCTTTTACGCTCTATAATTATGAATGAATTCTACGGTCGTGTGCATGGGGCCTGACTGGGATGAACAACTATTTCTGAAGAAAAAAATAAGCTATGGTGTGGTCAACTAAACATTCACACATTTTCTAGTCAATATCATGTATAAAATTTGAAACAGGGAAAGGTATAATGTCCCCAACTAATATCACAAATATTTAGAAGTGGATTTATTTTCTAGGCTTTATTATTTACAGGCTTCATATTTTACAGGATCAAAGATAGATAGATATTTAGATAGATAGACAGATAGGTAGATACAGGGCTGCACCTTCCATTAGTTGAGAGGAGCTTCTCGCCTCAGGCGGCGGCCTGCTGCCTCTCTGAGGGGGCGGGGGCGCCACTGAAACCAGCCACCACCACCCCACTTGGACTAATTGTACCTGTGTCTATAGCACGCAGATACAAATACATGCATTAGCGCTGACATTTCAGTGCCTTACAATGACGCTGATTGGAAGGGCAAAATGACTTGCCCCGCCAATTAGTGCCTTTCAACTATGCTAGTGGCGCGATGATGCTTCAGTTGTTGAAAGGCGCTGATTGGCGGGGGAAGTCAATCTGCCGTGCCAATCAGTGCCTTTCAATGATACTAGCAGCACAATGAAGTCATCGCGCCGCTTGCGTCGTTCAGCCCAAGCAGACCTGCTCAGAAGAGAGCAGGTCTGTGTTGCCACCAGACAGCGCGGGAACGGGATCATGTGAGTATATAAAGTTTTTTTTAATAATAAAACTGTGAGTTGCATTATCTACAGGGGGTGGACTCTATCTACAGAGGTTTCTATATGTGGGGATGTGGAGCACTATCTACTGGGGGAGCTATATGTAGGGCACTATCTACAGGGGTGGGCTATATGTTGGACACTATATACATGGGTGGGTTACCTGTGGGGCACTATCTACAGGGGGGCTATATATAGGGCACTGTCTACAGGGGTGGTCTATATGTGGGACAGTATATACAGGGGGAGCTATTTGCGAGGCCCTATCTACAGAGGTGGGCTATATGTGGAGCAGCACGGTGGCTCAGTGGTTAGCACTATTGACTTGCAGCTTTGGAGTCCATATGTGGGCACTATCTATAAGGGGCTGTATGTGGGGCACTATCTGCAGGGACTTCTATGTAGGGCACTATCTACAGAGGCTCTATGGGGTCAATATCTACAGGGGGCTATGGGGGCACTATCTACAGGGGGCATGGTGTGTGTGACACAGTGTATGGTACTATTATAATCAGGGACACAGTGTATGGCGCTATTATAATTAGCGGTGCAGTGCATAGCGCTATTATATTTAGGGGTGTTGAGAATTTTATCTTCGTTTATAGGTGCAGAAATGTTTTAAAAGTGAGAAGCTGAAGACATCTGAGCGGAAATCTTCAGAAATGGGTTGTGTCCAGGAGAAGTCATCATAGAGGTCTGGACCGGATGGAGAAGAAAAGAGAAAAATAATCTGAGACGCCACCGGTGAGTCACTTAATGTAAATGTTTATTCTGCCTCTAATCAGTAATGTAGTCGCTGTATGATCTGTAGCGAGATGATGGGTGGTTTGATTATGATATGATTTTTTTGTCAAACAGCAAATCCCAGCATATTCTTACCATTGTTCCAGCCATGCTGGGAGCTATAGTTTTACGCCGTACAAACCTATACGGCAGGGGTTGCACTAAATTGAGCTGTATATGTTCTGGTGCTGTATATATGTACTGAGCTTGGTTCTGTTGCTGTATATATGTACTGAGCTTTGTTCTGTTGCTGTATATACGTACTAAGCTTTGTTCTGGTGCTGTATATATGTACTGAGCTTTGTTCTGGTGTTGTATATATACAGAGCTTGGGTCTGGTGATGTATTCATGTACTGAGCTTTGTTCTGGTGCTGTATATATGTACTGAGCTTTGTTCTGGTGTTGTATATATTTACAGAGCTTGGGTCTGGTGCTGTATTTATGTACTGAGCTTTGTTCTGGTGCTGTATATATGTACTGAGCTTGGCTCTCGTGCCGTATATATGTATGAGCTTGGTTCTGATGCTGTAATTATATAGTATATATTTATAATAACAAAATTGCAGGGTAGATGGAATTGTTCTCAATTCATTGTATATTTAATGGGAACCTGTCTGGAAGTTTTTACCCACCATGCAGTAATACATGACCTGACAATATTTCCAAATGTATGTTTTTTCAGATGCAGCAAAATCTATAACATCAATTTTTGAAACAGCGCACACTATATGCTAATTACTCATTAAAGGGTCATGGGGCGGTGCCGATATCCTGAAGAGTCACATAGTCGTGCCTCCAAACCCACCTTTCCATGCTTGATTGACATGCCCCTGGCTGATACAACTTTCTCGGATGCGCCATTGCTTTGTACTACTTGGGCACGCACCGTGCAGCGAGGTGTACTCTGCCCGGCTTCATCGCTGCACTGCGCATGCCAGGGGAGTACAAGGCAAAAGTGCATCCGCAAGAGTTTGAGGATACTGGTAGTAATGTAGAATAGCCAGGGGGATGTCAATGAAAATCTGGGGGCCCCCATTTCAATTTTCACCTCAGGCAGCAGAAAAGCTATAACCGGCTCTGGATAGATAGATAGATAGACAGACAGACAGACAGACAGATAGATAGATAGATAGATAGATAGATAGATAGATAGATAGATAGATAGATAGATAGATAGATAGATAGATAGATAGATAGATAGATAGATAGATAGATAGATAGATAGATAGATAGATAGACAGACAGACAGGTAGACAGATAGACAGATAGATAGATTAGATAGATAGATAGATAGATAGATAGATAGATAGATAGATAGATAGATAGATAGATAGATAGATAGATAGATAGATAGATAGATAGATAGATAGATAGATAGATAGATAGATAGATAGATAGATAGATAGATGGATAGATAGATAGATAGATAGATAGATAGATAGATAGATAGATAGATAGATAGATAGATAGATAGATAGATAGATAGATAGATAGATAGATAGATAGATAGATAGATTTGGCAAAACAGCTGTAACATGTTCATGCACATGTGTTTCTGGTAGATTATGGACATGCATGTACTGTATATTGGGAAATGATCTTTGCTCCATGTATGTGTCTGGTTCATTTTATTTAGGAAAAAAAATCACATATTAGATTCTAAGCTAAGAATCTTGGCACTTTATATAAAAAGTGTTATAAATGTCAGGTGCATAACGTTTGTCATTTACAAGAGCTTGGAAGGAAAACTGCATCATCCACGTGATGATAGAAAAAACATTTGTTGAGTATTATTGGATGATTGTCAACCGATAAAGGCTGAAATTTCATCTGTACACCTTAAAAAATAAAAGGCTAACAGAGCCAGCTCAGTCTCTACACTCTTTAAACTCAAGGGTAGGCATGATTTGGCAGTCCAGATGTCGCTACACTACAATGCCCACTGTGCTTTGCCAACCAGTATCTTGCACTGATAGGAAGCTTCTTATTAAGTATAAATGCTAACTGCGTTAATGGGGCATTAGATAAATATAAAATGAGTTTTACATATAATGAGAGCTCTTAAAATGTCCCCAATGTATCAGTTTTATAGCTTCCACATTTTCTGTCTCATTTCGATGAGAGCACGTAAAGCTACATAAAGCTGCATAGGTGCTTTCACAGTATTTTTATACAAAGTGTGAATTTAAAGGTTATTTTTAAGAGCGGAAGTGGTCCCAATGGTAGATTTGTGCAACACGTCTTGCTGGAAGGGTTGATAAAACGTATCCGGTTATCCACCATTAACATTAGTTAATGTGATCTTAATTTAGTTACAAAGGCATCTTCATTAAAGGAGTTGTCTGGTTTAGCAAACTCATTTTCAAATGCCCTATAAGGTCTCTTGCACACGACCGTTGTGCCACATGGGCCGTTTTTTACGGCACCCGAGTGGCACCCGATAGTCTTCACGAACCCATTCACTTTAGCGGCTGAATCGGGTCCATGAAAAATGGTCTGAGTTTCCGATCCGAGGAAAGATAGGACATGTTCTATCTTTCCTCGGATCACTGACGGGATTCGGACGGCACACACGGTCGTGTGCATGAAGCGTAAGGGAGTAAGTACGAGGGGAGCACCCTGTTCTGGGTCCTCATTTAACAGTGCAGATATTTGTTAGCTCACTAACGGATTTGGCTTACAGCAGCGTTCTGCAGTTTCTATTTACAGTGGATACATAGAAGCTGCAGAGCAAAAATGAAATATATTTTTATAATAAATGCAAATTGGAAAAATGGATATAAACACAAAACTCATACATTTAATTAAGAAAATATGGAAATAAAAAAGCTACAAATGTTTACATAGCCTTTAAGCAAACGCAACAAGGGTGACAAGCAAGAATGGCAGCTTTTTAAATCCTTAGATTTATCATTTCTAGATAGAATATACTACAATATATTCAAGCCTGATTTTATACAACCTCAACCTTTTTCCAATCTTATTAGCATGGAGAAACCCCTGAAATTCTTATTCCCATTCATACCTCAAAGAAACTTGGTGCAAGAGCATTATAAAGTATTCTATAAATTTTATATTCTGTCGGAGATTTGTTGACTGTTTAGCTGCCTCCATGCTAAGCATCTATGAACAGACTGAAATCAGTTTTTCCAGCCCTATTGTATGAAAAGGGTCAAATCTGCAGAATAATCCTCATGTATACACCGCGTCTGGCCTCAGCCTGAGGCCTCATGCACATGGCCGTGCCCATAATCGCAGACCGTGATTGGACAGCCAGCCGCATTTTTAGCCCATGCTCCCATACATGTCCTATCTTTTGCGGTGGCTTCTTCGGCCCAGACACCTTCCCGCAAATACAGGGGAAGGTGTCCGTGGTCAATATACAGTGAAGGAAATAAGTATTTGATCCCTTGCTGATTTTGTAAGTTTGCCCACTGTCAAAGACATGAACAGTCTAGAATTTTTAGGCTAGGTTAATTTTACCAGTGAGAGATAGATTATATTAAAAAAAAATAAAAAAATCACATTGTCAAAATTATATATATTTATTTGCATTGTGCACAGAGAAATAAGTATTTGATCCCTTTGGCAAACAAGACTTAATACTTGGTGGCAAAACCCTTGTTGGCAAGCACAGCAGTCAGTCATTTTTAGTAGTTGATGATGAGGTTTGCATACATGTTAGATGGAATTTTGGCCCACTCCTCTTTGCAGATCATCTGTAAATCATTAAGATTTCGAGGCTGTCGCTTGGCAACTCGGATCTTCAGCTCCCTCCATAAGTTTTCGATGGGATTAAGGTTTGGAGACTGGCTAGGCCACTCCATGACCTTAATGTGCTTCTTTTTGAGCCACTCCTTTGTTGCCTTGGCTGTATGTTTCGGGTAATTGTCGTGCTGGAAGACCCAGCCACGAGCCATTTTTAATGTCCTGGTGGAGGGAAGGAGGTTGTCACTCAGGATTTGACGGTACATGGCTCCATCTATTCTCCCATTGATGCGGTGAAGTAGTCCTGTGCCCTTAGCAGAGAAACACCACCAAAACATAATGTTTCAACCTCCATGCTTGACAGTGGGGACGGTGTTCTTTGGGTCATAGGCAGCATTTCTCTTCCTCCAAAAACGGCGAGTTGAGTTAATGCCAAAGAGCTCAATTTTAGTCTCATCTGACCACAGCACCTTCTCCCAATCACTCTCAGAATCATCCAGATGTTCATTTGCAAACTTCAGACGGGCCTGTACATGTGCCTTCTTGAGCAGGGGGACCTTGCGGGCACTGCAGGATTTTAATCCATTACGGCGTAATGTGTTACCAATGGTTTTCTTGGTGACTGTGGTCCCAGCTGCCTTGAGATCATTAACAAGTTCCCCCCGTGTAGTTTTCGGCTGAGCTCTCACCTTCCTCAGGATCAAGGATACCCCACGAGGTGAGCTTTTGCATGGAGCCCTAGATCGATGTCGATTGACAGTCATTTTGTATGTCTTCCATTTTCTTACTATTGCACCAACAGTTGTCTCCTTCTCACCCAGCGTCTTACTTATGGTTTTGTAGCCCATTCCAGCCTTGTGCAGGTCTATGATCTTGTCCCTGACATCCTTAGAAAGCTCTTTGGTCTTGCCCATGTTGTAGAGGTTAGAGTCAGACTGATTAATTGAGTCTGTGGACAGGAGTCTTTTATACAGGTGACCATGTAAGACAGCTGTCTTTAATGCAGGCACCAAGTTGATTTGGAGCGTGTAACTGGTCTGGAGGAGGCTGAACTCTTAATGGTTGGTAGGGGATCAAATACTTATTTCTCTGTGCACAATGCAAATAAATATATATCATTTTGACAATGTGATTTTCTTCTTTTTTTTTTTATATAATCTATCTCTCACTGGTAAAATTAACCTAGCCTAAAAATTCTAGACTGTTCATGACTTTGACAGTGGGCAAACTTACAAAATCAGCAAGGGATCAAATACTTATTTCCTCCACTGTAAGTGAATAGGTCCGTAATTGCGGACCGTAATTATGGTCAGAAATTATGGTCAAATTCTATGGTCATGTGCATGTAACCTAAAAGTGACAGTTCTTGCTACTGTTGCCTTTGGAAAACCCCTGACCAGGTTCCAAGGGACCCCAGGGTTGGGAAACCTTGTCCTAGAATAATGCTAGCATCAATGAGGCCTACTATAATGGTATTTTCGTTTTCTGTGTCATTTTTATGCATTCCATATGTTCATCAGACTCCATGAAAAATTATTTGCTATTAAAAATCATAAGTCACCAAAGTCGAGGAAAATAAATATTATCTTGTTCCTTCTGCTAAAGAGTCCCCACATCCCCCCCCCCCCTTACTCATTGTATATAAATGCAATATAAGATCTCTGGTTACTTGCTAGAAAGTGTCTTTTGTCCCTGGTCATAACTGTAAGGATGTTTTTCAGATACAGAATTTTATGGTTGGATTAAACTTTATTTTCCATAATAGGCCACCTAATAAAAACTCTGAAGCCATGTCTTTCCTCCAGCTGGGGGCCACGGTTAACACTTTCACTTCATAAATCATTATAGAACAGCCAGATGTTTCCAGAAGTAAAAGCAAAAAAAAATGGAATATATTGGATTGAAGGTGATTGAAAGAAAATGTGCTACAAATTGCTGGCAATGCAGATGTATAAGCAGATTAGAGAAAGGTGTTACGTGAAAATCCCACCGACAAAACCTTACTTGTGTGGATGCATTTAATGTAAGGTATAGAAATCCCAATGTATGTAATTAATACATCTGATTCTAGTTAGGTCACATCTCTTTCCTACTGGCCAATTCGAGCGTAAGGGTAAGTTCACACGTAGCGTAAGTACTGCAGGGTTTTGAAAATCTGCAGCATAATACAGTAGCAGCAAAGCGAATGATATTTGAACAAATCTCATCCACATGCTGTATAATGATGAGCGGAAAAAATGCTCTGAAATTTACCTGCGGTGCGTTTTTTTTTAATCCACAGCATGTCATTTGTATTTGCATAATCGCTTCTTTTCTGTTGCGGGCTTTTCCCATTGAATTTAATGGGGAGATGAAACCAAATAAATAGCAAATGTTGAATTTTTTGCGATTCTGTCACAGAAAACGTGGTTCTTTTTCATTTAGGGCGGACTCCTGGGATGACGTTCCATCCCCTGTGACTGCTCCAGCCAATCACAGGCTGCAGCGGTAACATGGGACATGAAATCATTCCAGGAGGCCGGCCTGTAGGACGTCAGAGGGTAAGTATATGAGTTTTTTTAACGTTCATTTTTCCTCAGTGGACATTCCGGCCAAAAAAACTGCACCACAATTTGGTGCGGTTTTTCGCCCGGAGTACCGTGCGGTCGCCAGGGTGGATACGCTGTGTACCTATACGCAGCCCTGTGTAAATGTAGCCTTCCTGGCACCTACACATAACTGCTGTATAGGTTGTATTATTTTAACCCTCATTATATATATTGGCATGATATTACACATCTTCTGAGCAGAACCCCCGCTTTAACGTCTGGTTTACAAATCACACATTTTTGCCCTTAACGAGTGCCGATTGCTGATATAACAAGTCTATCGGCACCCTTTTTACATGGGCCGATGAAAACTGTATAGTGAGGTTCAGCTCCTATAGAGCTTGCATATTGTCGGCAGCATATCCACCTGTTTACTCAGGAAGATGTGCTGCCGACAACGATGATTTTATAGGCTCCATAAAGGGATGCAATCAGCCGACAAACAAGAGTTTGCTCGAATGTCGGATGACTGCTGACATGTTTACACGGGCCAATCATCGGGAATCAGCGTTCGTAGTAATGCTCATTTGCCCGATCATTGGCCCGTGAGGGATTTTCTCACAAATCAACTATTAATTCAGAAGTCAGAACATGCAATAACTAACATTTTTTAAATGAACACACTGCTAAATAAACATTTTCCTGCGCTGAGTTATTCAATTTAGTTTATTCTCATAGTGTCTCCTAGTGTTGCTGGCATCTGGGAGGTAATGTAGTTGCTATATGCAACATTTGGGAGGTAGTGTACTATATGTGGTGTCAGGTGAGGTAGTGCGCTATATGTGGTGTCAGGTGAGGTAGTGCACTGTATGTGTCAGGTGAGGTAGTGCACTATATGTGGTGTCAGGTGAGGTAGTGCGCTATATGTGGTGTCAGGTGAGGTAGTGCGCTATATGTGGTGTCAGATGAGGTAGTGTGCTATATGTGGTGTCAGTGGAGGTAGTTCGCTATATGTGGTGTCAGGGGAGGTAGTGCGCTATATGTGGTGTCAGGGGAGGTAGTGCGCTATATGTGGTGTCAGGTGAGGTAGTGTGCTATATGTGGTGTCAGAGGAGGTAGTGCGCTATATGTGGTGTCAGGGGAGGTAGTGCGCTATATGTGGTGTCAGGTGAGGTAGTGTGCTATATGTGGTGTCAGAGGAGGTAGTGCGCTATATGTGGTGTCAGGGGAGGTAGTGCGCTATATGTGGTTTCAGGGGAGGTAGTGCGTTATATGTGGTGTCAGGTGAAATAGTCTGCTACATAGGCCATCATGGAGATACTATGCTAATCCATGAGTCATGAAGGTGATATACTGTTCTGATGCAACTGTGGTGCATTACCTCCTCCTGATGGGGAGATAGGGAGGTCATGTAATGTTATGTAAGAGGGGGTTAATATGATTAATACTAGAAGAATGAAATATGGATTATCTTAGGTCATGTTCACATTTAGAACCGTTTTTTGCTGTGAATTTAGAGCCGCTAAATTTAACTTAGATTCCATCACTTTGGAGTTTTCTCTCCTTAATCAGTTATCGCTGTAATACTTTACATTTGATTCCATTAAAAACAGAAGAGTGATAGTAGTCTGAACAGAGTGCAACTTTATCCAATTCAGCTATAGTTACTTATGTTGCTGTACACATGGAATATGTACATATAGTACGCCTATGACAATGGACACACCGGTAAAAAAAAAAGTGAGCCGCCTGAAGAAACCTTTATGACATATTGATAGGCTATACCTTGCATGATTGGAAGGGGCCTGGCTGCAGGAAATACCATGGGCCTTCCTGGAATTAGTGAGAAGGAAGCCCCATAAAAGAGCTGCGCCACGATTGCCTTACTGTACCATGCCCTTAATCTGGCCCTGGCTGTCAGCCAAATGATCTCATGTGTATAGACAGTTTAAGGCAAAAAAAAAGCTTTGGGACAAAGTTTTCTTTGGAAAGTGCTTTACTGACCTGACAGGCCAGGAGTTGATTTCATCCTTGGTTTTAAATATATGACTCCTGCACTGATCTGTAATACGGCCATGTACATGAACACAAGAAAAGACAATACAAATATTATTTCAATTAATTGTAGAGAAATCATCTGTTCCCCTCCTTTTTTGTTTTTTCACCAGGCCCTTAGCAAAGACATAGAGGGTGGGACTTTCTTCGCTTTCACAAGGGTGTGTATGACATCATCCAGCTGCCTTCAGTACATTGACACTGACACATTAGCAAAGTTTTCCTAGTTTGGATGTTTATTATGTTTATATTATTTTTATTTTTTTAATAAAAAGCTTCTACTTTGCATTCTTTTTTTGAGATCTTACTGAATGCTTGACTTTTTTTCTTTTCAAGTGCCCCCCATAAATGTTCAATGGGGTCGAGGTCAGGTGATTGCGGAAGGAAAACCTTGATGGCTAGTGCTTGCTCTTCTTTGGTCCTAAACTACATTTTACAAAGTTTTGACATGTGTTTTGGGTCAGTACCCTGCTGCATGAGGTTATGGTCCCATGTAGCTGAGGTCGAAGCCCGGCTGACTTGTAATGGCCAATGACCGTACAGCTTTGCCCAGTATTACGGTGCAATCGTGCTGCCATTGCCACATGGTGTCGTTTTGGCTGCATACGTCTGCCGCTACGTGAAACCGTACTATGACTCCTGACCCCTGAACATCCAAATCTAAAGGTATGTATGGCAGCATGTATCTCAAGAATGGAGGGGTCCTTTTTCTTGTTCTGTTCATACACTGTGCCAGAAATGTGTCATTTGTTGGTAAGTTAAAAACAGCCACTAAATCTGCCCTCATAATTTTGGATGCAGAGTTTCAAATGAAAGCTGTATTGGACACTGCTTTTGTGCTTTTCAGCTAGTCGGCGTTGGTTTTTCAGCTTCCCATCGCTTTCAACGGGAATTTGTGTAGCGGAATCCATGCCAAGATAGGGCAGCTGGCTTTTTTTTCAGTGAAATCAATGGGAGCTAAAACCAAGGAGTTTTCCACGCTGATTCAAACGCTGATAAAGCGTTGGAATCAGTGTACAAAAAACGCCAAATGAACCTAGGCTTACTGCCATAAATCTCAAACTTGAATTCAACAGTAAATAGTTTTTCCTAGTCATTCACTATGAAATACTGATACGTGTTAAGCTAAGTTCACACTACTGTTAAACTCTGTTTAGCTCTTTTCTGTCAGATGAAGAGGTGAACGAGATTCCAAACGAAAAGCGTCGCTTACATTAGAATTACCATTGATTTCAATGGTAATTATTTTGTTTCAGATGCTTTTCGTTTGCCCCTGTTCCCTAGGTTTTCGTTTTTTTGACAGAAGCAAAAGTGCAGTCTGCAGAACTTTTGCTTCCATGAAAAAAAAAAAACGGAAACCTAGCGAACAGAGGCAAACAGAAAGCATCTGAAAAAAAAAAATTAACATTAAAATCAATAGTAATTCTAACGTAAGCGACACTTTACGTTTGGACTCTCGTTCACCTCTTCCTCTGACGGAAGAGTCCTAAATGTACTATAACTGTAGTGTAAAAGGAGCCTTAGAGTATTTTTTGTCATGTTTCTGTTGCTTTTTGAAAGAATAAAGTAGCGTGTTGTGCTAATATCTCGCAAAAAAACAAACAAAACGAGAACCTAACAGACCCAATATAAATCCATTGCATCCATCATATCTGTCATAGAGCCTGTAAAAATAATATATGAATCCATGCAGCCAGCTGGACTGAGCTTTTTTAGAAGTGAGGGTATATAAGTCGATGATGGAGCTAAAGTCAACAAAAGGAACGAATGCAGTGCATTGTAAATAGCCTTCAACCTGAACCTGTCCACTATTATGTGCACATTTTATGTCGTCCCCTTAGGGATATTTTTGCCAAAACTGAGAAAAAATACCTGAAATGTATGTGCTCCCCCAAACTCTCCTGCAGCCACTGGGGGCAGCATATGGCATCAATGATTCAGCTTTCCAGTGCACTATTCTCCATAGTATGATTTGCGTGATGCCCCCTGGTGCACTGGTGTGAGAAATATAGAGCATGCAGGAGTGGTGAGTACGGATCAGTACAGGACGGTTACTCTATGGCAGGAGTGCATATAATTAATCAGTTCTCATACTACAGCATTTAGGAGATTTAGGAGCAATATTTTACACTTTGAGAATTGGAATGTATTCCTGATTTCTGTCGTCTGACCCTTCACTCGCTATTAACAGTAACTTATTCTTGTAATTCTTACCAGAACACTTAAAGCTGGTCATAGATTTTAGATGGCCAAAAATACCAATTTAGACCATTTTCTGCCAACCTTCAGTGGCTTTTAGTGACACGAACGAGCATGACAGATGCCGACTGAAGGCAGATATTTGTGGAGAAGTTATTCTGCAGTGTTGGATTTTTTTCAGTTGTGTGTAGTCCATGTAAAGTCATTCATCCCAAACGACAGATTTGCATCCCATCAAAAGAGCCCAGATGGGGCCACAGATCAAGGCAGGGATCGGCGATTTGTCGTTTTAACTTATGGCCTTGTCATCCAGAACAACATCCTCCACACACCAACCATGAACGACAAGTCATTCAGAGAACGGTCGTCTAAAAGCCCTAAAGCTTTAGCATGTTGACTACAGACCTCCAAGTAGGTAAGTATTTTACGTCCCAGCTGAATAAAGGAATAGTTTTACTGTAGCCTTGGATTAAGGAATATCAATTATTGATTGGGGTTTAATTTAGCCAACTGCAGTTTACCCAGCTGTGCAGAAACAAAGGTCCCTTGGTATATTATCTCCCGGGAAGCCGGGTCCATTTCAGAGCAAGTGAATTGCCTTAATGCCTCAATAAGGATTGTCAACATGCCCCAAGTGTTAATCTAAGAATTCACCTGGTCTATTCTCTCTAGGACTGTAAGGTCATCCAGCCTAGCAATGCTCTGTGGGAAACTTTACACTCCAAGGTCAGAAGAGCGGTCAATCAATTCTAGACAATTCTTTATTTAAACAGGAATGTAATTGGAAGCGCAATACCTGAGGTATCAAGACCCGCAGGATAAAGTCAGTGGATGTACAATACACAACAATTAGTTGTTAAACACCTCTGAGGTCGTCTAGGATTGCCAGGACTGTTTGAAGACATTGTTGCCCGATGTTTTAAGGCTATGTTCACACGGAGTATTTTGCAGGAGGAATATCTGCCTCAAAATTCCGTTTGGAAGTTTGAGGCAGACTTTCCTCTCCCTGCACGCCGATTTTCGCTGAGTTTTTCGCGGCGTTTTTCGCCCGCGGGCATAAAACACCGCGAAATACGCTTTCTCTGCCTCCCATTGAAGTCAATGGGAGGTCAGAGGCGGAAACACCCGAAGATAGGGCATGTCGCTTCTTTTTCCCGCGAGGCAGTTTTACTGCTCTCGGGAAAAAGACGCCGACGCCTCCCATTGAAATCAATGGGAGGCATTTTAGGGCCGTTTTTGCGGCGCGGTTTTTCATAGTGTTCAATGGAAAATCAGCTCCAAAAAAACGCCTCAAGAAGTGACATGCACTTCTTTTTAGGGTATGTTCACACGGCAGCGTCCGTAACGGCTGAAATTACGGGACTGTTTTCAGGAGAAATCAGCTCCGTAATTTCAGCCGTCATGGCATGCTGAGGCGCTTTTTGCTGCGTCCATTACGGATGTTAAATGGAGCTGGTTTTCCATGGAGTCCATGGAAAACGGCTCCATTTACGTCTGAAGAAGTGACAGGCACTTCTTTGACGCGGGCGTCTTTTTTAGGCCCCGCTCCTTTTGCCGTAAAAAAAAATTACCATGTGCACAGAACATCGTAAGACCCATTCTAATGAATGGGCAGATGTTTGCCAACGCTATCGAGGCGCATTTTCGGACGTAAATCGAGGCGTAAAATGCCCGAATTACGTCCGTAAATAAGCCGTGTGAACATACCCTGACAGAGCATCTTTTTACGCTCCGTTTTTTAAAACTGCGGAGTAAAAAGACGCCATGTATGAACTAAATGCTGTTTTTCCCATTGATTTCAATGGACAGATGTTTGTAGGCGTTCAGCTTACGTTTTTTCAGGCATTTTTCGAGGCCTAAACGCCCCGAAATATGCCTGAAAACACTGCGCGTGTACATACCCTAAGAATTACCATTGTTTGATCTACGACATGCAGATGAGCCATGGATTCCTTAATCTCTAAATAGGCAAACTATCCCAGCTTTAGAAGATATTCATAAGAATATGTGATCATTTCACCACATGTTTCCTGACATGATTTAATCCTTATTCCTCGCTATAAAGACTGTCTTACTTCCTCATAGAAATCGCAGCTGTGCCTTATAAAAGAGTCACCATATAAACAAAAACACGTCTTGTTCTTGAAATCGCCTTATAACTACAGATATCCTTTTCAGTAGCTGGGGGTCTGGAACGTTTCATCATTCCAATTATTGAGTAACTTGTAATCAAGTCATAATGTAAAAAATGTAGGTAAAAATGTAGAGAATTACTGAAATGAATTCGTTTACTTTCTTTTTTTTTTCTTTTTTTATTGTCATCAGTTTCATCTGAAAATATTCATATAATGGAAAAGCTCTCAACCTCAGGGCCGTAACTATAGGGAGTACAGAGGCTGTGGTCGCACCAAAGGGTTCCTCGCCTCATATGAGGAGACGAGTACTTTGAATGATGCCTAAAGTTGGAGGTGTCCTCTTACAGATTTGGTACTGTGGCCAGGATGCTCAATTTGGTCTATTTAAAGGGGTATTCCCATCTCTACATGATATGCCAGAAATGTCTAATAAATGCAGGTGCCAGCTCTGGGACCCACACCTATCTTGAGAATATGGGTCCCCGTCTGGTGAGCCTTTCCGCATCCAGGCTAGAGACTCAGTGGATAGATGGCCAGGATTATAGAAACAGCCAAGCTTGTAGTGCTGAAACTCTCTCTCATTCACTTTTGTGGGAGTTTTGGAAACAGCATAGCACACCGAGCTCAGCTGTTTCTGTAATCCTGGCCACCTCCCCAATAAGTCTATACCTGGATGTGGCCACCTCACCAGGGAGGGACCCCCATTCTCAAGATCGGCACGGGTCCTAGTGTATCTGGCTGGATGCAACAGCTGCCTCACCAGACTAGGTCAGGAGACCCCATTCTTGATATAGGTGTGGGCCACAGAGCTAGGACCCACTTCTATGGGACATTTACGGATTACACCTTTAATATAACCTATTAACTTTGTAGGAGGTATTTGATATTGTAGATATCTGATCATAACCATTTTATGTTCTTACTTTTCATCGGCTATTAGCGAGACCCACTTTCTGTACCCTGATACTTCCCTCTCTCCAGGCAAGACAAGCATTTACATTGTGGTCACCCTGCAGTTAACCGTTGTTTGCATTGAGTTATCTGTCTATTCTATATTGACATTTTTCCTGTCATTTTTTTTAATAAAAAAACATAGTTTCAATTAAATAATGGACTATTTGCACCAAGGGCTCATTTACCATGTGAGCATGTATATTTTGGCCCATAATACTGTGTGCAATACGGAACCACATTGCGACCCACATAGTTCTGGCATTTTTGACGCTGATCAGCATAAAAAGAGTAATTCGAAAGTGGAAACAAAGGGGAATTCAACAACGTTCCACATCAGTTTTCTGGTGTAGAAATGTTACAAACGGCTCATAAGTCACAAAAGTTGTGACTTTTAGGCCGTTTCCATAGTTCTTGACACTTTTCAAGTGGATGAAGCTTAGTGGAAGGGGGCGAGGCTACCCACATCCCAACGCATTTACCATAATTTATGCCAAAAGCTGGCAATTATAGAGGAAATCTCCGCCAGGTCCTGGCTGGCGTAGATTTCATTTAGTGGTGCAGCCGAAGATGCGACTAATTTATTGTTTTATTTCACTCCAGCTTGTTATCCATTAAGACCGGCACAGTCTTAATTAATCTCCTCCAAACTGTCCACAAAGTTATTTAAATCTCCCCCACTAGGAGGAGCTTACTGCATGTTTTATTATGGAGTGCACTGTATAAACAGTAGGTATAATGCTCCCCCAAGTGGCAACTGAAGCCGGGCAGAAATTTATTATTTAAAGAGAACCTTTCACCTGCCCATACATGTACAGCTGAGTGCAGCATGTAATGGGCAGGGCTGCACAAACCCTGGGGCACTTTAAAAAAATTTCGACCCTTTTCCGTTATTTAGATATCGGTGCCGTTATATTTGGCGCCCGATATTTAAATAACCCCCTGAACTGTCAATGGGGCGTGTTACTATGGCTGTGACACTGTCCAATCAGCTATGGACAGTGTTACAGCAAGAGCTGGAGAGAGAGCGCTCTCACTCTTCAGCTGTCGGCAGACAAGGACAAGACTGATCTCTTGCGAGACATCAGTCTTGTACTTGTCTGCCGAACTGGCAAGGGGGTGTGCCACTGCTACGGACAGTGTAAGAGCTGGAGAGAGGAGAGCGCACATGTCTGCTCTCCTCTTCAGCTCTTACACTGTCTGTAGCAGAGACACGCCCCCTTGCCAGTTTGGTAGACAAGAACAAGACTGTGATGTCTCGCAAGTACGCACTCTTCTCACCAGCTCTTGCACTGTCCGCAAATACGCACTCCTCTCTCCAGCTCTTGCACTGTCCGCAGCAGTGACACGCCCCCTTGCCAGTTCGGCAGACAAGTACAAGACAGTGTGATCTCTCCGCGTGAGATCAGTCTTGTCCGTATCTGCCGACAGCTGGAGAGTGAGAGTGCGCGTGCACGCACACTCTCCTCTCTCTAGCTCTTGCTGTAACACTGTCTGTAGCCGATTGGACAGTGTCACAGCCGTAGTAACACGCCCCCTTGCCATTACATGCCCTATTGACAGTTCAGGGGGCTATTTAAATAACGGAGGATGGTAGAATTTTTTTTTAAAGTGCCCCAGGGTTTGTGCAGCCCTGCCCATTACATGCTGCACTCAGCTACACATGTATGGGCAGGTGAAAGGTCCTCTTTAACTTTAAAGAAGACCTTCAGTGGAAACACAACTTTCCATCCTTGCACCCACCACCTGACGGTCTATCACATTCTGCATAACTTTTATGTAAACTGAACTTACTTATTGAACTGCTGCCTTGTCTGTGCTCTAAAAAAGCCTCCATCTTCATTCTTAGATTTCCCCAGCTTTCTCTTCCCCTCTGCTTTACTATCAAATCCCATGATGCTTCAGCACTGCATCACCTGACGAGCTAAAGACCATACCTTTGGGGGACACTGTAATTATCATTCTCTCTATATTCTCCTAAATAAGCTGAGAAACCATAAGTATACAGACAGGGAGGCTGCACTATATTCTTCTACATAAAACCTGTGTGACAGCAACCTGTTTAAAGGGAAGGTGTCATGAATTTTTTATTTTTTTATCGTATTGCTTTTAGTATGATAATACAATAAAATGTATTTATTTGTGTTCTTGTGTTCTACTTTTAACTTTTTTCTTACTTCTCTATCGGGGCTGTCATTTTTTTTCTCTGTATGTCTCTCTATCTCATCCCCATAGAGAATGCGAACGGGAGCCGTTCCATTCTCTGCAGCGTACGCCATCTGCTCCCACACAGACCAAAACGAAGCTCGTTAGCCGAGCGAAAACCGTCGCCATTTTCATGTGGACCGGAAGCCGCTGCCGGACAGTAAGATGACGATTTCCGGCCGCGGCTTCCAGCCACATGCGAAGGCGCAAGGAATAGGAGTGGAGGCGGCAGCGGTGGCAGGAGCAGGTAATTTATGTTTGTGTATGTGCTGTGTGTATTATGTTCGTGTTATACTGTCTGCTTAGCACTGTATCTAATCCTCCTACACTGTGCAGTCGCTCAGAAAATGGAGGCACACAGTGTAGGTGGTCTGAAGATTCAACCCCCTCCTTCTCCTGGCACTAGCCAGAATAAGGGAGGGGGGATTGTGTGAGGACACTAGAGAGTGTGTGTCTACCCCAAATTTGCAGCATAAAGCAATGAGGTTGCTTTACCACATTGACCATGCTGCAATTTTGGGAACTGCTCCCTCTAGTGCCCAGCACATGGAAATATTATAAATTAGAATCTAATTTATAATATTTCCTGACTTGTGAAAAATTTGTAAAAATTAAAGCAATGTGTAATCACTCAAATAATAATAGTTTAACTAAAAAATTTTTTTTCTAGTGACACATTCCCTTTAAGTATCAGTGGTAGCTCATGATAAAAGTATCTGTCGTCCCCCCCCCCCCCCCCCACCACTGTGCAAAACCAGTGTGGTACAGGAACTGCTGAAGCCTGTGATGGGTGACACATAAATCTTCATAGAATCAAGTAGAGAAAGCGTGTCACCGAGCCTGATTCACACTGCTGCTAAGCAACCGTCCCAGTCTGATATATAGAGGTAGAAGCAGCAAGAAAAATAACAGATGAGAGACTGACACAGAGTACCATAATGGTACTCATGGGAAATGTTTGTTTTGGCCGGAGTGCCCCTTTAACGTAAAAGTTACATGTGCAACACACATAATAAGAAAAAGTAATACAACAAATTACAATTGACAGAATCAAACTTAAAACACACATTTGGTAAGTAAAATACTAAACAGTAGCCAAATGGTGGCATAGAAGACAACACACAGACATCGGATCACTTTATTTTCAGCTATTTAATGCACAAAACCCAAATAAAAGTTAGTCCTCTTGTAATTCTGCTTTCCTTGAGTATGACGGCAGTACAGCAGGTGTATATTTGTTGCTGTAGGTCAATGAGGAAAGATGGTTGTCCAGGAGTAGTAAAAAAAAAAAGGTATATTTTTGTTTTTTTTACCAGAAACCGCACCATGTCTGTCAGTAGGCTGTATTTGGTATTACAGCTCATCCTCTTTCAAGTGAATAAGGCTAAGCTGCAATACCAGACACAACTCATGAACAAGAGTGGCGCTGTTTCTGTAAAGAAGAAAAAAAAAAAAAAGGAAACTTTTTTTTTTCTAATCGTGGACAACCCCTTTAACTCATGAAGTACTGAAGCCAATTTAACGAATCTCCCATACAGTGCCTTTGCCAAACATTATTAATAATATAAGGAAAACAGAATTTTTTTTGTTTTTTGGATACATCTCTTTGGAAAGTCTGGAAAAATTATGCTCACGTTCTCCTGACCCAGGCATTTTACCACATTCCTCCATTACTGGCTCACTGTTTTACAAACTGAAAGAAAGCACACCTGACACTTGTAAGAGCGCGGAAGTGTCTCAAAGCGCAGAATCATGGGCAGTATTTACTAAGTGCCGCTAATCCATAAGGTGCCTGATGTCTCGGCAAAGTTTAATGAACGCAGATGGAAGACGATTCATTACTCCCTGTTGGGAGGGTATGTGCTGATATCGCTATAAATGTGGTCAGTAAAGTTACATGGAAGCCGATATTCTGTCATGAGGGGGAGACATTGCTTGTTCTGCGAGTACAGGAAATTCTGCTGTCTGTGATATCTTTATTTCTATAATGCTAGAAATACCTGGGATCTACATTTCCTCCACTTTTATAAAGCTGGTGTACAGTCTTGGACAAAAGTTTTGAGACTGACACACATTCTATTTTCCATAAAGTTTGCTGCTTCGGTGTTTTTAGATCTCTTAGATGTTTCTATGGTAAACTGAAGTACAATTATAAGCATTTCAGAAGTTTTTAACTTTTATTGACAAATACATCAAGTTTATGCAAAGACTCAATATTTACAGTGTTGACCCTTCCTTTTCAAGATTTCTGCAATTCGCCATGGCATTCCGGTTATCAGCTTCTGCGCCAAATCGTGACCGATGTCAATTCATTCTTGTCTAATCAGTGCTTGCAGTTAACTCCTTAACGCCGAAGGACGGATATATCCGTCCTCAGCAGCTGTTGTTCGCGCAGGAGGACGGATATATCCGTCCTGTAATCGCGCGGGTACTGACAGCGTACCCATGCGATCAGCGGCAGGAGCCCGGCTGTTATACACAGCCTGTCTCCTGCTGCAACTGCCGGAATCGAAGCGCGCGCCGATTCCGGCAGTTTAACCAATTAAATGCCGCTGTCAATAGTGACAGCGGCATTTAATGTGTTTGACAGAGGGAGGGCGCTCCCTCTGTCACCCGATCGGCGCCCCCACAAACAAATCGCGGGTCGCCGTCGGGTTTCCATGACAGCCGGGGGTCTAACAAAGACCCCCAGGTCTGTCTTCAGCATCTGCCTGTTAGGCGATGCCGGAGGCATGACCTAACAGATTGCCTGTCAGTTTTAGGGTATGTTCACACGGCCTATTTACGGACGTAAATCGGGCGTTTTTGCCCCGAATTACGCCCGAAAATAGCGCCTCAATAGCGCTGACAAACATCTGCCCATTGAAAGCAATGGGCAGACGTTTGTCTGTTCACACGAGGCGTATATTTACGCGCCGCTGTCAAATGACGGCGCGTAAATAGACGCCCGCGTCAAAGAAGTGACCTGTCACTTCTTTGGCCGTAATTGGAGCCGCTATTCATTGACTCCAATGAATAGCAGCGCTAATTACGGCCGTAATTGACGCGGCGTTCAAGCGCCTGCACATGCCGGTACGGCTGAATTTACGGGGATGTTTTCAGGCTGAAACATCCCCGTAATTTCAGCCGTTACGGACCCCCGCCGTGTGAACATACCCTTACACTGACAGGCAATAATGCTTCGGTATACTAAGTATACCAAAGCATTATATATGCGATCAACAGATCGCATAGTGAAGTGTCCTGATGGGACTTTAAAAAAAAATGACAATCAGTTAAATAAAGTTTGTGAAAAAAATAAAATAAAAATTACAGTCAAAGTCAAATAAAACTTTTTATTTAGTAAAACTGTCAAAACAAATCACACATACACATATATGGTATCCCAGCGATCGTAACAACTTGACCAATAAAATGAACACATTAATTAAACCGCCGGATGAACGGCGTCCAAAGAAAACGCAAAAAACAACGGCAAAATTCTCTCTTTTCTCCCATTCCCCCCATAAAAAATAAAATAAAAGTTAATCTATAAGTCCTATGTACCCCAAAATAGTACTAATGAAAACGACACATTGTCCCGCAAAAATCAAGCCCACATACGGCCACATCGACGGAAAAATAAAAAAATGACGGCTCTTGGAACGCGGCGATGCAAAAACAAGTAATTTTTTTCTAAAAGGGTTTTTATTGTGCAAACGTAGGAAAACATATAAAACCTTTACATATTTGGTATCCCCGTAATCGTGCCGACCCATAGAATAAAGTGAACATATTATTTACGCTTCATAGTAAACGGCGTAAATTTATAACGTGAAAATCAATGCTGGAATAGCTGCTTATTTTCAATTCTCTCCTAAAATAAAGTTAATAAAAGTTAATCGATACATTATAAGCATCTAAAAATGGTACAATTACAAAATACAACTCGTCCCGCAAAAAACAAGCCCTTATACGGCTATATAGACGGAATACAAAAACAGTTACGACTCTTGGAATGCGACCGTGAAAAAACAAAAAATAATCCTTGGTCATTAACGTGCAAAATGGCCCGGTCATTAAGGGGTTAATCACAATTTGTGTGTTTTTGTTTGTCCACTCCCTTTTTGAGGATTGACCACAGGTTCTCAATGGGATTGAGACCTGGGGAGTTTCCTGGCCACGGACACAAAATTTCAATGTTTTGTTCACTGAGCCACTTCGTTATCGCTTTGGCCTTGTGACATGGTGCTCCATCGTGCTGGAAAAAGCATTGTTCATCATTAAATTGCTTCTGGATCGTTGAGAGAAGTTGCTCTTGGAGGATGTTTAGATACCATTTTTTATTCATGGAAGTGTTCTTAGTCAAAATTGTGAGTGAGCCCACCCCCTTGGATGAAATGCAACCCCACACATGAATGGCCTCAGGATACTTTATTGCTGGCATGACAGGTCTCATGGTAGCGCTCACTATTTCATCTCCAGACTTCATTCTTCCAAACAGCCTGAAGGCTTCATCAGAGAAAATAACTTGACCCCAGTCCTCTGCAGTCCAATCCCTGTGCTTCATGCAGTGACACCTGCCATTACTGAGCAAGCTCTGCACTGGCGTTGAACCGATCCCGTAGCTGAATCCACTTTAGGAGATGGTCCTGGCACCCTGAAGCCTTCTTCACAGTAATTGAACCTCTTGCCTTGAAGTTCTTGATGATCCGATAAATGGTTGATTTAGGGGCAATCTTGCAAGCAACATCCTTGCTTGTAAAGCCCTTTTGATGCAAAGCAATGACTGCACGTTTCCTGGGAGGTAACCATGGTTAACAGAAGACGACAATGATTTCTAGTACCATCCCTCTTTTACAGCAACCAGTCTGCTCCTATAATTCATTCAGCATGACAGGGATATCAGTGGCCTTGTGCTCGCAAAATACTTTTACCTGAGCTAACGAGATGATCACTGAAAAGATGACAGCAGGTCATTTTGTGAAAGGGCTGAAACACACTGAACATGGGGTTTTTGTGATTAGGTTAATTTTCATGGCAAGGAATGACTTTGTAATTCATCTGATCACTCTTCATAGCAATCTAGAGAGTTAATGCAAATTGCCACCATAAAAACTGAAGCAGCAAACTTTGTAAAAAAAGAAAACAACAAAATTTGTGTCCGTCTCAAACTTTTGGCCAGGGGTCTGTACATCTGTAATCCAGCATTTGATGAAATTCAAATTGAACTTCAAGATTAACTACAATTTTATATTTCCACTGCAAAACTTGTATGTAATCCCTGAGTAAAATATGCACGTGATACATGCAGATTTTGCTGCGGATCTCACCCTTTGCATTGCAGATACACCACGGAACATTTTTACAAATCTGCAGCATGCCTGAAAAGTGTGGATTTTTTCTAGCAATGGGGTTTTGTAAAACCCCATTTTCTTGCAATGCACTGAACAGTTTTGAGTTCAATATGAAACTTCTGGGTCCCAAAGCAAAACCTGTAACAGCCCCAACCCCTAACTATCGCACGTCCTTTATAGTAATGGTCTCTTCAAATGCGTCAGATATTTTGCGCGCCCCCCCCCCCCCCCGCTTGGGCACAAGCTGCTACCACAACCTCCGCCCCCCCCCCCTTAAGTTACGCCCCTGCCGGTAACACCATACATGAACTGATGTAGAAGACTGAAGATAACAAAATATTCAACTCCTCTGATTAAAAATAGCCCTCAAGCACAAAAACTGTGTCCGTGGAGCCTAAGGGTATGTTATACATGGTTGTTTTTTCCTCCCCTTGCCCTGGTAGACCTCGAGAATGATCAACAGAATACATTGAACAATAGCTTTAGAGGCCGCCAAACCCTTCCTTGGACCCTCTGGGACAACAGACAAGGAGTCAGATCTGTGGAGAAAGGAAGTGACTGAGAGGTAGACTTGTAAGGCGCAGTAAGGATCCAGGGAGTGTTATTTAGAATGCACCCGAGACGGCATAAGAACGGCAATACAATACCCACTTTAAAGGTGGAAGGAGGAAACCACCTTGGGAGAAAAGGAAGAACAATACACAGCACTGCCTTATCCTGGGGAAGAGTTAAATACGGCGGACAATACGACAGGGCCGTCCGTTCAAAAACCCTGCTGAAAGAGGTCACCGCCAGGAGAAACACACCCTTCCAGGTAAGGAGATATCTCATAGAGGTTCAAACGGAGCCAACTGCAGCACGGAGAGAGAACCAATGTCAGATCCCAAGTAGGAATTGGGGACCGATAGGGTCGAACAGCATGAGCAACACCCTGCAAGGAAGTTCGAACATCAGACTTGGATTCTTTTGTTGAAGAGTATGGACAACACAGACACCTGCCCTTTAAGAGAACCGAGTGCAAGGGATCCAACCCTTCCTAGAAGAACAACAGAATCCTAGACAGAGAAAAGACCCAAGGGAGGAAGGTGCCGGTCCTGACACCAGCCCAAGTACATCTTCTAAATGGGGTGATAGATGTGGGCCGATGAAGGCAGACATACGGACCGTATATCACGGACCGAACACGCGTGCGTGCGTGCGTGCGTGGCCTTATATGCATGCAGATCAGCTAGTAAAAGCGAACTGCAGACTTAACCCCTTAATGACCAGCCTATTTCAAACCTTAATGACCAAGCCATTTTTTACATTTTTACATCGTCTCATTCCAAGAGCTATAACTTTATTATTTTTGCGTCGACATAGCTGTATAAGGTCTTGTTTTTTGCGGGACAAGTTGTATTTTTTAATAGCACCATTTTGGGGTACATATTATTTATTGATTAACTTTTTTTTTGTGGGGGGGGGGGGGAATAGAAAAAAACCTGAAATTTTGCCACTCTTTTTCGCGTCTTAAATCTACGCCGTTTACCGTGTGATATAAATAACACAATAACTTTATTCAGCGGGTTGTTACGATTGCAATGATACCAAATTTGTATAGATTTTGTATGTTTTACTACTTTTACACAGTAAAAACGCTTTTTTTTCAAAATTATTTGTTTTTGCGTCTCCATATTTGAAGAGCCGTAACGTTTTTATTTTTTCGCCGATGCGGTTGTATGAGGGCTTTTTTTTTGCGGGAAGACTTGTAGTTTTTATTGGTACCATTTTGGAGTAGATGCGACTTTTTGATCACATTTTTTTTAAGTCAGTATTCACAGAAAACAGCAATTTTTCCATTGTTTATTAAATTTTTTACGGAGTTCACCGTGCGGGTTAAACAATGTAATAGATTTATAGTCGGGGTCGTTACGGACGCGGCAATACCAAATATGTGTAACTTTTTTACTTTATTTTGGTTTTTTAATAGTAAAGGGGAAAAGGTGGGTTTTTCATTTTTTTTCACTTTTTTTAAATTCACTTTATTTAACTTTTTTTTTAACTTTTTTACTAGTCCCACTAGGGGACTTTAATGTGCGATTCTCCGATCGCTATTATAATACACTGCAATACTTCTGTATTACAGTGTATTATGCCTGTCCATTTAAAACGGACAGGCATCTGCTAGGCCATGCCTCCAGCATGATCTAGCAGGCATTCATTACAGGCAGACCTGGGGGCCTTTATTAGGCCCCCGGCTGCCATTGGAGACACAGACACTCGGCGATCGTATCGCCGGGTGTCGGTGGGAGAGAGAGGGAGCTCCCTCCCTCTCTCCAAAACCACTCAGATGCGGTGCACGCTATTGTGCACCGCATCTGTGGGGTTAAACGGGTGAGATCGATACTTATATCGATCTCACACGGCAGAGCAGGGACGCCCCCAGCCCTCAGCTGCCTCTGGCAGTGCCGTAAAAAGGAATATGCATCAGAATAAAGCCTGTTAGTGGCCGCCGTTAAAAGGCGTATTGGCGGTCACTAACGGGTTAAACAAAATAATAATTCACGTGCTGTGTGAACATGTACCAACATCCCTTTAAGGCTGGATTCACACACGCAGTTTTAATAGTTTTTTTTCTTAACCAAATAATTATTTCCTTTATACTTTTCCTTCTATCAAAATCCACTCCTGGTTTTGGCTTAAAAAAATAAAAGTATCAAAAATTGCATGTGTGAATCCAGCCTAAAGGGGTTTTTAACCTCTGGTTATACTGAGTGATGACTGATATGTGAGTCAGCCAGTCAGTAGCAATTTGTTGTAGTGACGTCGCCATGGTTGACATTGCAGAGGGCCATGGTTGGCCAGCCTGCCCAAGTGGCATGTCATCACAGAAAAGTGTAAACAGATGCAGCAGGCCCTAACAGTGCGGCGAGGGAATGGTGAGGAATTACAATTTTCTTACATCTTGTGTGTCAATTCCTCACTGTTTTTAAGATCTCTACTTGCAGTCATTCAATAGGATCCTTCATTATTTACCTCCAAGGAATAAAAACTTTTCCTGTTCATGTGATGATCACAGTTTGCCACAAGGCAGAGCTCTGATAACTGTACTGTAACAAGCCGTGCACCTGTGTGATTACCACATGACCAGGACAGATATTGACTTAAAGGAAAGGACTATCTGAATTAAAAATCTGAGTCCTATTTCACAGCCAAAATTCTGGTCACAAATAACATGTTAAGAATCCATCTACTCCAAAAATTATATGAATCGTCTTTTTCAATGAGATAAGCAATCCCATTTCAGCAATCTTTCCGCTCTCTTTTATGCTTGGGTCTTTATAATAAAAGATGACAATTAGGAAAATTCAGAAAAGAAACCGCAACCACCAAACTGAGATAAAACACTTCCAGTAAGTAATTGTTTTATTGACAGAACACCATCTAGTGGTCAGTAGTAAAACTACATCTGAATACCATATTATGGTAAAGTATACAAGTTTCCCATCCAAGAGACAGAAAATGTTCTAATGGGCAAAAGTACTTTCAACTGATTATTCATGGCAAGTAAATATTACCAGCCTGTTAATACTTTTGCTCATGACAGGTCCAGATGATTTACACCTGGATACATCTAATTTGCAATTAGCAAAAAAATGTTTTGTTTTTTTTACACAATATGCATCTAATGTCTTTAAAAATAATTCCATGTATTGACTAATGAAAACAACATTAGAGTAGAGTTCATGTGCATTGTGCGATTATATTATATTATTGAAATAGTTAAAATTGAGTATGTTAAACAAATAGTTTAGGCCTACTACAGCTTAATCTCACTGGACCAATAAGATTTCCTCAATACAATTTAACCCCTACAGGCGTAACTTGCTCTCCTTTGCCTGTAGACCTTTGACTGCTAAGTCCGCTCTTTGAGTGAGCAATTCTGCCTCCTCCGGGGTCTTCTGCACGCAGACATTCTTTAGCAGGAAATGCGAGATGAAGAGTTTCAAGCCCTCTCGAAGCATTCCCAGTTTTGGATTGTCAGAGACCCTAATAAAAGAAGAGTAGAGAAATGTTACAGGTGTATCAAACCATCCACAGGAATAATCAGCGGTTGACAAACAGGATACAACTCTGCTTACATCTGGGTTGTGGCTTCCATTTATAACGAAAACCACTGTAGTGACAAGTCAAATGTTTATTAGACTTCATTAACTTAACCATCCCCTAGGAGCCTGCTGCATATGTATTGAATTCCCATAAAAATGGAAGTCTGACAGGCATTTATGGCAGATCCACATGATATGTCTGATAGCGGAGGGTCTCACTGCTGGGACATCCATTTATCGGGAGAACAGGAGTCTCACATAGTCCACGCGAAGCTGGCCAGCGGCCGCTGCAGGGGAAAAGTAAGCAGGGTGGAGTTGGTCATGCAAATGCGCAGCTCTCTCCATTGTTGGTTATGGGGATTATTATGGAAACAGCCAAGCGTGCTTCTCCTCTTTGCTGCCACTGAATTCCAGCCTCTAATGCCCAACAAGAATCACAGGAACCGTTCTCCCAATATGATATGCCATAAAAGTCCAATGTAGGATTTCACTTTTAAAGGGAGTGTGTCACCAGATGTCCGTTTTTAACCACCAACATGCTAATATTGATGATGCTAACCTGATTCTGACGTTTATTTTCTTTTTCCCCCTCAGAGTGCACCCTTTGCAGTTAAAAAGCCTTTATTCAATTTATGCAAATTAGCATATTTGGAGCAAGGAGGGCATCTCAGTTGCTCCAAAATGCTCACTCGTCATTGCCCTGTTTAACCCTCCTCCCTCCCTGCTTGCTTGCTTTGATTGGCAGGAGCCAGCCACCCTAATTTCCGCATGCGCATTATAATCCTTATGCTCGCCGTTAATCAGCACTACTGCGCATGCGCTGATGACAGACTACACCTGGAAGAGACGGATCTCAGGATACTGCGTACGCGCCGATTACAATGCTGGGACGCGCATGCGTTCACTCCACTACGGGGACAGCCTCGCCTAGTATGCTGCCTGGCCCCTATCGATCAAAGCAAGGAGGTAGGGGGGTGGGTTGAACAGGGCATTGACGAGCGAGCATTTTGGAGCAACGGAGACGCCCTCGTTGCTCCAAAATTCTAATTTGAATACATTTAATAAAAAACTTTTTTACTGCAAAGGATGTGGAAAAAGAAAATTAATGTCAGTATCAGGTTAGCATCATCAATATTAGCATGTTGGTAGTTAAAAACGGACATCAGGTGACAGACTCCCTTTACATTCAATTAAGGAGATAAGTATGCAGTGAGCTCACCATCCTAAGAATTTCATCATTTAAATCTATGACGGTGTCAAGGAAAGCAGGGGATTTTATAAATATGTTTTGTGATATTAATCAGCAGAGTTTTGCTATTGGGATACAATGAACAGCTTTATTGTGCCTGAACCAGTATTTTTAAAAGCTATGTACACGTTTGAATTTTATTTTATTTTTTTATCAGTGTGATTGGTGCAACTTTGTAATTACTTTTTAGCTGTATCTAGCGCTGAAACCTGTATCTGTCAGGTCAGAGGGATCGGTGGGTTCAGTGCCAGCAGGGTTCTGCGTGTCTATGACACGCAGGATCGTGCTGTGATCGATCACATCTAAGTTCATAACCTTCGGTCTCAACGCAAGATACAGCTGCTCTGTATACAGAATACAAAGAAGCTGTATCTGAAAAAGTAAAAATTATTTTTAATAAAATTTAATTACAAAGTTGCACACTGATACACATTTTTTTTTTTTTTTAAGTTTTCAAAGGTGTACATAGCCTTGAAGGGAACACTTTCACACTGGGCAGGTGGCAAGAACAGTGACACAGAAGCGGAATTACAGCACATAAAAGGCCTCTAAGCACCTACTGCTGTGACATGACATCCCTAGTTCAAGGCTCTAATAAAAAAAATGTCACGTGGGGCACTACAGATAGACAAGTCTTTCTTAGGGCATTCTGAGTCGAGTCACTCACTATGAACCTCTATGAACCTCAATCAATTAGACAGAGCAGAAAGTGTCTACACAGATTGTTTAGGTCTCTGGAAGAATCAGCACGATCAAGCATTACATGGGCAGCCCATTGAGTTCTATGAGCACCATGTAATGCATGATTTACCCTGTGGTGGAATTGCAAGGTAAACTGAACACTTTTTGCCAGGTTCTCTTGCAGATTACAAATGATCGCTGGGGGTCCATGCAGTATGAGAATCTTATCTTTGGGGGATCTTTCGAACAAAAAGGGATTGTCCAAACAGGACAACCCCATCAATTCCTACAAATCTTCACACAGTCCTGAATCTGGAAGTATACAATAAGTGTTGCACATTTGTGTTTAGTTCAGATGTTAGCCAATTCTGTAAGCACTTACTTTCCAAATATAACAGCAAGATCATCAGCTTCAGAGTCCATCAGCAGCTTGTAGAGAACTTGACGCAAGAAAGAAACTTTAATCTTATCCAATTCACTGAACTCGATGACCTGGATAAAGATTTATAAAATGGACTTCACTAAGAAAACAAACTTTTAGGGTATATCAATTATTGTAGTTTTTATATTTATTAAGAAAGATTCATTGCACTGAGCAGCACGATCAGATATAGTTCACATTATTTAAAGAGAACCTTTCATCTCCCAAAACATGTGCAGCATGTAATGGGGAGGGCTGCACAAACCCTGGGGCACTTTAAAAAAAAAAATCTACCTCCCACCGTTATTTAGATATCGGTGCCGTTATACTTGGCACCCGATATTTAAATAACCCCCTGAACAGTCAACGGGGCGTGTTACTATGGCTGTGACACTGTCCAATCAGATATGGACAGTGCCACAGCATATGAGTGTGCGATTGCAGTCTCTTCATCCAAACAGGCAAGGGGGCGTGTCAGTGCTACGGATAGAGCTGTGGAGAGGAGAGCGCAAGGGGGCTCCCTAGCTCTTACACTGTCCATAGCACTGACACGCCCCCTTGCCTGTTTGGATGAAGAGACTGCAATCGCACACTCTCTCATGCTGTGGCACTGTCCATATCTGATTGGACAGTGTCATAGCCATAGTAACACGCCCCGTTGACTGTTCAGGGGGTTATTTAAATATCGGGCGCCAAATATAACGGAACCGATATCTAAATAACTGTGGGAGGTAGAAAAAAAAATGTAAGTGCCCCAGGGTTTGTGCAGCCCTCCCCATTATATGCTGCACTCAGCTGCACATGTATGGGGAGGTGAAAGGTTCTCTTTAACAAGTGTACCAAGAATCAAATTACACACTTCCTAGAAAAACTTTGAGTTAGTTCTATCACAGGACCAATTAATCTGACATGAAAGTTCTCAAGCAGGGAAAAAAAAACTAAAACTATATGAAGGTTAAAGAAAATCTCAGTCATTTTTCTAAATTATTAGCAACCTCTTCTCCATTCACCTGAATGGCAACAGTCCATATGACAACAAGGTCCCTAACCAGAGCAGTACAGCCTTTTTCCAAAAAAAGATGATGGCAGCTTTTTGGCATAACATGTGTGTCATTTCTATGAGGCTGTTGAAGATAGCGCTCGGCAGCCCCATAGAAATTAATAAAGCGATGGTCAAGCAAATGGTCCCAGGTACAATAAGGTAAGCCCGTTTTCCTAATCAGTGGGGTCCCAGCGGTCGGAACCCCACCGATCATATATTTATCACCTATACTGTGGATAGGGGAAAACCCCTTTAACAGTTTGCAAGAGTAAAAGATTTTTTAAATCAGAAAAAAACAGCTATTAGAAAGTATGGGAGGCAAAAAGCTAAAATTTAGAAACAAAATGTGAAGTATAAATTATTATATTTAGGATCACTGAAATCCTGGACACAGCCAGCCGTCTCTGACACTTACTTTAAAAATAGAGAGTGGCAAAGATTTGCTTTTTATCAGGTGACTCAGAAAATGTGTGAGGTTTGAGAATGTGGTCGCTGACAAACTTCCCAAGTCACGGAATTTATCCCACATACTGAACTGGAACGTCATCTGAAAAATAAGGAAAATATATTACAGACGCATAATCATTTAGTAAATTACCTTTTTTTCTTAGTAAAATAAAATGAACCTATGAATAGTAATGGTCAGTTACTCGTGTAATGGTGCAGTCACACGCGGCAGATTTTTTTTTTGCAGAAATTTCTGTGACTAAAAATCAGTTCTATTTATTTGAATGGAGCTTGAAGAACTCCAGGAACCTGCTGCAGGATCAACCCCATTCAGATGAATAGAACTAATTTGCAATGGGAGAAATATCTGCAACCAAATCTGCCGTGTGTCTGCACCCTAATAATGATTTTTCTAATTTTTTAGCTAAATGTGACAATGTGGCGGATCATTACCAGGAACCGTCTATCATATTCACAAAACTTGCTGGACAGGAAGGCATAGAAAGGGTTGTATGTTTTCTCCTGTAGACAACAGTCAATGAGAACATGGACAATCTCTCTCTCTTGATGATCCTTCAGGCCTAACCTAAAACGATTGAAAAGAAATAAATGGAACATCCATAAAAATAAAAATATATAGAGCAACCGTTATTATTCTGCAGAGCTGTACACCGAATGTTAGGCCTTGTTCACATGACAGATTTTCACATGGATTTTAGTGCATATCCTGCAGCAAAAGCCGCAAGAAATCTGTCAACAAACCGCGTAAAATTTATTTCTATGGTGAAATCTGCATCAAAGTTCACACGGCGCGGGTTTGAAATGTGGAAACTGCCTCGGTTAGCCACTTGCGGATTAGTCCCATTGAATGACACTAATCTGCATGTGGATCCGTGGCAGATGATACTGCAAATCCACGACAGAAATGCGAGTGTCAGTCGCAATTTTTTTGCTGCGGATTCTCGTGTAAATGCATGAATACTTTTTCATAGCAGAAAAATCCTTCATGTGAACATAACCGAATCATTCACATTAGTCCCTGGATTCAGTGAGTTCATAATATTATTTCCTCGTCTTTCACAACAAGGGCAGCAATTGACCCATCAAAATGATACTTACAGATATTGCCCTTATAATATAGGACTCCAGTGCACAATATTTAAAAGGGATTTCCCACCATAATGCGTTTTGGCCTGTCTATAGGATAGGTCAAAAGACATCGATCTGTGGTGGTCCAACTGCTCAAACCCTTAGGGTATGTGCACACACACTAATTACGTCCGTAATTGACGGACGTATTTCGGCCGCAAGTCCCAGACCGAACACAGTGCAGGGAGCCGGGCTCCTAGCATCATAGTTATGTACGATGCTAGGAGTCCCTGCCTCTCCGTGGAACTACTGTCCCGTACTGAAAACATGATTACAGTACGGGACAGTTGTCCTGCAGCGAGGCAGGGACTCCTAGCATCGTACAGAAGTATGATGCTAGGAGCCCGGCTCCCTGCACTGTGTTCGGTCCGGTACTTGCGGCCGAAATACGTCCGTCAATTACGGACGTAATTAGTGTGTGTGCACATACCCTTACTGGTTCGGAGACGGTTCTAGCCCTGTCTGCCAGGGGAGAGCATGTATAGTGCATGTCCTGTCTATACCCATTGAAATGAATAAAAGTTACAGAAACTGCCAACTAAAAGTATTCAGCAGTCTCTGTTACTTCCATTCATTGCAATAGGGGAGAAATAAATTCCATGCATCCAGAACATATTCCTGGCAATAAGGTCCCTTTTCAAGTGATTTACTTACTTCAGTAGCTTTTCAAAAGCATCCAAATAATCTTCACTGGTCATGACAACACAGAAGATATTCCTCCTGATGTCCGTGTTCATCCGCTGCTTGCGTGCTAGGTCCATGATCTTTGCACTGACCTTTAAGAAAAAAATAATAAAAATAAAATAGACAAATACACAAGTTAATCAGAGAAGTCATTAATGAACTGTAGCAAAGAGTTGTATGAGGCCTTTTCTACATATATAAAATTTAATTAATTAAAGAGCTCTTTTAAAACATAGTGGACTTATAAATTCTTCTGTTGCTAAAGAACACTAGAATAAGGGATTTTATCCATTAACCTGACAAAGCCAGCGATCATGACGAGCAATCCTAAGACATTATTGCTGTAATAGTCATGTTGATTGGCAAGGCAGGAAGAAATCCCCCCCCCCATTAAGAAAGGCATGTATTCAATGCCTAGCCCTAGAATCACAGTGTGTTTCTCAAAGGAACCCTCCAGGGTCACCTTCCATAGAGTGTCAGTCACCCAAGTTGACCGACCAATCCAGTCCACAGCACTGGGAAAAAAAGGAAACGCACAGGGACAGGGTGACATTATGTGACAAGTATGAAATTATTTTTTCTTAAAAGCGCTTTGTTTTGCATAATAAAAGCAGACAAAGTCAAACTCTGCTGAAAGGGACTGGTATTTTGCTTTGATTTGGTAGAATTATTTTATTCTAGGTAAAGGACTAAATATCAACGTGCCCCATGTTACTTCTATATTTTGCCCTTTGAACTACACTAATTCTAATCATAGGTTTGGCCTTGATTTAAGAAGTCAGGGAGTACTGGACCAATTTTATAGCAACGGATGAGTACAAGTCCATTATCTCATCCTGATTGGTTTTCTCTGTCCAATCCGGTTTAGTTTGGTTTCAACCCCTGTAGACTGCGTGGTACCTGTGCTTCTGAGGGTCCTGTCCCCTCCTCCAACCTCACCTTTCTTTACACTTGGTCATTTATGCCGATTGATACAAAATTTCACACTTTGCCAAATGTGTGTTTCTTACATGACGGGATAATATCATTATGGTATCAAGGAAAGAACAATCTTTGTCCGGGTGACGTTAAAATTTCAGCAAAAAGCATATTTATTACAGCACAATACCAACAGCCGAGAAATACCTTTCCAATTGCTTGCGCTGATGCCTTGGCCGAGGACTGACCAATCATTGGTGCTCCACTCCATGATGATCCAACAATCCACCAGCGACCAACCTTGTCAGCGTCCAGAATATTCTCCAGGGAAACACGGAGACGAGTGTCACTCCCAGACATACTGTTGTGAACCTACAGAAACACAACGCACATCAAAACTTTGCCGACATATTAATTTCTAAAACATCAGTAAACATATCTTATAATAATAGCAACAACATTATTGGATCCTGGTCCCGCAGAGGCTTATATATTGCAATGGTGTTATACTGTGAACCTCTATTCACTTATTAAAAGCTATAGGTGTGAAGTTCTGTTACTCTGAAAATATTTTCCACTTGTATTTTCCACTTGATACTGATAAAGAGCATCGTGTCTAGTAAAGCTGCAGCGATCCATAAAGAACGAAATGAATTAATGGTGGAAAGTTTGTTCGTTTGAGTAACAGAACTAACCAGTGTTGGAACTAGAGAGAACTAGGTCCATCAGAAGAAATGATCATGAAGGTTCACCCATCAGCTATAAAGAACAAGTGTTATCATTGCATATACAAGTCATAAAGTGGCAGCAGCACGTGATACACAGAGAGGGATTGTCCTCTGCTAAACCTCCTGGGCACGGTTGTGGCTTCTTTGTCAGTCTCTGGTGCCCCATCATACTGGTCATAGAAAATGGGCTTCATCTTCCTTTGCCGACTCAGAGAATCAGATGGAATTCTTTCCATAAAAGATTTTCTTATTAGATTTGTCAAGAAGTCTGTCTCAATAACACATGCCAAGAGTGCCGACTTAAAAGGAGACGCTTGAGCTGCACATATTTGATTCATCTGGTGCCGTATAAAAAATACTATAAATGTAAATGGGAAAAAGACTAAGCTTTAAAATCTTAAGCAGTTTGAGCACATAGTGCTCAGAGTTTCTAATACACACACTTCGCTGCTATCAGCAGTTCTCGGTACCAGCTATTAAAGAGGCTCTGTCACCACATTATAAGTGGCCTATATAAGGAGATGGGCGCTATAATGTAGGTGACAGCAGTGCTTTTTATTTAATAAAACGATCTATTTTCACCACTTTATTAGCGATTTCATATTTATGCTAATGAGTTGCTTAATGCCCAAATGGGCATATTTTTATTTTAGACCAAGTGGGCGTTGTACAACAGGGGAGTGTATGACGCTGACCAATCAGCATCATGCACTCCTCTCCATTCATTTACTCAGTGCATAGGGATCCTGCTAGATCCTTATGTGCTTTCTTATACTTACACATTAACAATACTGAAGTGTTTAGACAGTGAAATGTCTCTTCACAATCTCTGCACTTCGTTACTGTTTCTATGGTAGTTACAGCAGAGGACGCGTGATCTCGTTGTAACCGGTCATTTACAGCGAGATCTTGCGAGATTACGCTTCCTCTGCTGTAACTACCACAGACACAGTAACGAAGTGCAGAGATTGTGAATAGACATCCCGTGGAATGTCTATTCACTGTCTAAACACTTGAGTATTGTTAATGTGTTAGTATAAGACAGCACATAAGGATCTAGCAGGATCCCTATGCGCTGTGTAAATGAATGGAGAGGAGTGCATGAGGCTGATTGGTCAGCGTCATACACTCCTCTGTACAACGCCCACTTGGTCTAAAATAAAAATACGCCTAGTTGGGCATTAAGCAACTCATTAGCATAAACATAAAATCGCTAATAAAGTGGTGAAAACGTATCGTTTTATTAAATAAAAAGCATTACTGTCACCTACATTATAGCGCCCATCTCCTTATGTAGGAGACAGGGCACTTATAATGTGGTGACAGAGTCTCTTTAAGGAAAGAGCTAGAAGAACAGCGAAACTTTGTTGATTACTATGACCGTATCTCCGACCTTGAAGCAAGCTCAGCCTCCCAACTCGGCTGTCAGTCCCTGAGAAGTGGGTAATACCTGACAGTATGTAAGTAGAAACTGTGAACGCTAGGTGTGCTCACATTATTTAAAGGATTTGTACTCTATTGGTTCCCTTTTTTTTATTGCTCCAATACACACAAAATGAAAAAACAAAGCAACTTTGCCTCGATTAAAAAAAAACCCACAATTTAGCCGTTTTGTATACACAGCTTACAGACTACTTTGTGTTTTAATAAAATACTGACAAAAATTGATCTACTACAACCTAGCTTCCTAAAAGACACATTCAGCAATGTATGCATTCAGTACACTATAGGAGAATAAACCTCTTTTTCCACCTTACCAATGAGCGTTGAAGCTTCCGTAATTTCTCCACTGGTTCGGGGTCGTAACCTGGTATCTTGCGCATATCATTGTTCTTTAATGCCAACATGATTTCCAACATAAACCGAGCCTGGAGTAGAAAGAAATAAAAATACAAAATGTCTTATTTCCTTTCTCATGCAAAACATTGGAAATTGTATGTTTACAATGGCTGGTGACCATTTCAAGCAGAATAGCGTCACAAACTGTCCAATGTTCTTCTACAAACAAACTGAACACTCCAGAAACTAACCAACATCATGGAGCTTTACAAGTCCCCAAAGTTTCATTTATCTGAATGGTGCAGTTACAGAGATCCCCTAGTGTCCCCAACTTGGTTACAGCAATAGAGCAATACTGTCCTGAGCCACTTGGGAGTCAGTATAGGAAATATACCCAAACAAAATCACATCATTTTACAAATGTTTCCCTGCAGGATACTAATAGGACACTGGTGATGATGGGACTTGGATAATGCCTCAAAGGTTTGTGGGCATACTTAGGAAGAAGAGGTGACCCTGCTGGTCAGGACTATGGAGTTTAAGAGATCATTTCTTCTATATGCAAAAAAGTGACAGGTGCCCTTTAAACTTGTTCTGGACACTTTTAAACTTCCTGGTCCATTTAATAATTAAAGGAAACCCCACTTTGGCACCACATAGTACAACATTACAGTTTAAATTGACATAAAATGTGTAATATTTATTTTGTGGATACTTCGCTCTGCATAACTTGTAATGATTTTAAGTTATATGATGTTCTATTATAGGTCTAGAAAGAACACTATATGTACATTCTGATGGATTCTGTTTTTTTTTTTTTTTAACCAGACAGCAATGCATCGTGGGAGCTCAGATGCAGTCGCAGAGTGAAGGTCCTTTTAGACCGGCCAATACGGGCCAGGAAAACAAGCGCTGATGAACGAGACAGATGGTTGATCAGCGCTCGTTTGCTCCATTCAAAAGGAGCAATGATTGGTTATGTATGGCGACGAGCGATTGTTAGTCTCTACACATTTCCATCATATCGGCAGCACGTCTCCTTATTTACACAGGGAGATGAGCTACAGACAATGAGAATATTTATTGCTGCACAAACAATACGATCAGTTGAAGAATGAGTCTTTTATTCATCAGCTGATCGTTGCCCTCTCATTGGCCCGTGTAAAAGGGCCTCTTGAGCCAAATCTCTAAACCACATAACTATCTGCAAAGGAATTGTGTCCAGATTTCAAGACGGAACCAGAAAAAAACTTATATTTTTCCATCATTTGAGCGGTGTGAGGGCTTATATTTTGTGGGACGAGCTGTATTTCTTATTAGCACCATTTTTTATCACTTTTTATTTCATTCTTTTTAGCGCTATGGTGACCAAAAGACAACGATTCTGGAGTTTTAAATAATTTTTTTTACTCCGTTCACTGTGTCAAATAATGGTATATTGTAATAGTTTAAGATTTTTACGGACGCAGCGATACCAGTTTTTTATTTTTCCATTGTGCTTGGGAAAAAAAAAAATGGGAAAAGGATTGTTTTATTTTAGCTTTTAAATTTTTTTTTACATTCCTGCAAATTTATCTAACTTTTAATTTTTTTTACACATTTTATTAGTTCCTCTAGCGGGCTTGAACCAGCGATCATTAGATCGCTGGTACAATACACTGCAATACATGGACGAGTTACGGAAACAGCGTAACTCACTGAGCTACGCGGTATCTGTAACTCCCATAGCAGTGAATGGAAGCTTCGCTGTTTCCGTAATGACTATTCTGTTGTATGGGAGTTACAGAAACTGCATAGCTCAGCGAGTTACGCTGTTTCCATATCTCGACCATGTAACCAAGAAGTGAAGTGGCGGGAAGACAGCGGAGCCGGGTAAGATAGAATGGGGTTTAGGGGGCCCCGTTCTAAAGATAGATGCGGGTCCCAGAAAACCATTATAAATGCTGCGGTCGCTATTGACCGCGGCATTTAACTAAGTTAAACGACCAGGAACAGTGCGATCGCTGTTCCTGGCCGTTAGCGCTGGCACCTGCAGTGTATGGAGCGGGTTCAGCGCGTGAGCCCGCTCCATACATCATCCCCTCCCCACTCCATGATGTTTCGGCACATCATGGATCGGGAAGGGGTTAAGTAAGGAGCGGTCAGGGAGCCTGGCACTGCCGGGTCCCCTGACTGCCGACTAGAAGAAGCAGGGACTTTTTAGCAAGATTTATTCTTGCTCAAAACTGCGTCTTATAGTCCGAAAAATACGGGGTATATTTTAACTGTGAAATGTTGTCTGAAAGAGGAGTTTTCCTTAAACGGTTTCTCCACCAAGGAAAATCCCCCTTCTTGACGGCTCACACCAACGGCAGGCTGTTTGCTGGGGGTGGGTTGCTGGAACCCCCACATTCAGCTGTTATTGCAGGAGAAGCTGCCGCTGGGTCCTTGTGCCTACTGAAGTTCATGAATACAGGTTGCCCGAGAGAGTCTCGTTTTTTTTGCAGTAGCTCTCCGCCATGGTGTCTACATGCACAAGTAGGGAATCTGGAAAGGGGTGGCCCATGGTGGACAACTACTAGAAGCTAGAAAATACATCTTAGGCAGGTTCTCACTCGAGATTGATCCTGGAATTTCTTATCCACAGCACTGGCTTTGCTTTGAGCCTCACAGATCAGTTCCTTTAGAGCCAGAGCATCGTCTTTTCGTAGTGAGAAGCCAACATTTTTCAGCAGTAGCAGGATCAGCTCGATGTTCCTCTCTGTAAATGTGGACACCAGCAGCTTCAAAATGTCAAAAACCAGGCGGCAGTCAATGATGTGGAAGTTGTACAGGTGTCCAATGAAGGTGATCAGGTTATCACACTCTTTACTTCCTGTGATGTGTTCATATTGCTCATGGAACTGCTTCACCACTGTTTCCAGGATGTGCGCCCCCACCTGGTAACAGAAAAAAGCAGCAAGATCAATATCAAACTAACCTTCCAAAACTTGTGTTCTCTTAACACGGCTCTTACAGAGCCGGTCACAACAAAAACTTTTTTCTATTTTTTTCTATTCCCGCAGACCTTTTATGCTGTGTTACCTCTCTATGACATGTCAGACGATGGAGATGGAATTGCTATTTAAAAGGAAACATCCACAGTGAAAACCAGCCAGTCACATAGAAGGATGCACATGAATGGCGCAGACTTTCTGTACACTCAGATCCCTCCAGCGTTCAATAGTTAACTGATGTATTCCTTCCAAAAACAAATTGTTGACTTATTTGTCTTTTTATAGAAAAACTGAATTGTCATCCATACGGAGGACATGGACTGGCATAAATGTGCATTCACACAGAAAATCTCATCACTTATGTCAGTCTCTTCACCAGTAGATGTTATATTAACCGGTTCCCGACCGCCAGCTGTGTATATACGTCCGGCGGTTGGGGTCCTTAAAACCTGCACCATAGACTATTTACGGCGCGGGTTTTAGCTTGCTGCCCGAGCGACCAGGCAGCTGAATGTCGGGTCTCTGGTAGTTAGTGACTCCCGGGGACACTGAGGAGAGGATAGAAGCAGCTTTCGCTGCTTCTATCTTCTCTGATCTCTACTACACTGCGCTCAATGAGCCCTGTGTATACAAATAAAGGCGGTGGCAGCGCCGCTGCCTCTATTGGTGCCGGTGATCATGTGACTGGATACATGATCGCCGGGTGCCGTTAGTGGCCGGCGGCTGCTGGGTCTGACTAGACCCAGCACAGCCCTATTAGTGACAATTACTATAAGAGGGCAGCCCCAGTTACAGTGGAAAAACATGGTGTAAAAGAAAGAAAAAATAAATAAATCTTAAGTCCCACAAAGGTCTATTTTAGGGTAAAACTAAATTACCAGAAAAAACAGCTAAAAAGTAAAAAAGCTGAATTTTTGACTATTATTTTCAAACTTTAAGCATAAAAATTCTAAAATAGCAAAGAGGATGTATATAAAAACGATGAAAAAAAGAAACCTACATAGACTACGGAAAAAACATCGCAAAAATCCACTCACTAGCCCAACAAATAAAAAAGTAATAGCTGTTTAACGAACGAGTGCTAAAAATGGCTAAACGGTGTCTGGTCCTGAAAGCTCAAAATAGCCCGGTCCTGAACTGGTTAAGAACTCCCTCAGGTGCAGAATGCAATTAAAGATGTAAGGAAAAGTGGTGGAGTAAGGCTGGATTCACACAGGGTATAATTTTCAGCCCTAGCGAATCCGCCGGAAACGCTGCAATGGGTGAAATCCAGGGGTGGACATAGACAGCAGAGGGCCCCTGTGCAAGAACATTATACAAGCCCCCTTGCTCTCTAATTATAGAGTAGCCCCTTATCAGAGGGTTTCTCCCTTTTGTCTTTCCAACAATAATTGTGACTATAAAATGCATTAGCTCAGTCCCTTACATACAATCTAATAGACAATAGGATGTTGCTAGATACTAGAAAGTCAGACATATGATAGTCCAGAATGACTTTGGTTCTGCAGATGCCGGACTATTAGAACTTTTCTCGCTATACCACTTGCTGAAATGTAGCAAAACGGGCCATTTACTCTATATACATCTCATTACCTCAATCCCCACTGTATGGTGCAGTATACTGATGAGAAGTACATGCTCCATCATGAGCCGATCTGGCATTTTTGCAGGAGTGATGCAGGCATCGAGGACAATATTGGATAATGTGTCATTCATGTCCTTTCTGCTGTTGGTCATGTAGAGTTGTTCAAGTTGCCCACTGATAGATGCCATAATTGGCTCGCTCAATCTATGACAACAAATAAGAAGTTAGGTGGTACTACTAACAATTTACTATAGGTGTTAGATCAAATAGAAAAGAAGACCACTGTGCAGTATTCTTTAGACAGTTTTCTTCTGGATGTGGCAGATTTTCGGTGTGAATTTCGCAAGTACAGTACAATATACGTACAAAACACCATTGAGTACATGTAAAAATCCAAATTCACACGTAGCAGATTTTTCTGCTGCAGATTTGAATTTTTTTACAAGAACTCACCCATAACCCCCAACACTCACATTACATAGTTACATAGTTAGTACGGCTGAAAAAAGACACGTCCATCAAGTTCAACCAAGGGAAGGGAAAAGGGAAGGAAAAATTTCTACACATAGGAGCTAATATTTTTTTGTTCTAGGAAATTATCTAAGCCTTTTTTAAAGCCATCTACTGTCCCTGCTGTGACAGCTCCTGCGGTAGGCTATTCCATAGATTCACAGTTCTCACGGTAAAGAAGCCTTGTCGCCTCTGCAGCTTGAACCTTTTTTTCTCCAGACGGAGGGAGTGCCCCCTTGTTTTTTGAGCGGGTTTTACAAGGAACAGGATATCACCATATTTTTTGTATGTGCCATTAATATATTTATATAAGTTAATCATGTCCCCCCTTAGTCGTCTTTTTTCAAGGCTAAATAGGTTTAATTCTTTCAATCTTTCCTTATAACTTAGATTCTCCATGCCCCTTATTAGCTTCGTTGCTCTTCTTTGTATTTTTTCCAACTCCAGGGCATCCTTTCTATGAACTGGAGCCCAGAACTGAACTGCATATTCTAGATGAGGCCTCACTAATGCTTTGTAAAGTGGTAATATTACATCCCTGTCCAGTGAGTCCATGCCTCTTTTAATACACGACAATATCCTGCTGGCCTTTGAAGCAGCTGATTGACACTGCATGCTGTTATTGAGTTTATGATTTACAAGTACACCCAGATCCTTCTCATTACAATTGTAAAAACTGTCCTAAAATTTTTTTTTATTGTAGATATTGAATTCATGTCACATATGTTAATACAGCTGGTGAATAATTTGCAGCCCTTAAATGCATATTAACTCCTTAATGACTAGTGTATTTGTTCACCATTCTGAATGTCTAAATTTTTGTGTTTGTTTTTAAACTTTTCTTTCCCCTTTTAACTTTACTGCAATTCAATCCATTATTTACCACTAGGGGGAGTTCAAAGTAGACAGATTTTTATAGCTCCCAATGGACTGAATGGTTGAGAGAGATACATACATATATATATATATATAGCAACCATAGTAATATAAGCTGCTGGCAGAAAGTTATTAGAGGCCCCATTCACATGTTGAGAATTTGACACAGATTTCCACAATCAGCTTTCAATGCGAGTGAATAGTGTTTTTGTAACCCTGTTACGTTGCATGCTACTTATTCCTGCGGATTCCACATGGAATGCCGTCGTATTAGCCCCACGTTGATTAGTCCCATTGAATGGTGCTAATCCTCGTACTCATCTGCAGCACATCAAACTACACATCCGCAGCAGAAATCCAAGTGTCAGCCTCAGATCTTTGCCGATGATCCTGTAGTAAAAGCGTGTAGGATTTGCCTATGGCAAATCCAACACATCAGAATGCAGCCTAATTCTACAGTGTGAGGCCCCATGCACACAACAGTAAAAAACCTCCGTTTTTGCGGACCGCAATTGCGGTCCGCAAAAACGGACCAATTCACTTTCATTGAACGCGGACACCTTTCCGTAGCACTACGGAAGGGTGCCCGTGCCGCGGAAATGTTCCGGGAATTATGGAACATGTCCGTTCTTTCGCATTTTACGGGCCGTGCTCCCATGCTTTGTATGGGAGCACGGCCCGAAAATGCTGCTGTTAGTCGGCGGCCGGCCGTGCCCGTAATCGCGGGCCGTGATTGCGGGGCACGGTCGTGTGCATGGGGCCTGAGAGGGGAATCCGGAGAAGGACGGGGGCAGTATGGAACGGAACAGAACCACTAAAAAAAAAAAAAAAAAAAAAGAAGTGAACAAAACTGTAAAAAGTGTTTTAAGTAATGGTTGTCATGGAAAAAGTAAGTATGGCTGTTACAGGCCATACAAGCTGTCCCAGACCTAATTAGACAGGAAAATAGGTGACTGTTTTTCTTTATTATTTGCCATCTTATCCATTCAGTGGTCTGGGAGAGTTGGGTGGCTCTAATGGTCATCATCCAACTCTCCCAGAAAACAGCTGAACAGAGTTTTAGTACGGATGGTAACTGATTGGTGGACACTTAGTATCCATCTCCTGGATTTACTAATTTGCAGTCTGTCATTCTGCAGAGGGATATGGCGCTAATCAATCATCATCCAATTAACATTCAATCCCAAATTATAATATATGAGCATCCATGAAACTATAATTGTAGAAGTCTACAGTTCCAGGTGTACCAATTCGAATAATATCAACTTGGAGCGACAAAGGGTAAACGCCATAAATCACTGCATGACCCGCAGCATCCACTGAAAACAAGGGAGTCAATGAATCCGCTGCAGCTCGTGACTGATTTACAATTGATGGAGTTTCATCCTGTCAATTAAAAATATGAACTATAAAGTAGAAGATGCACTCCAGGCCTGGAGCCAAGACAGAGCACCCGGCTCAGGATCAAGGACGCTATTATTTAGGTAGAGGCGTCATGTGATACCTATTCATCAGTCCCTTCACGCTCTTCCTAAGCCTCTCCAGCTCTTCCCTCTTCTTTGCATCGGCAGCATCAGAAGGCGGTCTCAGATGGGGAGGGACATATTTGTTGTCCAGATCTGGAGCAATCTATGAGAAAAAGGAAAAGGTTATCATTTGTTCCCACAGTTACTACAGCGTAACCAGTCACAGATGACAAGACTTTATCAGTAACACTCCAAGAAGAACGGATACAATCTGTTATGCTTTGTGCAGGGTCTGAGCAGTCGGATGTAGGACTTTTCTTTTCTATGAAGTCGTGCACCGCTCATGCAATTTTGAGAAAGACACAGGAAAAAACACAATATGACCGCACTGTGCGACTATATCCGCTTAGTTTTTCGTGGGTATTCAGGTCCATGTTAATATACATAGGGTGGATCGTTATAAAAGTTTGTGTTGAGGTATGGGCTAGAGGTATCTCGCTTTGTGTCATCCCATTGGTTCCTAAAGATTAGTGTTTTGTCCTTAATTTAGCCGTACAGTGGCTGAATGGGCAACATAAGTAACAAGCTTACAACCCGGCAATATCTTGAGATGTCTGTCCTGAATGCTCAAGCATAAACCTCTTGTTACTTGTTACCCACCTTGTGAGGATCCTATTCTCACCTACTTCAAGGTACCACCTACTACTTTCTATACTAGGACTAGATATTAGCAATATATATTTATTTTTTAATTTATTATATTTTTTTTATTTGTCCTAACAAATGTGAACTATAAATAAATGCTTACCTATACATCCAACATGTGTCACATGATAAAACCAACAATAGTCCTATGAGAACCCAAGCCCTAGGAAAGCTGAGTTAGCTCTGATGCCTCAATATTACGTGTCAAATAGCAGGGCCGCCAATGCTATCACAGCGGATGTGTTGAAAAATTGAGGCCAATAAACTCAATGCCAATGAGTAATATGCCCAGCAAGACCTCATTCACACATAAGGTGTATTCACAGGTCACCGGCAGTCCGATGCAGTTCCACAAAAATTGTAACAAAACCTGTGAATATGCCCGAACGCATTAATTTTAGTAGGCAACATGTAATACGCACGCAGAGGGGGGGCTTGCAGCTTTTCCTGGCAATACTGACCGATTTCCAGGCGTTTCATTGCCAGTCTAGCTTACTTTTCAGAAGAGGTCGTCTAGTTGTAACCATTTAGGCCTAGTTCACGCAAAGTTTTTTGCAGGCATAAGGCTTTTTTTTTTTTTTTTTTTTTATAACTGCCTGCGCCTTTTTGCCACGCTTTTTCGCCTGCGGCCATTGAAGACTGCCACAAAAACCGCTTGGAAACGAGGGTTTCTTCTGCCTCCCATTGTTTTCAAATAGGAGGTCAGAGGCAGAAACCGTAGCAAAAAAGGACATTTTCCTTTTTTTCCTCCCCCGCAAGCCGCTAACAAACGCCTCTGTCTCACATTGAAATGGGGGGCGATTTCAGCCGTTTCTTGGTACAGATTCCGACGCAGTTTCCATGTCAAAATCAGCACCAAAATACCGTTTGAACTTGGCCCCATAAGAAACGTTAAATGTGTTCTATTGTGTTTCCTCCAAAATACCACAACATGCTACAATTACAAACACCAAAAAAACACAACAACCAGAAAAAACGTTTGATCAAAAAGCAATGCTGTCAAGATCTAAAGGAGAGCATACGTATTAGATGACAGTCGGCCAAACCTGGCGATTTCGCTGGGACCAGCAGACTATCTAATGTGTATAGTGGTTTTCGGATTCTCCCCCGATATCAGAGGAAAGAAGGATCGGTCATGTTGGATTTCAACATGCCAGATTCTTTATTCCTGCAGGAAATAAACCACTGCCAGAGCAGCGGAGCATACATGTGTGTGGGGAAGTCGAGAGGAATAGCTGTTCATCCAACAACTCTCTAAAGTGTATAGCCACCTTGAGGCCCCATGCACACGGCCGTGCCCATAATCATGGGCCGCGATCGCAGGCACGACTGGCCGCGGACAGCCGACCGCATTTTCGTCCCGTGCTCCCATACAAAGTATGGGAGAATGGTCCATACAAAGCAAAAGATAGGACATGTCCTATCTTTTGTGGTACACTTCCACGGCCCGGACACCTACCTGTAAATAAACGGGAAGGTGTCCGTGGACAATAGAAGTGAATGGGTCCCGTAATTGCGGTTCACAATTACGGATGATTTTTACGGTCATGCGCATGGGGCCTAAGACTGTGCTGATGGTGTGTAGGTGGTTCAATGAATTACAGCCGTCTCATCGATTGTCAGGGACAGAAAGACTTCAGAACAACTATGAGGAACATTGTGCACTCCCCCCTTCAAGTCTACACTGAGAAAGATGAATAAATGCAAGCTCATTCTGCAGATACTTCAAGAGAAGGTTATATATAAAACTGTAGCATATTAAGAAACTAAATAAAAAAGATATAACAGTGGCTATGAATCAACACATACTGTATGGTGGCACATAGAAGCCGCTAATAAGGCACAATAAATAGGTAAGTCAAGTCAGGTTGTGGCGTCTACAATGTAGCAAGAGTTTATATTTGTAAAAATTGTTATTTCACGAAGGCGATGTTCACACTTGCGTTGTATAATCCATTTCTCTGATGCGTTTTTAGATCAGAACGACGGGTAAAAACAGATCCGTTAAGAACTTCATTGAAATCAATGGGATCTTTAATTGCATCTATTAACGTTCGTTCGCGGATGTTATGTTAGTCATCCGTTTTTTTGAAGGAGATAAGTGCAGGACTTGGATGTGTAACAGATGGGAAATTTTTATCTTTGATGTCAAAGTAAAACGGATGCAAATGGACTGTAATCCGTTTGCATCCGTTATTTTGATACCGTTTTTATCCTCATTCTGATCTAAAAACGGATCACAGTAGCGGATTATACAACGCAAGTGTGAACTCAAACCTAAAAAAAAGGCAGTGCTCATACAGAATCAAAATACCTGAACCCCTGATGATAATCTAAAACAGTTGTGAACAGAATCTTTTCCTGTAGGAAAAAAACACTAAACAAGAAACATTCTAAAGTGACAAACCTTGTTAATGACAACGGGTTCCTCCACATCATCATCAGGGAGCTGAGAAGACCCTCCAGACTGACCATCATCTCCCGAGTCCTCCAGTTCCTGCTCCATGGCTTCATCCTCCTCAGACAGTTGTTCTTCCTCTGAGGAATCTTCTCCTTTTTCTACAATATCTTCATAAGTCTCTTCTCCTCCTTCTCCAATTTCAGGCTCTTCCTCATCACTGTCCTCATCCTTCTCAGACTCTTCCTCATCTACATTTTCAGATAGTTTGTGTAGTTTAGCTGCAGTGTTTGCCTCCTCTTCCTCATCCTTCCCAGACTCTTCCTCATCACTGCTCTCATTCTTCCCAGACTCTTCCTCATCACTGCCCTCATCCTTCCCAGACTCTTCCTCATCACTGTCGTTCTCAGTCTCTTCTTCATCTACATTCTCAGATAGTTTGTGTAGTTTAGCTGCAGTGTTTGCCTCCTCTTCCTCATCATCATAAAGCCCAAACGTAGAGTCCCCTGGTTCCAGGACCCCCAGAATATAATCCAGCCCATCCTGTGTGAACGCCTGGGGTAAAGAGCTCTTGTTTCTCCTCTTGTTCATTCTGAGGCTCTTCTCCAGCCTCTGAATCTCCTTCTCCTCCTTCTCATTGGCCTCCAGCAGAGACTTCTTCCTGGCTTCTTCTTTGCTGATCTTCTTCTTGCTGGAGACTTGCCTCTTTAATGTGTCTGTTGCTTTTTCCACCGGGTGATTCTTTCTGCTCTTCTGATCAGGTGCTGGTTCTGCGGGTGCTGGGGGCTTCTTCCTAGCGAGGTTACCGTCCTTCGATCCCCCCTGTTCATTCTCAGTAGCCCCCTGGGGTCCCTGTTTTCCTGGGAACTTTCTCTCATAGAAGGCTTTCCTTCTGATCTTCTTGGATTGACGCTTCTCCTTCCTCAGCTCCTTGCGGTTCTTTGCTCTGCCTCTAGTTGCCGAGAATCCTGCAGATCCACGAGTTTCCTCATCTAAGCCCCCGCGGCCCTCTGCTTTCTCCACAAATTCCTGCACGGAGAGCTGGAGCTTCTTTATTTTCTGGGGCCCGATATGGCCCGAGTTCTTGCGCTTCATCCCCATTACTTACACAACCACATCTCACACGTTAGTCATGGGCGCCGCCATACTGTGGAAACCGAACTACTTCCGGCAGATAGAAAGTGTTCACGGTCTTACACGAGCCTTTACTGCACAGCGCCACCTTGTGTGCAAGATGAGAATAACAGCAGACGTTCTCAGGCTGCGTTCACACTGCTTTTTTTGTAAATATGCTCTTTCCTACACTTGGGGACGAATTTTAGTAGAAAGGAGAAGGAAAGCATTTCATGAGAAAATGCTTGCAAATGTTTTGTTTCCATTTTTAATGCAAAAAAAAAAAGATGTTTAAAAGAGAGGATGTGCAAAACTCAATCTGAAAAGAGTATCACTTTGTTTTGACATGGCCGCGATTCGGCTGACAGTCACACCTGGAACCTGCGATTCTACTGAACCAAGCTTATTTTGTTTAATTCAGTAGAACTGTGGGGGTTCTAGTGTTGTGACTGTAATGCGGACCCTAAAATGCAGCTGTATAATGTTAGTGTAAGGTCCTCCGCAGACGCTGCAGTTTTTGTTGCAGAAACGTTTTTGGAGCTGTTTTCTCATAGACTCCAATGAAAACAGCTCCAAAAACGGACGTAAAAAACGCCGCGAAAAACGCCGCGAAAAATGCGAGTTGGTAAAAAAACGTCTGAAAAGCAGGGTCTGTTTTCCCTTGAAAACAGCTCTGGATTTTCAGACGTTTTGGTTGACTACGTGTGAACATACCCTTATGCCTCCATAGATGTGACACAGTATAATGCCCCATAGCTGCGACACAATATAATGCCTCCATAGCTGCGACACAGTATAATGCCTCCATAGCTGCGACACAGTATAATGCCTCCATAGCTGCGACACAGTATAATGCCTCCATAGCTGTGACACAGTATAATGCCCCCATAGCTGCGACACAATATAATGCCCCCATAACTGCGACACAGTATAATGCCTCCATAGCTGCGACACAGTATAATGCCTCCATAACTGCGACACAGTATAATGCCTCCATAGCTGTGACACACTATAATGCCTCCATAGCTGCGACACTGTATAATGCCCCATAGCTGTGACACAGTATAATGCCTCCATAGATGTGACACAGTATAATGCCTCCATAGATGTGACACAGTATAATGCCCCATAGATGTGACACAGTAAAATGCCCCATAGAGGTGACACAGTATAATGCCCCCATAGAGGTGACACAGTATAATGCCCCCATAGCTGCGACACAGTATAATGCCCCATAGAGGTGACACAGTATAATGCCCCATAGCTGACACAGTATAATGCCCCATAGCTGACACAGTATAATGCCCCATAGCTGACACAGTATAATGCCTCCATATGTACGTACCTAATAAAAAAGAAAACATAATTACTTACCTATCCCGGTTCCCACGACGGTGGGGGATGCTTCTCCTCCTCTGCACTGTGCTGTGAGTGACTCCGTGCAGACAGGCGCGATGACGTCACTACATCGCTCCTGCCTGCACCGAGCCGCTCACGGCAGAGTGAATGCTGGGGCGAGGCTCCAGCATTCAACCCAACTGAATCTGCGTCCTGCGGATGCAGATTCAGTTGGAAGCGGGCAGCGCGGGAGCGCTGCATAGTTTTTAAAGTTTGTGTGCGGTTCGGGCCGCGATGGGCCCCCTGGCAGCCTCGGGCCCCGGGCGACCGCCCAAACCGCCCATATTATAATCCGCAATTGGCTAGTGGTAGTAAAGGGGATCCATACTAATAGTGATTGATGGAACATTGCTAAGATATGCCATCAATATGTGATCAGTGTAGGCCTGATTGCCACTACCCCCCACGATCACAAGTATAAAGTACCTGCTGCTCTCAATGGATTTTACCAGACAGTGCCACCTTTGTCCATGCGCTGTCTGGTATTGCAGCTCAGTATAATGTTTATGAATATTGCCTTGAAGAACTTCCTGTAAACAATTTCTAATCATATCCATTTATGTTTAAGGAGGACTTGTCTGCTTTTCTGACATGTCTATTTTAGTAAATACTTGAATTCCCCATGAAATAAAAATTCTGGAACATCTTTCCTTAGAACTCTGTGTTGTGACGTTCCTCTGTTATTCCGCCTGGAAATGTATGAATAAATTCACAGCTGGATGTTACCACTCTCAATGGGATGTGTCCCTACACACTCTGACATTGTCCAATCAGTGGTGACAGAGTCAACCTAGGACACACATCATTGACAAAGTAAATGGTAATGCCCACTTGTCAATGTATTAATACATTTCCAGGAAGAATAACGGGGGAGCCGCACAACGCAGAGTTATAAGAAAAGAGGGCCAGCATTGTTATTTCATGGGGAATGTAAATATTTACTAAAACAGACATTTCAGGAGATCTGACATGTCCTCTGTAAGGAACACGTCCACTGATTTTTGTTTCTATGTGTATTATACATTACACTAGCATTGTGTCAATATATCTTCATGTACTCACTAAATTAAGACACAGAAATCGGAGCCATCCAGTACTCATTCAAATCGTTTCTTGGGAGTCTGCGGCTTCTTGTTTCCATTGGAAAGATGATATTTTTACAGTTTGACTTAACCCAAAAAGGAAGGACATTTCAAGAAAAATACAATGTAGCAATAAATAAAGAGAGCAAATGAAATGGGAGGAAGTTAGAAGTTTAGCCGGATTGAATCATAAATAAGCCATGCAATGCGGATCTGCCAGTGAGACTGATAAAACAGCGACAGGCAATGTTGAAAAAAGATCAGAAACTTATTTTGCGTGTCCTTGATTAACATTGAGCCTTTCAGCTGATTCCGCACAGAGAGCCAATCCATTCATTATAGTTAATGAGACAGCATAAGAATGTATATATTAAAAAATGCTGGTCATCAGACTTTATTAGTCACCCACTATAATTATTGACAGGGATCAAGGATATTAAGCTCCAAAGAGGATCACTTATTATATTAAGACTCTGGAGAGGTATAAAATACATTTAAATTTAATTAGAATGGAACATCCATAATTTAAAAATAAATCTTGCCCTTGTGTTTTTGAAATATTAACTTGATTTACGTCCTTTGGCATTTCCAACCATTCTGGTGAGAAGTCCTTCACAAACCTCTGTAATTGGGAGGTAAATGACACCTACATATTTCTGCTGTCCCTGCAACACAGACACATGCTTTATTTGTAGGTTACGTTCACACGTAGGGCAATTGCTGCGGATTTCGTCCGGATTAGGGGGTGGCAAATCCGCAGTTTATTACAGTAGCAGCAAAGTAAATGAGATATAAAAAATCTGATCCACACGCTATAGAAAATTTCTGTACAAAAACTGACCTGTGGTGCAGATTTCTAATTCACAGCATGATCATTTATGCTGCAGAATGGTTGCATATTTGTTGCAGACTTTCCCCCATTGAGTTCTACATGGAAGTGAAATTCGCCAACAAATAACAAAAACTCACGACATGTCCTATATTTGTGCATTGTTCGCGCATCACGCACCCATTGAAGTCAATGGGTGCGTGAAAATCACGCCCAGCACTTCCGCAGCCGTATAAACTATGAATGAAAACAGAAAAGCACCACGTGCTACAAACATACAAACAGAGTGTCAGGCTGGATTCACACGAACGTGGCGTTTTTGCGGACGCAAAAACACGGCGTTTTGCGCGCGCAAAAATCACTTGCCAGCTCCGTGTGTCATCCGTGTATGATGCGCGGCTGCGTGATTTTCGCGCACCCGGCATCATAGAGATGAGGCTTGTCGACGCCCGTCACTGTCCAAGGTGCTGAAAGAGCTAAATCTTTCATCACCCTCGACAGTGAATGCCGAACACAACAGCGAAAAACCTGTAAAAAAAAAAAGATAAAGTTCCTACTTACCGAGAACTTCCCGGCCGTTGCCTTGGTGACGCATCCTTGGTGACGCGTCCTTGGTGACGCGCCTCTCTTGACATCGGGCCCCACCTCCCTGGTTGACGCGGCAGTCCAAGTGACCGCTGCAGCCTGTGATTGGCTGCAGCCTGTGCTTGGCCTGTGATTGGCTGGAGCTGTCACTTGAACTGAAGTGTCATCCCGGGAGGTCGGACTGCAGGAAGGAGACAGGAGTAATCGGTAAGTAAGAACTTCGTTTTTTTTTACAGGTTCATGTATTTTGGGATCGCAAGTCACTGTCCATGGTGCTGAAACAGTTTAACTCTTTCATCACCATGCACAGTGAATGTCTCCCGATTTCGCGGACCGGAATTTTTTTTGCCGGGTTCGGCCAAAACGAGTTTGGCCGAACCCGGTGAAGTTAGCTTCGGTTGTCGGGGTTCGCTCCTCGCAAAGACACTCCGTTTGGATGCTTGGAAACAGAAAAGCACGTGGTGCTTTTCTGTTTCCATTCATCCTTTTGACAGCTCTTGCGCGAATCACGCAGTTCGCACGGAAGTGCTTCCGTGCGGCATGCGTGGTTTTCACGCACCCATTGACTTCAATGGGTGCGTGATGCGTGCAAAACGCCCAAAGAACGGACATGTCGTTACTTTTTTTCAGCGGACTCACGCTGAGCAAAAACCACGGACATGTCTGCACGGCCCCATAGACACATATAGGTCCGTGCAACGCGCGTGCAAATCACGCGCGTTGCACGGACGTTTTTCACGTTCGTCTGAATAAAGCCTCATAATGATGGCAGCTGCGCAAAAATCACGCAGCCGCGCATCATACGCTGCTGACACACGGAGCTGTTATGGACCTTTTGCGTGCACAAAACGCCACGTTTTTTGCGCGCGCAAAAATCACACGCTCGTGTGAATCCGGCCTTTGGGTAGGAACACACTAGGCATGAACACAGCAGATTTTATGCAACACATTTTATTGTGGAAAATCCGCAGCGTATTACAGTCGCAGCAGAGTGGATGAGATTTGAACAGCACAGCTTCCGTTTCAGTCACTTTTGATCTCAATGGTGACGGAAACATCGCTAATGGTTTCCGTTCGTCACCATTCCGGCTGGTTTTCAGATGGAATCAATAGCGTAGTCGACTGCGCTAATGGTGACGGAAACGGAAGCTGTGCTGTCACTTTCACTTTCCATTGCGGCATTCCCCCGACGGAAACCTCAGACGGAACCCCGGAACGGTAGCGAACGGTGATGTGAACAGGCCCTAACACAAAAGTTTTGTATTTTTTTCAGCTGGTTCACAAAAAAAATAAATTCCAAATTCTACTGGACCAACTGCCTATTTAGAGACCGGCAGCAGCTCCAGGAGCGACATCATAAGGGACACACTAGGCGGATATGCGGAGTAAAACTACACAGCTTGTCCGCTGGGAATTCTGCCAGCAAAACCGCACCAAATAGTGGCGCAGGTTTCGTGAGGCATGTCCGCTGCGGGAATCCTACAGGGAAAAAAAAGTTTAGACTTGCCCCGGCTGTAGTTTAGGGCGACGCGTCTCTCTCTTCTGAACGTAGCCCCGCCTCCTGGGATGACGCTGTAGACCATGTGACCGCTGCAGCAGTCACATGGGATGAAACGTCATGACAGGAGGCCGGGCTGCGCTAAGAATAGAGGATCGCGTCACCTAAACTACGGCCTGGGTAAGTCTAAACTTTTTTATCAATTTAAAAAAGTACCTTTTTTTTTTCTCATTTGTGATTTTTGCAGCAGAACCGCAGCATTTCCGTAACAGAGGAGCGGCGATCCCACAGAATACATTGACACGCTGCGGCTTAAGAAGCCAAAAGCCACACTGCAGGTCCATTTTTTTTGCAGCGTGTGGATGAGATTTGCTGAAATCTCATCCACTCGGCTGTGACTGTAATACGCTGCGGATTTTCCACAATAAAATGTGTTGCATAAAATCCGCAGTGTTCATGCCTAGTGTGTTCCTACCCTAAGGCCGGATTTACACGAGCGTGTGCTTTTTGCGCGCGCAAAAAACGTGGCGTTTTGTGCATGCAAAAGGTCCATAACAGCTCCGTGTGTCAGCAGCGTATGATGCGCGGCTGCGTGATTTTCGCGCAGCCGCCATCATTATGACACTCTGTTTGTATGTTTGTAGCACGTGGTGCTTTTCTGTTTTCATTCATAGTTTATACGGCTGCGGAAGTGCTGGCCGTGATTTTCACGCACCCATTGACTTCAATGGGTGCGTGATGCACGAACAATGCACAAATATCGGACATGTCGGGAGTTTTACGCAGCGGACACACGGACACACGCTGCGTGAAAATCACTGACAGTCCGCACGGCCCCATAGAGTAACATAGGTCCGTGCGAGGCGCGTGAAAATCACACACGTTGCACGGACGTATTACACGATCGTCTGAATAAGCCCAAACAATAAGGCCCAGTTCACAGAGTTTTTGGGCCTTGATATTGACTCGGACACTGCGTCAGAATCAGCACCAAACAACTTCCAAAACTGCCCCCATTGATTTAATCTGAAATCAATGGGAGCCAGTCGCGGAAAAAAGAAAAAGCAGCACGTCCTTTCTTTCCGCTGTTCCGCCTCTGACCTCCCATCGAAATCAATGGGAGGCAGAAAATGCATTTTTCGTGGCATTTTTTGTCTGCTGTCCTCAATCGCCGCGGGCAAAAAACGCGGCAAGATAGTGTGGGCAGGTCAAAATCTGGCTCAAAATTCGGTGCGTGGTTCCAGTCGGTCGCCGGTGCGCGCTCGCGGACGCTCGCGAGTGCGCACGCGCGGGAGTTTGCGAGTGTGCACGCGTGGGAGTTTGCAAGTGCACACGATCTGTCGCGCGGGCGGTGTTTGACGAGAGGGGGGGCCCCGCAGCTCACGACATTCTTTTGGTGAAAAAAACGGGCCCCATTGCAGGGGCCTGTTTTTTTTCTACCAAAGGCAGGTCGCGGCAGTTGCCGGGCCCTCCTTTCAATTAGGTTTGGCCGGGCCCCTCACATCAGTACCCCTAATACCCCCCTGATGGCGGCCCTGGGTAGCTTGATATAGTGCTGGACGGAGTACCGTTAACAGGCGGTGCCACGGTAGGGGGGCCCAGAAAATTTAGCTGTATGGGGCCCTGACTGAGACAAACGGAAACCACTGTGACCAGATCCGTCACCATTGAAATCAATGGTGATGGAAACCTATGGTGTCAGTCAGGGAACGAAGCCTAAATCTGTCACTATATCCTGGAGTTGTTATCTTGTCAAGCTGTTAACATTTTTGTATCATTGTTTCTCAGTTGTAGATAAGACTAATATATATATATATATAAAATGTTTATTTGGTTTTTATTATATATATATATATGTGACGTTAGTATAGGGCGGATTATATAACCGCCTCCTCGTTCCCTCAGCCACCTGCCCTATCTAATAACACGGCACCACAAACTGACAGGAAGGGAGGAGGCGGGAAGCTGCGCTCGCGACTTCACCAATCACAGGTGCAGATACAGTAGACGACCCGTGGTTGCCCTGTCTGTGAACCAATCACATGGCGCGTTACATGAGAGCATCGTGTGCTCTTGTGTTTTGGGCAGCGCTAGAGCAAGAGTAGTAAATACGGTATCTTCAGTACAGGGGAGGCCCGGGTTCTTTGTTATTGTTCTGCCTCCTTCTGTCTGCAGGGGGAGGGGATAGTTTGAAGCTCAGCAGCAGTCCGTCCTGGGCTCCAGCAATATGAAGGATGGAAGAAGACGATGTGACCATCAGAGAGCAGAACTTTCACAGCCAAGTTAGAGAATGTATAGTAAGTTGTGCTGAGCGGCGGTGTCATGTCTCCTGTCTTGTCCCGCTGTTCTGTTCACTTGTCACACATAATTGTGTCGAGTTGGTGCAGCTCCAGTTATATGAAGTGCCCCATGTACGTCACTGTGTACAGTTCCCATTCAGTTATGTGGAGTACATTAGCTGGGTGCACACAGGCTGCAGGGAATAGTAACCTTTGCCCCGTTGCATGGGGGTAACATTGGGTGCACGAGTTGTTTTTTTTAAAGGGCTTTTTTCCACAATGGACACTTGTCACCAATCTGTAGGACTGGCGATAAATATCTGATCGCTGAGTCCCCCACAGATCACTAGAAACCTACTGCTTCTCTTCTCTGCACAGCCGCAGTGAGGAGAAGCTTGAATGGAGGGGTGGTCGAGCGTGTGCAGTGCTGCTCCATACAATGTCTATGGGTCTGATGGAGACAGCCGGGTACAGCGCTCAGTTGTTTCCGCCATTCATTTGCCCCCATTCTAGCGATAGGTGGGGATCCCAGCGATAAGACATTTATTTCCTATCCTGTGGATATGTGATCAATGTCCATTGTGTAAAAACCCCCTAGTCTGCGGGCTACAAGCGCTGGTCTGCGGGCTACAAGCGCTGGTCTGCGGGCTACAAGCGCTGGTCTGCGGGCTACAAGCGCTGGTCTGCGGGCTACAAGCGCTGGTCTGCGGGCTACAAGCGCTGGTCTGCGGGCTACAAGCGCTGGTCTGCGGGCTACAAGCGCTGGTCTACGGGACTTTACCTATTCTGAAGCATACTTGCATGTAATAAAAAATATGTCACTGAGTTTTATAAAGGCAGATTTATCAAAACTGGTGCAAAGAAAGGGGAAGTAGCTCTCAATGGCAACCAATTCATTTATTCAAGAGCTTAAAGAGGCTCTGTCACCAGATTTTGCAACCCCTATCTGCTATTGCAGCAGATAGGCGCTGCAATGTAGATTACAGTAACGTTTTTATTTTTAAAAAACGAGCATTTTTGGCCAAGTTATGACCATTTTTGTAGTTATGCAAATGAGGCTTGCAAAAGTCCAAGTGGGTGTGTTTAAAAGTAAAAGTCCAAGTGGGCGTGTATTATGTGCGTACATCGGGGCGTTTTTAATACTTTTACTAGCTGGGCGCTCTGATGAGAAGTAACATCCTCTTCTCTTCAGAACGCCCAGCTTCTGACAGTGCAGATCTGTGACGTCACTCACAGGTCCTGCATCGTGACGGCCACATCGGCACCAGAGGCTACGGTTGATTCTGCAGCAGCATCAGCGTTTGCAGGTAAGATCGACTTACCTGCAAACGCTGATGCTGCTGCAGAATCAACCGTAGCCTCTGGTGCCGATGTGGCCGTCACGATGCAGGACCTGTGAGTGACGTCACAGATCTGCACTGTCAGAAGCTGGGCGTTCTGAAGAGAAGAGGATGTTACTTCTCTTCAGAGCGCCCAGCTAGTGAAAGTATTAAAAACGCCCCGATGTACGCACATAATACACGCCCACTTGGACTTTTACTTTTAAACACACCCACTTGGACTTTTGCAAGCCTCATTTGCATAACTACAAAAATGGTCATAACTTGGCCAAAAATGCTCGTTTTTTAAAAATAAAAACGTTACTGTAATCTACATTGCAGCGCCTATCTGCTGCAATAGCAGATAGGGGTTGCAAAATCTGGTGACAGAGCCTCTTTAAATCTTTAGTCTCTTGAATCCCCTGGCGATGCGTGGTATGGCTGAGGCCTCATGCACACTTCCATCACCGTTTTCAGGGTCGTTTTTCACAGATCCGTGTGTCCGTGATTGGATCAGTGTGGTTCCTGTGTGTACTCCGTGTACACTTCCGTGTTTCTGTTTCCGAGCGCCGCGCATGGTAATCACTGCCCAGCGGTAGTCACTGTCCAGGGTGCTGAAAGAGTTAAGTGCTGGATAGAGAGAAGAGGCTTCACTGATTTGCAGTAACTCTTTTAGCACCCTGGACAGTGACTACCGCTGGAGTACCATGCGCGGCGCTCACAATATAGATTTCTAATGTTTCCTACAAAAACCTCAACTCAGAAAAAAATACGTTTGTACTTCCCCAGAACTCCCTGCTTCTTCCTCCAGTTCGGCCTCCTGGGATGATGTTTCATCCCATGTGACCGCTGCAGCGGTCACATGGACTGCCGCGTTATCCAGGGAAGTCGGAAGAGCGACGCGTCACCAAGACATCCCGGCAGAGCCTGTTCAGGAAAAAGCAGAAGGACTGAAGACTGTTATACCCCCCAGGCATTGATGGCGTGTGAATAACTGTGGGTTTTCCCATCTACGACATTTATGGCATATCCACCGGGTATGATAGGTGTTGGCTCCTACCCCTGGGACCAACAAACATTTGGAGAACAAGTGACCCCCATTATGGCTGATGAGGCGGCCACACTCTCTATTCACTTTTTTGGGCCTTACAGAAACTGCCGACCAAGTATACCATCACTCCGTTCATTCTCAGCCTGGGTGCAACTACCACCTCACCAGACAGAACTGGGGTCGGAGGAGATCTGAGACACTTATGGCATATAGTTTAAAAGGGGCATTCCCATATCAGATATTTGGCATATCCATCACTAGAACGGGGCCACTTGACTCCCTTCCTACCTCTGTCACTTGCTTTTGGCCAGTGTCTGATGAGGTAGACAAGTTTAATGGAAACAGCCAAGCGCATTTTGCTGTGCTGTTTCCAGAAATCCCAAAGAAGTATATGGGGGTTACGGAAACAGCGTAGAGTATCAATTTAGGCTTTGTCGGCAGCTCCCGAGTTCTGGTATATCCTGTGGATATTCCATAAATGTCCGAGATGGGAATAACACTTCATGCTCAGGCTACAAATTGCGCCTGGCAATTCAAGGAACTTTCATGGTTTACTAAGGCCGAATTCAGATGAACCTAGAATACGTCTTTGTGACGGCCGTTAAAACAACGACCATCACACTGATGCATGTATTTCAATGGGGCCGTTCACACAGCCGTTTCAACTGACCGTGTGAAGGGTCCGTTGAAAAATACCTGTCCTATTTTGTTCCGTTTTCACGGATCCCTCCATAGACTCAACCCGCACGGGGTCACCTCGGTCGTGAAAAAGTCACGTTTTTCACGTCCGAGTGTCCCCACATTAGTGTGAATGTGTCGTAACAGTGGATAAAAATCTGTCCTAGTCATGTGATGGCAACACATATGTTTTACTCTTTAGGTTATGACATGGGTCGGATAAGCTGCAGAAAGTTCGCAGCACATTTGACCCTGCAACCCACAGAAAATTCTGCCTAAAATTGGGTTTTAATTGGTGCAGGTTTTCAGCCAGATTGGCCACTGTAGAAAGCAAAAGCGAAAAAACCCCGTCCATATTCACCTCCAATGGCATTACCATGGCGACTTGTCCCTGCTCCTCACATCTGGTCTCCTTGGCAGTCTGCCTCCTGTGATGATGCTGTGACCCATCTGACTGCTGCAGCAGTCACGTAGGACGCAGCGTTATTACTGGTGGCCGACAGCTCCGAGAATAGCCGAGGGGGCAAGGAGCTGTTGCAACGCCTGGGGAGGGGAGTATATACTTTTTTTTAATTTTTTTTTCCCAGGTGCATATACTTTAAAGTATCAAAAATACTACTACATTTTTCAGTAGCCCTAACAAGTGCCCTAGTACATTATACTTATAGATATATATTGCTGAGGCCGCTTCTACATGACTGTGCATTTCTATTGTATTGCTATTGTAATAAGGTATCTCAAACAAGCCTAAGGAGAAAATGAAAGATTTTCTTCATGGACAAGAAATCCAACATGCCCGTCTTCTTTTCCCTGACATTGGGGCACTGCCATACACTATGGATCATCGGCCAACCCCACTGAAATTGGCAGGTTCAGCCAGCCTTAATCTAATGTGTATGGCCAGTTGCAGCAAAGTATAGAGCAACCCGCTTGATATCGATCTCTCTGAAATGCCCCGTCCTAGACAAACAAACAGGTTCAAAACTTTTTCCATATTAATCACATAGTGCTCCTTATCCTGATAAAGAGCTTCGCTATGTACATGTGTATCAGTGTGTTTGGTGTAACTTTCAAATGAGTTTTTATTAAAAATTATTTTAACTTTGAGATACAGCTGCTCTATATCCTGTATAAAGAGCGGCTGTATCGTTCACTAAGATCTGAATCCGTCAGGTTCGCAGGACTGACGGCTTCAGTGTCAGCAGGTCATGCAGGATCCACCTGTAATCTGTCACATCTAAGTTATGAACTTAGATGTGATAGATAGCAGGTGTAGGGATGTCACGATACCAGAATTTGGACTTCGATACCGATACTTCATGTAGTATTGCGATACCAAAACGATACTTTGCCAACAGTGATAAAAAAATAAATAAAAATTCTTCCATTTTCTGATGTGAGGCGCGAGGTTTTATTGAATTTTGAATATGCCTCACAAAAATAGTAATTAACCCCATCATGTTTCTCATTCATAATGGGTTAATGTGTAAGGTACATGATGGGGTTAATTATTATTAATGTGAGGCACATGGAGGTTAAATTCATCACACCTCGTGCCTCACATTAATAAGTGACAGAAAGCAGTTTTTTAAAAAATTTTTTTTACTACGTAAACATCATAAATGACGCAAAAAAAATAGTTGTGCGGGTTATTACAGCCGTGCCAATACCCAATATGTGAATATTTTATGTATTGAGACTTATTTTAATGTGTATTGTAAAAATAGTGTATGCGTATTTTTTAAAATGTAATATTACGCATATGTTTTTACTTTATTTTAAACTTTAATGTACTGGCATATATCTATATTACAGTACATTAGCCTGTATACTGATAGTACACAGGCAGTTGTTAGGACATACCTAAGTATGCCCTAACAGGAAATATGGTAGAACAGCCCTGTGGACCTTCAATGGACCCTGGACTGTCTGCCCATATATGGTATGTCCCTCAATCGTGTCACAGGAATTCCCTGTGACACGATCCAAAGGGCATCCCCCCTTCTCATTGTCCCCTGAATGCTGTAGTCAGCTTTGATCGCAGCATTCAGGGGAATAACGGCGGAGATGAGAGGTTTCTCTGATCTCCGCCAGCGGTGCTGCGACTGTGTAATACAGCCATTGACCCGCTCCTGACAGAAAGTGCGCGCGCGGTCATCATGAGGGGATGCGGCCGGCGCTGCACTAATGAGCGGCGGCGCAGGCACTGAAGACAGAACATGGGGGTGTTTTGCAGTGTGCCCGCCATGTTCCTTCTTCAGTGCCTGCAATCATTAGTACAGCGCCGGCCACATCGCATCATCCTGACGGCGCGCACTTGTTGTCAGGAGTGGGGCAATGGCTGTATTACACAGCCGCAGCCCCGCTCTAATACATTCATGTGTTACTATACTGAGCTGTGCGGCCGCACAGCTTAGTATCGAAATGAATGGAATGGCGGTATCGAACCGTTTGAGGATGCACAGTATCAAAGCCGTATCAAAGTTTACATGCATCGTGCATCCCTAAACCGGTGGATCCTGCGTGTCAGAGACACGCAGGACTCACTTTCACTGAAGCTGCACGGACCGAATGGGTACAGAATTCAGCGAATGATACAGCTGCTATGTACACAGTATACAATGCAGCTGTATCTCAAAAAGTCAAAATAATTTTTAATTAATGAAAGTTGCACCAAACTAATTATTTTAAGAAAAAATCACTTTCAAAGGTTTACATAGAGTTTTAATGCTTCAAGCATAATTTTAGAGTAGAAAACAAACTCCAGAAATGGACGTAATACTCATCTAAAATACGCAACAGAGAAAAGTATGTCAACAAGTTATCTTAGAAATCACCAGGCAGAGCGATATTGAAAGCGCAGTGCCTGGCTAAGCTCCTGACGTAATGACGTCAGGGGATACAATGCCAGAGTCCCCGGCTAGAGTATCTGAAGCACGCTGCCCGGCAGAAGCACTTGATGTCATTTTCCATATTTGCAAAGTGACGTTAGGAACTTTGAGATGCTGGAATCCCCAGTCAGAGCGTGAGCAACGATTTGGCTGGGGATTCCGCAACTAGAGGAGCCCCTGATGTCACTGTCCAAATATGGACAGTGACGTCAGGGGCTTTCAACTACGCAGACCCCATTGGAAGTGCTCTGGCTGGGGACTCTGGGACTGGAAAAGCCCCTGACATCCAGTCCCTGAGACTCCGTGCAGTGTGCTACCGATGCTTTGGCCAGGGACTCTGTAGTTGAATGTCCCTAACATCACTGTCCATAGATGGAGGGAGGTGTCTGGGGTTTTCCTGAGGCCAGAATCCTCGGGCCGAGCAATACCCGATCCCCTTCCTGGTGACTTCGGTTCTGAGGAAGCTCCCCGAGATATAAGTTCAATGGATGCCTGTGACGAATGCCATACAGTGGTATACATCACACATAGGCTCCCATGTTAAAAAAACAAAACAAAACGTGCAGCGCTCGGTTGCAGGATCCCTCAGGATGGGATAGCGCAGTCTACCACACTATTTCATTCTCCATTAAAAAGGTTTACTGACATATACCAGCCCCACAGAGGATTAAATGATACTCTTTTAGCCTCCGTTTGGGCTAATGCAACCCTATGAACACGTTTGGTGTGTACGCCAGGAGCTTTCCTGGCGTACACTAAACGTAGGGGAAAAATGTGATGTGCACAGGCCATAACAAGTAGAATATAAGTTCTACATGTAAAAAATAAAATAAAAAGTCTTGCCAGTGAAAATTTGGGTACTCCGTTTCTTCCCAGTGTTACTGTACGGGGTGGGTGGTCAGGCACTGGTGAATCACATCAGTAAAGTCTTTGGAGGTGGTTTCAAACAATTTTTTCTCATCCAGGGTGACTTTCACAATAATTGCTGTAGCGTTTTTTTTTTAGTTTTTTTTTCTTCTACCATTATTTTCGTATAAACAAAATCTGAGCCCCTGTCCTCTAACCAAAAATGTGTCCCTCCAAATGCAATAACATGAGTAACAAGTGTAGCATGTGCAATTTTCCCTAAGACTGGAGCACACCAATATGGTGTAGTGTTTCACTAGGTACAAGTACAACCTGGAGTCATTCGCCATCACTTTCAGAATGGAAAGGCGGAAAAGGTTTGTAAACCGGTCACATACAGTGCAACTTCAGGGCCTTGCTTGTTGGAAAACCATCTTTTTTTTTTTTTTTTTCCAACAAAGACAAACAATTCTTAGGCGTTGGAAAAAGGGATGTTTGGGGGCTTGGTAAATATGATGTTCAGTATATACTTTTCAATGCATTTATACTAGAACACGGTCATTGTTTCTTTGATAAATTTGCCCCGTTGTACCCTGTACTAATCCTGAGTTTACAGCGAGCATTCTATCCTAGAGCTGCACGGTGCTCGACTCGTTACAAGAGACGGCTCTGATTCACATACTGTAACTATAAGGCTGTGTTCACACGTAGCGCATTTTCTGCAGATTTTTCATCCGACTGCAGCAAAGTGGATGGTATTATAAGGCCCTGTTCACACAGAGTATTTTGCAGGCAGAAAAATATTTTGACCTGCCTGCTCTTTCTTGCTGTAGCTTTCGCTGCGTTATTCACGGCCATTGAGGACCGTGGGCGAAAAACGCTTTTTCTGAATTCCATTGCTTTCAATGGGAGGCCAGAGGCAGAACTGCGTCAAGAAAGAACATGCCACTTTCTTTTCCCACGAGTGGCTAAAAGCCCCCCGGAAAAAAAAACACCTCCCCCATTGAAATCCATGAAAGGTGTTTTTTGGCACGGATTCTGACGTGGTTTCCGCATAAAAAAAACTGTGTGAACTGAGCCTAATAAATCTCATCCACACACTGCAGAAAAAAAATCTGCAAAGAAAACCGTCATAAATTTATCTGCGGTGCAGGATTTTAATCCATTGCATGTCAATTTATGCCGCAGAATAGTTGAAATTTTGTTGTAGATTTTCCCCATTGAGTTCAATGGAGAAGTGAAAGTCCAGAACAAATTGCAAATGTTGTGCTTTTTGCTGCGGAAAAGCTGCGAATCTGCAGCAAAAAAATCGCAAATAGGACTGTACATAAAATAAGTCATAGAGACCTATCACGTGATAGTATGCGTTGGGGGTTCAGGTCACTGAGACACCCAGTATTTGCTAGAATGAATCATCAGTCCCTTTGGCTCACGGCGACCTTTCTCGGATTCACTTGGTTGTCGCACCATTAGTTGTGATGCTGTCAGGCCATTACTGTCTATAGCCTTCTCTGTGAAGCCGAATGGAGCTTAAGGGCACGGCGCTTGCCCTTAGTTTTAGTGCAGTCTAAGGCCTTATTTACACGAGCGTTGCGCACCTCGGACGTGAAAAACGTCAGTTTTTTTTGGCCGAGGTGCATCCGTGCTCGGCGCTGCGAAACGCGATGTCTTGCATCCCCTATAGATGAGTCTATGGAGTGATGCGTGAAAAGATAGGACATGTCCTATTTTCCCACGGACCCTTCACACGGTCCGATGAAACAACAGCAGTGTGAACGGCCACATTGAATTACATAGGTCCGTGGGACGGCCGCTCGTGTAAATAAGGCCTTAGTTCTAGGATCTAGAGGTCCTTTTACACTGGCCAATTATCAGGCAAACAAGCGTTCATAGAACTCTCGTTTCCGATAATTGCCCTGACAAAACACTCGTTCATCTGCTGATCGTTTTCGTTTTATATATTCAAAATATTATCACTGTCGCTGTGTAACCAGGGAGACGTGCTGCCGACAGGATAGAAACGTCAGGGGACGAGCGATCATAGTCACGACCGCTCGTCCCCATACTAGTCACTTCTGAAGGGAGCAAACGAGAGCCGATCAATGAGCTGTCTCGTTGATCGGCGCACTCGTCGGGCCGTGTAAAAGTACCTTAGGTCTCTCTTTTCCTAGTGTTTTTTTTTAATTTTTTTAATTAAAGGTCGATGGGATAATCAATGTAACAAATTGTAACAACTGACGTACTGTATGCATAACTTTGCTCCTACCAAATCCCCTTGATTTCAATGTGAACCGTGAAGATACTGAAAATTTTTAGGGGTTTTCGGTTTTGGAAGATACTGTTTCAAATGCCCTATTGGGGAATTCTGAGTTAGGTGAGTTAGATGTGGGTCTTGAACAGATGACCCAGCATGTCCATTCATTATAATAATTCTGCAGGCCCATACGCTTGCTCTGACATCAATTTGGTATTCACTTTCAATTTCTTCTTTGGATTCCTCGCTTTGATCCACTATTTTATTCTTCTTCAAGATTAATTAAAAATGTCCAGCTTGTTATACGATTGGAAATTGATGGAGCTTGTAGGACTTGTCAGAAACGTTATCTTTGGGAATTCATGTCACCAATCTTCGCAGCTCTATTATGGGGTGATACCCTGACAGCTGTCACGCTCGTGAGTAAAGCTGCATTATTATGTAGATCTACCAATCCCTCACTCACTCCCGTCAAATTAATCTCCAAATAGAATTATTTTCTAGTGCTGAGAACAAGTGATCTGTAAATGCTGTAATTTGGCTTTTAAAGTGGATATTCAGTCCTCTTATGTAGATATTTCATGTGTTAATTGATAACATGAACGGATGCCCGGCTTCACAATTTATGGCCTGATCATCTCATTAATGTTACAGGTTTCACCTTCTCTATTCCGGCTTTTAATATTCCATTATTATAAAGGAGCAGTGATGATGGCAGGCTGATCACCTCTTTACTTCTTAGCCTGGTGACCCAGAGTATTAATAATTTCTTATTAATAATGGCAGATGAATCCATCACCTCTTCAATGTAGAACAGATGGTCATTAGATCATTATTGAGGGCAAGGGCTGCACGCCTCTTAGGTGTGCGGTTAAGATGCGCAACCTCAATGGTTTCCTACGAGGAGAAAAATTGCATGAGATGCAGACCAGTCGAAATTCTTGTGATTGTTGCAAGCCCCCCATCGCTTTTCACTCATAGAGAAACGTTGAGGTAGCACGGTGGTTGTGGTTACATGCAATTTTGCTGTGAGTGAACGTCGCCGCAGAGCCCTAGCCTAAAGATTTCCACTTAAAATGAAAAAAGCCAAATAATTACTTGCCAATATCTATATTATTTGCCCCCTGAGTTGTCCTCTTCCCTCCATGTGTTTTTTTTTTTTCTTTTACTACTCTGTTCAGTTATTTCTTCGTTGTTTTGCTATAAATCTGCCTGATTGTGCATTGAGGAAAATGGAGATGGGAACCACACTCCTACTGGTTTCTTTTACATCCTTTATGGTAAACGCCAAACCAGGGGCTTGGTCCCAGTTTCCTCACTAATGTATAGTAGAAGTAAAAAGTTAGGCAGCACTCAAGGGGTGAGGATAAATCACCAGTGGTGTATTCACTGTGTGCACCAGTGTGCGCTGATTCTTTGCTTTCCCGGATATCACTGCACTATTTGGCAGATTTGCAATTTAGGAGTTTAAAGAGGCTCTGTCACCAGATTATAAGTGCCTACATAATCTGATCGGCGCTGTAATGTAGATAACAGCAGTGGTTTTTATTTTGAAAAACTATCAATTTTGACCAAGTTATAAACCATTTTATATTTATGCTAATTCGTTTCTTAATGGACAACTGGGTCTGTTTTTACTTTTTACCAACTGGGTGTTGTGGAGAGAAGTGTATGACGCTGACCAATCAGTGACCAATCAGCGTCATACACTTCTCATTGTTCCAGCCCATTGTTACAGTTTGATTGTGCAGTGAGAGAAGCTGGGCTGGAACAATAAGAAGTGTATGACGCTGATTGGTCACTGATTGGTCAGCGTCATACACTTCTCTCCACAACGCCCAGTTGGTAAAAAGTAAAAACACGCCCAGTTGTCTATTAAGAAACTAATTAGCATAAATCTCAAATAGTTTATAACTTGGTAAAAAATGATCGTTTTTTAAAATAAAAACCACTGCTGTTATCTACATTCCAGCGCCAATCACATTATGTAGGAGATAGGGCACTTATAATCTGGTGACAGAGCCTCTTTAAAGAGGCTCTGTCACCAGATTTTGCAACCCCTATCTGCTATTGCAGCAGATCGGCGCTGCAATGTAGATTACAGTAACGTTTTTATTTTTAAAAAACGAGCATTTTTGGCCAAGTTATGACCATTTTTGTATTTATGCAAATGAGGCTTGCAAAAGTACAACTGGGTGTGTTTAAAAGTAAAAGTCCAAGTGGGCGTGTATTATGTGCGTACATCGGGGCGTTTTTACTACTTTTACTAGCTGGGCGTTCTGACGAGAAGTATCATCCACTTCTCTTCAGAACGCCCAGCTTCTGGCAGTGCAGACACAGCCGTGTTCTCGAGAGATCACGCTGTGTCGTCACTCACAGGTCCTGCATCGTGTCGGACGAGCGAGGACACATCGGCACCAGAGGCTACAGTTGATTCTGCAGCAGCATCAGCGTTTGCAGGTAAGTAGCTACATCGACTTACCTGCAAACGCCGATGCTGCTGCAGTGGCCTGTGATATGGTGATCGGAATTCACTGTCGAGGGTGCTGAAAGAGTTACTGCCGATCAGTTAACTCTTTCAGCACCCTGGACAGTGACTGACGTCGGCTAGAATCATCTCTATGATGGCGGCTGCTCGAAAATCACGCAGCCGCGCATCATACACGGATGACACACGGAGCTGGCAAGTGATTTTTGTGTCCGCAAAAACGCCACATTCATGTGAATCCAGCCTTAGACATATTTTTTTTTGGGGAGTTGAATCGCTGCTTTTCCGCCGCAAAAAAACCCACAACATCTGCTATTTGTTGCGGGTTTTACATCCCAATTGAATTCAATGGTGAAAACCCACAAAAAATATAAATACAATTGACATGCTGCGGATTACAAATGGCACCGCACGTCAATGCCTGAGCAGATTTTCTGCTTGTCGTTTAGGCAGCGTGTGGATGAGATGTATTATCCTGTGGATTTTTCGAAACTAAATCCATTACGGAAAATCTTCAGTATCTACGCTAAGTGTGAACTTACCCTTATAGTATTCCTTTTTGTACCCCCAAAGTAATAATCCCCTCTATGCCCCCCAAAGGGGTCACTGTCTGTTCCCAGTTGGTTGGCAGGCAATCCTTGTAGGCCAGCACAGCAAACACTTTGTACTTCTACACCAGCTTAAAGGGGTTTTATCATCTTGGACAATTATGGCATATCCACCTCTGGGACCTGCACCTATCTCCAGAACGGTGCCCCCTAAACCCCGTTCTAGCTTACACGGCTCTCCTGGCCACATCCGAGCTCACTGAGCTACGCTGTTACAGTAACTCCCATAGAAGTGAATGGGAGTTACAGAAACAGCGGAGCACAGCAAGCTATGCTGTTTCCGTAGCTACCGAGTTCTGGAAGTAGTGTGGATCGCTGTGCCAAGTTGTTTCAGTATTTCCCATTCACTTCTATAGGCGTTACGGAAACAGCGTAGTTCAGCGAGCACTTGGCTGTTTCCATAACTCCCGACCACCTAACCAGGATGTGGCCGGGAAGCAGCAGAGCCGAGTAAGCTAGAACGGGGTGTAGGGGGCCCCGTTCTACATATAGGTGCGGGTCCCAGAGGTGAGACCTGCATCTATAGGACTTTTATGGCATATTCTGTGGATATGCCATAATTGTCCAAAATGGGAAACTCCTTTAACCCCTTAACGCTCCATGACCTACTATTAGGTCATGCTAACTGTAGCGTTCGCGCTCAGTGACCTAATAGTAGGTCATGGAGTAAACACGGCGCCGTTCGCGCGGGGCGCGTTCATGAGCTGTGATAGCTGCTGATTCCGACAGCAGGCTATCACAGCTCAATGTGCAGGGACGGATCGCGGTGGTCCCCGCAGATTAACCCCTCAGAAGCCGCGTTCAATAGCGATCGCGGCTTCTTAGGGGTTAATCCGCCATCGCCGGCCTGCTACAAGATAGCGGCCGGCGATGGTGACTATGGCAACCGAACACCAAACAATGGCGTCCGGCTATGCCATAGACTGAAGCCTAGTGGGTCCAGGACCCACTATGTTTGCTGTCAGTGAGTAGCTGACAGTTCTAATACACTGCACTACGCATGTAGTGCAGTGTATTAGAATAGCGATCAGGGCCTCCTGCCCTCAAGTCCCCTAGTGGGACAAAGTAATAAAGTTAAAAAAAAGTTAAAAAAAGATGTGTAAAAATAAGAAAATAAAAGTTTTAAAAGTATTAAAAGTAAAAATCCCCCCTTTTCCCTTATCAGTCCTTTATTATTAATAAAAATATATAAACAAACAAATAAACTATACATAATTGGTATCGCCGCGTCCGTAACGGCCTGAACTACAAAATTATTTTGTTATTTATCCCGCACGGTGAACGCCGTAAAAGAAAATAATAATAAACCGTACCACAATAACAATTGTTTGGTCCCTTCACCTCCCAAAAAATTGAATAAAAACAGATCAAAAAGTCACATGTACCGAAAAATGGTCCTGATCGAAACTGCAGTTCGTTACGCAAAAAATAAGTCCTCGCACGGCTTTATTGATTGAAAAATAAAAACGTTCTGGCTCTTAGAATAAGGTAACACAAAAAGTGAATGATTGTTTACAAAACTTATTTTATTGTGCAAACGCCATAAGACATTAAAAAAAACTATAAACATCTGGTATCGCCGTAATCGTATCGCCCCGCAGAATAAAGTGAATATGTAATTTATAGCGCACGGTGAAGGCTGTAAAAAAAATAGAATAAAAAAACAATAGTAGAATTGCTGTTTTTTAGTCACCACACCACCTAAAAATAGAATAAAAACTGCAGTTTATCACCACAAATGGGGTATTGCCGCACTAAGGACAAATTGGGCAACAAAATGGGGTATGTTGTTGATTGTGAAAATAAGAAATTTTGATCAAAAATGACATCTTATTGGAAAAAATATCATTTTTTTCATTTCACAGCCCAATTCAAATAGGTGCTGTGAAAAAACTGTGCGGTCAAAATGATAACAAAAACCATAAATGAATTCCTTGAGGGGTGTAGTTTCCAAAATGGGGTCACTTCTGGTGGGTTTCCATTGTTTTTATACCGCAACACCTCTTCAAACCTGGCATGCTGCCTAAAATATATTCTAATAAAAAAGAGGCCTCAAAATGCACTAGGTGCTTCTTTGCTTCTGGGGTTTGTGTTTTAGTCCACGAGCGCACTAGAGCCACATGTGGGACATTTCTAAAAACTGAAGAATCTGGACAATACATATTTAGTAGTATTTCTCTGGTAAAACCTTCTTTGTTACAGAAAAAAATTGAATCAAATTGAAATTCAGCAGAAAAAATGAAATTTGCAAATTTCACCTCCACTTTGCTTTAATTCCTGTGAAATGCCTGAAGGGTTAAAAAACTTTATAACTGCGGTTTTGAGTACTTTGAGGGGTCTAGTTTTTAAAATGGGGTGTTTTATCAGGGTTTCTAATACATAGGCCCCTAAAAGCCACTTCAGAACTGAACTGGTACCTTCAAAAAAAGGCTTTTGAAATTTTCTTAAGAATATGAGAAATTGCTGTTTATGTTCTAAGCCTTGTAACGTCCAAGAAAAATTAAATAATGTTCAAAAAATGATGCCAATCTAAAGTAGACATATGGGAAATGTGAACTAGTAACTATTTTGGGTGGTATAACCGTCTGTTTTTCAAGCAGATGCATTTAAATTCTGAAAAATGCTATTTTTTGTAAAATTTTCTCTAAATTTTGAAATTTTTCAAAAAATAAAGACTGAATATATCGACCAAATTTTACCACGATCATGAAGCCCAAAGTGTCACGAGAAAACAATCTCAGAATCGCTTGGATAGGTTTAAGCATTCCGACGTTATTACCGCATAAAGTGAAATATGTCAGATTTGAAAAATGGGCTCTGAGCCTTAAGGCCCAAACTAGGCTGCGTCCTTAAGGGGTTAACAGGCACTATTTTACGATTTGTCTGTTTGTATCTTTCATGGGCAGTGAACCCTGAAGTGATAACTACAATACTGTGAGCGTGCACTAAGCTATGCACAGCAGAACACATTATATATAGAGATCACATCTCTGCACACTCCAGAAGAAAGCAATCAGTTTTCACTTTCCCTGGCAAGTGTAGAGAAGATGAGACGGGACGGCAGGGTGCTTGTGGAAGACGGAGCAGTCCTAGTCTTATCTGATGCTAATTAGCAGCTCAGCTCCCCGATTACAGTGTCCTGGGAGTCTTCGCAGGACGGAACGGGGAGAATAAGGACCTGTTCACATCAGCGTTGGCTTTCCGTTCCGGGGTTCCCTCTCAGGTTTCCGTCGGGTGAACCCCTCAACGGAAAGTCAAACTGAAACCACAGCTTCCGTTTCCGTCACCATTGATATCAATGGTGACGGAAACATTGCTAATGGTTTCCGTTCGTCACCATTCCGGCAGATTTCTGTTTTAATGACGGAATCAATAGCGCAGTCAACTGCGGACGTATTCTAAGTTTTGTCTGATTTCGGAATTCTAGTTTGTCTAAGAAAAATAGATGACAACATCAAAAACTACTGTAATGGCCTAATTTCTTGTCACTTCGAAAATACAAAATGAATACAATTTTAACTAAGAAATGCTGAATTTGTGATAAGATAGCAACTCAAAGGCACAAATACATATAAATATTATAAGGCATACCGTGTAAGTCTGCACCAGATAACCCATGACCTACTAATAAAAATATTAGTGACTACATCAAACACTTGGGTGTAGTGCAGTAATTTGGGTCTCCTAACATTCTCTGCCTCTATTGTGGTGCCCTCTAGTGGTATATTGAATGATTGCAGTTGTAGCATTAGGATGTCTGACCTCTATCTGTCTCATAGCTTGTTTGTGTGTGTGTTTTTGTTTTTTTTCTTGATCGCATAAATTTAAGACCAGCCAGAATTCTAAGCGCTTATTTAGTTAAAAAGCTAAAATTAATTAGTTTCATGGAGCCAATCTCTCATTAAAACAGTAATAATCACATGTTTTTATTTATTATTTTTTACTATTTTAAATACTATTTTTTTAAATTTGATAATTTGGTGCATGTTTGGTCCCATTTATCTTGAATAAAAGGAATTTTATTGCAGTGTCTAAAATAGATTTTGCAGCTTTAATTCGTGGCCAATAACAGCATTTGTTTTTCTTTTATCCTTTTAGATTTGCTTTCTTTTGTTCGCAATTTTATATATTGTGTCTTATTTCATCATCAAAAGATACAAAAGAAAAGCAGGTAAGTCTCTGCCAATGTTTTCGCCTTCATAATTTGAAGAAAAAAAATAATAAATAATAAACAAAAAATAAATAATAATATAAATAAATATATATATATATATATATATATATATATACATACTGATCATCCATCACATTGAAACCACTCAAATACAACCGGTGAAGTGAATAACATTGGTTATCTCGTTTTAATGGCTCCTGTCAAGGGGTGAGATAAATTAGGCAACAAGTGAACAGTCCATGAGGATCTAATAGACTTTGCTAAGGACCAAATTGTGATGGCTAGAAAACTGAATCAGCTCATCACCAAAAATGCAGGTCTTCTGGGGTGTGGATTTGAGGGATGCAACCACTGACCACCTCTTGGTGACCTTTTGAAGAGGAAACAACTTGATAGTTGTCACGCCTGGAGCTGTGGTGTCTTCTCTCTTCCGACGCCAAGGTTGAAGGACCTGTGGGTGACGTCATCACTCCCAGCTTCTTTCACTGCAGACACAGCGAGACGTCACCCACAGGTCCTTCAACCTTGGCGTCGGAAGAGAGAAGACACCACATCTCCAGGCGTACAGTTGAATTTGCAGCAGCATCACCATGTGCAGGTAAGCATAGCAAACTCCCTAGAGACGAGCATATTAACCTTTTGGACTCCTTTCAGCCGATGTATCTTCTTTGTCCGACGACAAGGTTGAAGGACCTGTGGGTGACGTCACGCTGTATGTCTGCAGTGAAAGAAGCTGGGTGGGAACGATGAGAAGTGTATGATGCTGATTTGTCAGCGTCATACACTTCTATTCACAACGCCCAGTTAGTAAAACAAGTAAACACGCCCAGTTGTTAAAAACACAATACACGCCCAGTTGGAAATACAAAAAACAACACACCCAGTTGTCCATTTCAAAGCTCATTTGCATAAATATAAAATTGCTCATAACTTGGCCAAAAATGATAGTTTAAAAAAAAAAAAAAAAAAAAAGCGTTACTGTTATCTACATTACAGCGCCGATCACATTATACAGGAGATAGGGATTTGATAATCTGGTGACAGAGCCTCTTTAAAGAGGCTCTGTCACCAGATTATAAGTGCCCTATCTCCTACATAATCTGATCGGCGCTGGAATGTAGATAACAGCAGTGGTTTTTATTTTGAAAAACAATCATTTTTGAGCAAGTTATGAGCCATTTTAGATTTATGAAAATTAGTTTCTTAATAGACAACTGGGCGTGTTTTTACTTTTTACCAACTGGGTGTTGTACAGAGGAGTGTATGATGCTGACCAATCAGTGACTAATCAGTGTCCTACACTTCTCATTGTTCCAGCCCATTGTTACAGCATGATTGTGCAGTGAAAGAAGCTGGGCTGATTGGTCAGCGTCAGACACTCCTCTGTACAACACCCAGTTGGTAAAAAGTAAAAACACGCCCAGTTGTCTATTAAGAAACAAATTAACATAAATCGAAAATGGCTCATAACTTGCTCAAAAATGATAGTTTTTCAAAATAAAAACCACTGCTGTTATCTACATTACAGCGCGATCAGATTATGTAGGAGATAGGGCACTTATAATCTGGTGACAGAGCCTCTTTAAGGCCATTTTCTACTTGACAATAAGTTGATCACGAGGTGTTTGCCTGCTTGAACCCCCAGTGATCAGCTAAATCTGCGAAAAAACCTAGCAATAAGTGTTCAATTTCCATGCAGCCCCTCCACAGGAGAAATGAAGCATTACAAAGTGCCCATTCGTATTAAGAGATTATCTGTGTAATGCAGGACAGGACAGATCCTCCAGAGCGAGAGAAGCTCTATGTAACTGCTTTTCACACTTTCCAAGTGATGAGGATCCCCCTTTATTATGTCAGGATTCCCTAATAGGGTATATGGTAATGGGATTTCTAAACTGGACAGCCCCTTTAAAATATTCCTATGAGGAATAGGTTTTAACTAAAATAGACCATGCCCATCCCAGCCATTCAACTGCTTAGATTGATTATGGCATCTAAACCGTTAAACAGGAGTTCCCCCTGTCACACCACCGGCCCACAAAAAACAAGCCCACACACAGCTCTGTTGATGGAAAAATGGAAGTAATGGGTCTCCAGAATATGCCGACACGAAACAATAAATATATATATATATTTTATTTTTTTACAAAAGAAGCAAGAGATGTTGCCAACATGAACATCAATAAAAGTGAAATTCTCTTTAAAAAAATAAAAATATGACCCGTTATAAAGTCTTGCATTTTTATGGACACTTGCAATGTACTAGGGGGGCTAAAATCTTATTTTGCCTTACAGATGAACAAGAGGATGAAGATATCACTGTCAATCGAGTTTCGTATGTACACTTTTTCTTCTGTTTAGTTGATGTTCTCTTAGAGCGTCTTTCGGGAACGGGACAGGAGTATTGCATTAGCATTTAAATTTTTTTGACCGTATAATTAAACAAATTCGATTTATTCATGCCCACAAATTATGTAATTTTAGAAAATTAGGGTGAAAAAATTTCTGTAACTGAAAATGTATTGCAATTATTTTCGGGGAAATTTTTCACCTGGGTCAGAGGAAAGCTACAAATATCTGTCAGACGGCTCTATGGCAAAACTGCCAGCAACCTTGTGACCATCGCAATAAATTCAATATAACCTCCTGCAATATACCTGCAACTTATGACTGTGATGCAGCCCTAGTTTAACCCTTTCAAGCAAATCGCCGTGACTGTACATCCTAGCTGCAAGTGCTTTTACCGAATTCGGGCGTACAGTCACGTCCTGGCTTTAAACTGTCACAGTGACAGTTGCTGGGCAGGACTCAATGACACGTGACCAATTTGAATGGTCTCGTGTCGTCAAGCGCTGTGATTGGCCTGTCAGTACTGACTGGCGAATCACAGCATAGGAGGCCGGGTTCACAGGCATCAGTCTGACCAGTTCTGTGTGTGAGAGCTTGTCAGTCGGTCGTGTTAGTGAAGAGATCAAATGTAGTGGAGGAATAACTGATAAAACCCTCAGTTCTGACCAGTGATTACCACCTTTGGTGCCCACTGGTCATCTGATTTATCTGTTCATCCACCCAAAGTGTCCTTCTGTGACCTGTGCACAGCGATCACCCGTCGCAGTACCCAATTGCTGTCACCCTCCCTGTTAAGTGGCAATGCCGCCTGTCCTCTAGATTTTCCCCTGGTAGGTGGGTTATCCTCACTCATGACATACAGTAGGTTCGCTGGTCGGCGGTTCTTTCTCTATGCTTACTTTGGAGTAGCAGGGTTTTTTTTTTTTTTTGTTTTTTTTTTTAAAACTAAATAAATAAATGCCAAAAAACCGAGCATAGTTATTTTTGGTTTTAGTTCGTATTTGTAAAATCCCCCAATATGGCCAGAAGGGTTTTCACAGCTGAGGAAGCATATTAAATGCTCTGCTCTGATACGGACATGCTCTCATCTTCGTCTGTATCCAGCGACTCGGAGTCTGCACCTCCCCGTCAGCGCAGAAGAGCCGTAGGTCCTGCTCTGCCCGAGCTTACATTGGTAGCTGCGGACAACTATACCCCCAGGTACCTGAATTTACAGCCCCATCAGTTGGTACTACAGAGTTCAGCCTCATAGATTATTTTAAAGTTTTCTTTTCTGACACGCTTTTAAATTTAATGGTCCAGCAGACCAACATATTTGCCGATCAATTAATCTCCCAGAACCCTGACTTTTTTTACGGGAGAGGCCAAAATTGGACCACCACAAACGCAGTGGAATTAGGGAAGTTTTGGGGCTTATTTTTAAGCTTTGGCCTCATCAGAAAGCCTAGTATTAGGGACTATTGGTCCCCTGATATTTTATATTATACCCCCCTGTACCACACAATTATCAACTGGACACGATCTGAAGCTATCCTGAAGTTCCTGCGCTACAACAACAGTCACTGCCCACCCCCACAGGACCCAAGTTTTGATAGGCTCTATTAAATTAGACCAGTAATTGCCCACTATTGGCAAAGTTTTTCCCAAGTTTATACCCCCCAACAAAACATTGCGGTGGATGAGTCATTAGTGAGCTTCAAGGGTAGACTGCGCTTTCGGCAGTATCTACCAAATAAGAGCCCGGTACAGCAATAAAATTTTATAAATTATGTGAAAGCGCCACCGGTTACACCCACTGTTTAAAAATTTGAGGGAAAAGACTCCCATGTAGATCCCCCAAAATGCCCCCCCCCCCTTCCTAGGAATTAGTGGAAAGACATTATGCGATCTTGTTCATCCTTTGCTCAGCAGAGGATATCATCAATATCTGGGCAACTCTTATAACCGTGTCCCAGTACTAAACGTTCTCTCGTAAAGATCCACTTTGGTGTGCGGAACAGTCCGTAAAAATCAGAAGGGCCCCCTGAAACATTGCTGGGTCAGACACTAAAATTAGGAGAGAGCAGAGCTGTCTGCAGCGACGATCTGCTGCTTCTGAAATATAAGGATAAAAGGGACCTCCTCATACTGACCAGCATTCATGATCTCCGCTGCAGCCTTGTCCTGTATGCGGATCCACTAATCAAGTCCCCAAACCATTTTGCGTACAGGAGTACAATAAATACATGGGTGGCGTTGACTTGTCTCACCAGGTGTCAAGGTGTGGTATGAAAAGATTTTTTCCATCTTACACAGATGGCTTTATACGACACCTTTGTCCTCTGCATATATGATGGCAGTGGGGATATGTTCCTGAAATTTCAGGAAAAAGTCATGAAGTCCCTGATATTTGGTGACCAGGAAGGGGAGGGCAGCTCATCTGGTCCTTCCGTCAGCAGGATAATTCCCGGCCAACATTTCCCCACAGAAATCCCCCCCACTGAAAAAAACCAGAAGCCCCAAAAAAATGCCGGGGGTGCGCTAAGCGAGGCATTCGTAAGGACACCACATACCAATGTGAGACGTGTCCCACAATGCCCGGCCTGTGCTTGAAACAATGTTTCAAAATATATCACACCTCCTGGGATTTTTAATCTATTTATTCTTTATCCACCTTTTCTGTCTCCCATATTGGCCATGACAAATTATAATTTTTTTTACTGACCAGCCCCATTTCTCATTTAAAATTTGTAAAAAAATAAATAAAATAAAACTAAAAATTCTCACTATACCAAGAACCCAAGGGAGTGTCCATCTCACCCATATTGTAAAACTGGGTGAGAAGAATAAATCCAGATGGGATTGGTTGTCTCAGAAAATCTTTCTTTTCTGAGGCCTTTGATTTATTTTTTGGGACATGCCATTCCCTCTCCCTCCATTGCAGGTTTTCCAGGTAGTCCTCCGTGCACAAATGTAAAATTCTTACTATCCCCCTAGATTAATACCTAGATGGGTGTCACTTCATAAATTTAAAATTCTCGATATACCCCTAGATCAATACCTTGACGGGTGTTACTTTATAATCTAAAATTTCTCACTATACCGCTAGATGAATTCTAGGGGTTTAGTTTCCAAAATGGGGTAACTTTCCTAGAGTTTCTAGAGCCTCTGTTTTCATGACACAGGGCAGTAAATACCAACATAGTAGGCCTCAAATGTTGCATGGTGCTCTTTACTTTCTGAGCCCTGCCATATACTCAAACAGCAGTTTATGACCACATATGCGGTATTTCTGTACGCTAGAGAAATTGTGGGGTGATATTTCTCCGATCACGCTTAACTATAAAATTTAACATTTGGGCCTGAAGCAACAAACTTTTGGAAAAATGAAATTTTTCATGGCCCAATTCTAATAAATTCCAGGAAACACCTGTGGGGTCAAAAATGGACACAACACCCCTAGATGAATTCTTTGAGGGGGTGTAGTCTCAAAAAAATCAAAAACAAATATGGTCACTTTTTTTGGGGGAGGGGTTTCCATTGTACTGGTACTTTAGGGGTTCTGAAAATGCATCATGGCAACTGAAAACTATTTTAGCAAAATCTGTCCTCCCTAAGCCAAATAGCACTCCTTCTCTTCTGAGCCGTGCCGTGTGCCCAAACAGCAGTTTACGGCCACATATGGGGAATTGCTGTATTTGGGAGAAATTTGCATAACAAAATGTGGGTGTTGTTTCTCTTAACCCCGTGTGAAAAGGATACATTTGTGGCTAAAGCAACATTTTAATTGAAAAATTTAATTTTTCTTTTTTACGACCAACTGTATGAAACACGTGGGGTCAAAATGCTCATTAAACCACTTGAAAAATTCCTTGAGGGGTGAAACTTCCAAAATGTGGTCATTTGTTGGGGTTTTCCATTTGGTACCTTAGGGACCCTTCAAATGCGTCTTGGCACATGAGAACGATTCAAGCAAGATGGTGCTTCCTTCTGTGCTGAGCCCTGCCGTGTGCCCAAACAGCAGTTTATAACCACATGTGGGGTATTGCCATACTCTGGAAAAGTTGCTTTACAAATGTTGCGCAGCTTTTTTTCTCCTTTATTTGTTGAGAAAATGGAGAAATGTTGAGCTAAAGCTACATCTTATTGCAAATTTTTTTTAATTTTTTTTTTAATTTTCAATGCCCAATTCTAATAAAATCTATGAAACACCTATGGGGTTAAAATGTTCACTACACCTCTAGATAAATTCCTTGTGGGGTGTAGTTTCCAAAATGGGGGTCACTTTTGGGGTATTTCCTTTTTGTTTTGGCACCAAAAGACCACTTCAAACCTGACAAGGTGCCTAAAATATATTTGAATTAAAAAAAAAAAGAAGGCTCCAAAATCCACTAGGTGCTCTTTTGCTTCTGAGGCCTGTGTTTCAGTCCATTAGCACTCTAGGGCCCCATGTGGGATATTTTAAAAAAAAAACCCCCACTGCAGAATTCTGGCAATAAATATTGATTTGCGTTTCTCTGGTAGAACTTTGTGTTACAGAAAAAAATGAATCAAAATGGAATTTCTGCAAAAAAAAATGTAATTTATACATTTCCCCTCCGCATTGCTTTAATTCCTGTGAAACACCTAAGGGGTTAAGAAAGTTTCTAAATGCTGTTTTGAATACAGTTTTAAAAATGAGGTGATTTATGTGGGTTTATAATATATAGGCCCCTCAAAATCACTTAAGAACTGCACTGGCCCCTAAAAAAAGTAGGCTTTTGAAATTTTATTGAAAATGTGAGAAATGGTTTCTAAACTTATAAGCCTTATAAGTGCTGTCTGTAGCCCTACATCAGAAATACTGTAAACCTGAAGGATCCTATTAAAATGAATGGGGTCTGTTCGGATTCTTCAGTATCCATTCAAAAACTGATCCCACGTAGCCGGCGTGATTCCGTTATAATTGCAAGCCATAATGCTAGTGTGAACGGAGCCTAAGGCTTAGTTCACACACAGTTTTTTGCAGGCAGAAAATTCTGCCTCAATATTCCGTTTGGAATTTTGAGGCAGATTTTGATCTGCCTGCACGCCATCTTTCGCTCGCGCCCATTGAGCTCCATGGGTAAAAACGCTACGAAATATGCTTTCTCTGCCTCCCATTGATGTCAGAGGCATAAACGCCTGAAGGTAGGGAATGTCGCTTTTTTTTTCATGCGAGCGTTTTTTACCGCTCGTGGGGAAAAAAATGCTTCCGCCTCCCATTGAAATCGAGGCATATTCGGATGTTTTTTGGCGCGTTTTCGGTGTCAAAAAAACGTGTCAAAAAACTGTGTGAAGAGGGCCTAAATCTGTTACTTAAATTTTGGCACCGCGTATCTGTTTGTAAAGTTTGGTTCAAATAGAACAAATCGTAGTAGAAGTAAGTCCATTGGGATTTTTTTTTATATATCAACCTCTGTTTTCTATTCGACAACTGTAATTATATTATGGCAGAATCAGACTTTGTTTTATACCTCTAAGGGTCTGTTCACGTTGAAGGATTCCCGACGTATAACTCTGACGGAAGGTAGTGCTGTATCCCGCTATCTAGGCATACAGTGGTATACGTCCTCTGGACTCCCCGGGCAGAGCACTACTTGAAGCGCTGTGCGCGGGGAAACACCTGTTGTCACGGTCTATATATATATATATATTAGGGGCTTTCAACTACAGATGTCACTGTACATATATAGACCGTGACGTTTAGAGCTTTAAAAACCTGAAATCCACGGACAGTGTCGGCAACGCCCTGGCAGGCATGTCCGTCCTGGTGAAGCCCCTGATGTCACTGTAAATATATGGACAGTGACGTTAGGATTTTTAATATGCTGGAATCCCCAGGCCAAAGCGTCGGCAAAGCTTTGGACGGGGATTCCGGCCCTGGTGAAGCTTCCCATGGTATACGTTTAACATAAACCTGTGTTGGATGCCATACAGTAGCATCCATCACAGATCCCATGTTTAAAAAATCAAACTAAAGAACGTATACCGTGCAGTATGCGTTTTTTTTTATCCCTCAGGACGGAATAGCGTGGCATACGACATTATTTCATTATCCAGAAGAAAGGTATACTGACATATACCAGCTTGACGGAGGCCAAAAGGACGCCCTATTGGCCTGCGTCTGGCTAATGGAGTTTTCCCGACGTACACGCTAAAACGTGACGTGAACAGGCCCTAAGTGGGAGTCCAGGAGTCGGACAATCACATCAGACACCCCTCTGGGCTGGAACTGTTCCTTTGTAAGAAGTGATCATGCTGTATCTTTATATTAACATGAACCGACACATTGTAACTGCTGTTAACTATTCATTGTGTTTGCCCCCTAGGTTGTTCCTGAGTACTTTCACCCTGGCAGTTTCCGCTGGCGCTGTGTTGTTACTTCCTTTCTCCATCATCAGCAATGAGATCCTGTTATCATTCCCTAAAAGCTACTATATCCAGTGGCTGAATGGCTCTCTGATCCATGGTCAGTATTACATACTAAATTCTATTTGTTTCAACCTTCCACAGTTGTGATACATGCTTAAAGAGGCTCTGTCACCAGATTTTGCAACCCCTATCTGCTATTGCAGCAGATCGGCGCAGCAATGTAGATTACAGTAACGTTTTTATTTTTAAAAAACGAGCATTTTTGGCCAAGTTATGATCATTTTTGTAGTTATGCAAATGAGGCTTGAAGAAGTCCAAGTGGGTGTGTTTAACAGTAAAAGTCCAAGTGGGCGTGTATTATGTGCGTACATCGGGGCGTTTTTACTACTTTTACTAGCTGGGCGTTCTGACGAGAAGTACCATCCACTTCTCTTCAGAACGCCCAGCTTCTGGCAGTGCAGACACAGCCGTGTTCTCGAGAGATCACGCTGTGTCGTCACTCACAGGTCCTGCATCGTGTCGGACACATCGGCACCAGAGGCTACAGTTGATTCTGCAGCAGCATCGGTGTTTGCAGGTAAGTCGATGTAGCTACTTACCTGCAAACGCTGATGCTGCTGCAGAATCAACTGTAGCCTCTGGTGCCGATGTGTCCTCGCTCGTCCGACACGATGCAGGACCTGTGAGTGACGTCACAGCGTGATCTCTCGAGAACACGGCTGTGTCTGCACTGCCAGAAGCTGGGCGTTCTGAAGAGAAGTGGATGATACTTCTCGTCAGAACGCCCAGCTAGTAAAAGTAGTAAACACGCCCTGATGTACGCACATAATACACGCCCAGTTGGACTTTTACTGTAAACACGCCCACTTGGACTTTTGCAAGCCTCATTTGCATAAATACAAAAATGGTCATAACTTGGCCAAAAATGCTCGTTTTTTTAAAATAAAAACTTTACTGTAATCTACATTGCAGCGCCGATCTGCTGCAATAGCAGATAGGGGTTGCAAAATCTGGTGACAGAGCCTCTTTAACTCACTGCACTGATAAAATACGTAGCTTATTACTATTACATTTATTACTTTTAAGATGGCCATACACTTTAGGTTTTCCTCAGCTGATCCGGTCAGCCCCGTCCAAATTCAATAGAAATCCAATGTGTAATGTCTGACAGGGCCCACAACCTCTTACATTGGGGAAACCAGGGCCAGGATGTTTTTTTTAAAACTTTTTGTCATGAGAGGTGTCTGGCAGCCGATTATCTCTCGTTCCCTATTGAAATAAACATGTACGGCTGATATTAGACTGCGTGAATATGGGGTTGTTTGGAGATATCGCTGCCAAGCAAAGGATTGCCAAATGGGTGAAAAACAATGATCCTTTTAAATTCTTCATACAATGTTTCAGCTCAGTGTGAGCCTTTCTGCTTGCATGTGGAATTAAACAGGATCATTTTTTTCACCTATTTGTCTGTGCTGCCTCACTTACTTTCTTTCCTCTCCTATATTGAAGGGTCATTGGACTGTGACCCAGGAGGCGTGCACCCACCCAATTTGGTTGTCCAGTGCTGCTGATCTGTATCTAGTTACATTTGCCAAACCTCTTTCCAAACTTCCCATCTATTCCTCCTGTCAGAATACACAAACTTTCTTTTGCAGGCTCCATCCACAGACTTCTTACGAGCAGGTAATCGCACAAAAAAACTGTGAAATGCCTTTAACGCTGTTTGTTAATGCAGGAAATGTCATAATCTGACTGTTCCCAGCACAGAACTGCAGTTTTATTTTCTTCCCGACATCCACCGTACATATACACGTCGGAAGCCGGGAGGAAAAGTATGGCGTCGGCACATGGTATGAGCCTGCTCCATAAGATGCGCCTGTTGGATGTATGTTACTGAGCACTGCAACAAACGGGATTACTGTGATCCCGCTAAGTTTAAGCCCTTAGATGTGGCAGTCCATAGCGTCGGCGCCATCTAATCTGGACGGTGGCCCCCTTTCGATAGCTCGTTACCGCCCCACGACCGAATGCTTGGTGCTGAAGGTGATCATGGCAGCCTAATGTAGGCCCCCAGGTCTGCCATCTTTGTGCTCCTATGAAGCCCCGCCACAGGTAAGTCTTTTTTAGGGCCAGACTAATTTTAGTTTATATGCTTTTGTTTTGTCCTCCCCGCCTTGATAAAGTCATAACGGGACAAATTGTACTTTCTAATGGTACTATTTAACCCCTTAGTGAGCAGCCCATTTTAGGCCCTAATGACCAAGCTATTTTATTCGTTTTTCTATAGTCGCATTCAAAGAGCTATAACTTTTTTATTTTTTCGTCTACATAGCTGTATGAGGACTTGTTTTTTGCGGGATTAGTTGTGCTTTTTAATAGCACCATTTTTGGGTACATATAATTTTTATATGGGGGGGATTATAAAAAAAAAAACTGAAATTCCACCATTGTTCTATGCGTTTTTAAATTGACGCATCACTATGCGATGTAAATAACATGTTACCTTTATTCTATGGGTCGGTACGATTACGGCGATACCACATATGTGGAGGTTTTTTTATGTTTTTTTACGACTTTTGCACAATAAAAACACTTTTGAATTAAAATTATTTGTTTTTGCATCGTCGCTTTCCAAGAGCTGTAATTTTTTTATTTTTACATCAATGTAGTGATTTTTTGGGCTTGTTTTCTGCGGGACGAGACGTAGTTTTGAATGGTACTGTTTTGGGGTGCATGGGACTTATTGATTCATTTTTATTATGACTTTTTTGGGGGGCAATGGAAAAAAATTGCAATTTCGCCATGGTTTTTTTTTACCGTGTTCACTTTGCGGTTTAAATTACATATTAACTTTATTAATGGAGTCATTACAGTCGCGGCGATACCACATATGTGTACTTTTTTTTTTTTTTTTTTTTTTTTTTTTTTTTACACTATTACTAAATAAAACCACTTTTTATGGAAAAAAATGGTATTTTTTTTTTTTACTGTACTTTTTTATTAATAATCTTTATTTCACTTTGATGACTTATTTTATTAGTCCCACTAGGGGACTTTACTGTGCGATATTCCGATCGCTGCTATAATGCTCTGGTATTATTGCCTGTCAGTGTAAATCTGACAGGCAATCTGTTAGGACGTGCCTCCGGCGCGTCCTAACAGGCATATGTCCAGGGCAAACATGGGGGCTTTTATCAGGCCCCCGGCTGCCATGACACCCCATCGGAGACCCGCGATTGCATTCGCGGGCCGCCGATGGGTGACAGAGGGAGCGCACTTCCTCTGTAAACAAAGTTAAATGCCGCGGTCGCTATTGACGGCGGCATTTAACGGGTTAAATGGCCGCGATCGAAGTAAACTTCAATCGCGGGCGTTGGAGCAGGAGCTCAGCTGTCATCAGACAGCAGAGCCCTGGCTCCTGCCTGCACGGGAGACCCGTGCAGGACTTAGACTAGGCTGACGTGAAAAGGCGTCAGCCTAGCCTAAGGCCCATTAGTGACCGACGTAAAAAGGCGTATTGGTGGTCACTAAGGGGTTAATATTGTATGATGTACTGGGAAGCTGGAAAAAAATCTAAATTGGGATGGAATTGAAAAAAACAGCAGTTCTGCCTTTCTCTTATGGGTTTCGTTTTTACGTTGTTCACTGTACGGTGAAAATGACACTTTATTCTGAGGGTCAGTACGATCACGGTGATACCAAATTGATATGGTTTTTATGTTTTCGTTCCTTTAACCCCTTAATGACCAGCCTATTTTGGACCTTAATGACCAAGCTATTTTTTACGTTTTTCAATCGTCGCATTCCAAGAGCTATAACCTTCTTATTTTTGCATCGACATAGCTGTATAAGGTCTTGTTTTTTGCGGGACAAGTTGTATTTTTTAATAGCACCATTTTTAAGTACATATTATTTATTGATTAACTTTTATTAACTTTTTTTTGGGGGGAATAGAAAAAAATCTGAAATTTCGCCACTCTTTTTTGCGTCCTAAATCTACGCCGTTTACCGTGTGGTATAAATAACACAATAACTTTATTCAGCGGGTTGTTACGATTGCAACGATACCAAATTTGTATAGTTTTTGTATGTTTTACTACTTTTACACAGTAAAACGCTTTTTTTTCAAAATGATTTGGTTTTGTGTCTCCATATTTGAAGAGCCGTAACGTTTTTATTTTTTCGCCGATGCGGTTGTATGAGGGCTTTTTTTTTGCGGGAAGACTTTTAGTTTTTATTGGTACCATTTTGGAGTAGATGCGACTTTTTGATCACTTTTTATTACATTTTTTTAAAGTCAGTATTCACAGAAAACAATTTTTCCATAGTTTTTTATTATTTTTTTTACGGCGTTCACCGTGCGGGTTAAATAATGTAATAGATTTATAGTCGGGGTCGTTACGGACGCGGCGATACCAAATATGTGTAACTTTTTAACTTTATTTTGGTTTTTTAATAGCAAAGCAGTTTGTAAGGGGAAAAGCTGGGTTTTTCATTTTTTTTCACATTTTTTTTTAAATTAACTTTATTAAACTTTTTTTTCACTTTTTTACTAGTCCCAATAGGGGACTATAATATGCGATTCTGCGATCGCATTTATAATACACTGCAATACTTTTGTATTGCAGTGTATTACTGCCTGGCCGTTTAACACGGACAGGCATCTGCTAGGTCATGCCTGCGGCATGATCTAGCAGGCAGTCGCTCCAGGCAGACCTGGGGGCCTTTATTAGACCCCCGGCTGCCATTAGAGACACAGACACTCGGCGATCGTATCGCCGGGTGTCGGTGGGAGAGAGAGGGAACTCCTTCCCTCTCTCCAAAACCACTCAGATGCGGTGCTCGCTATTGAGCACCGCATCTGAGGGGTTAAACGTGTGAGATCGATACTAATATCGATCTCACACGGCAGAGCAGGGACGCTCCCAGCCCTCAGCTGCCTCTAGCAGCTGAGAGCAGGGAGATCTGACAGTTCCCTGCTCTGTTTACTTATTCCGATGCCGCGACGTAAAAAGTCTATGGCATCGGAATAAGGCCCGTTAGTGACCGACGTAGAAACACGATGGGCCGGTCACTAACGGGTTAAAAAAATGTAAAAATTTTAAAGAAACATTTTTTTTTTTACCATTTTTTTTTTTTTATATCTCTGTAAATAGGGCTGTGGCGTATTTTTGTATGTGGAAAGATGTAGATTTTGGGGAACACATTTTGTTACATTTTTTTGGGGGGTTGAAGTGGCCAAAAAACAGCAGTTCGGCCATTTTGATCTTTTTCTTTCCCCGAAACAGTGTTCACCATATTGGATAAAAATCTTTATAGTTCAAGCATTTTCAGACGCGGGGATACCTATTGTTTGTTTTTTGTTTATTTTTATATTATTTTTTTTTAACCCCTTCAGGACCAAGCTGATTTTCAAATCTGACGTGTCACTTTATGTGGTAATAACTCTGGAATGCTTTTACCTATCCAAGTGATTGACATATTGTAGTTTATGTTAGTGAAAAAATTTGGTCGATGAATTCAATATTTATTTGTAAAAAACACCAAGATTTAGAGAAAATGTGCAAAAATTAGCAGTTTTCGAAATTTAAATGTATCGACTTGTAAAACAGATAGTAATACCACACAAAATACTAGTTTATATTTCCCATATGTCTACTTTGTTTGCATAGTTTTTTGAACATTCTTTTATTTTTCTAGGACGTTACAAGGCTTAAAACTTTAGCAGCAATTTCTCATATTTTCAAGAAAATTTCAAAAGCCAATTTTTTTAGGGACCAGTTCAGTTCTGAAGTGGCTTTGAGGGCTTTATATATTAGAAAGTCCCCATAAATCACCCCATTTTGAAAACTGCACCTCTCAAAGTATTCAAAACAGCATTCTGAAAGTGTTTTAACCCTTTAGGCGTTTCACAGGAATTCAAGCAGAGGTGAAATTTACAAATTTCATTTTTTTTTGCCAATATTCATTTGTAATACATTTTTTTTTTCTGTACCGCAGAAGGTTTTACCCGAGAAACGCAACTCCATACTTATTGCCCAGATTCTGCAGTTTTTAGAAATATTCCACATGTGGCCCTAGTGTGGTAATGGACTGAAACACAAACCTCAGAAGCAAAGGAGCAGCTAGAGGATTTTGGGGCCTCCTTTTTTTAGAATAAATTTTAGGCACCATGTTAGGTTTGAATAGGTCTTGTGGTGCCAAAACAGTAAAGACCCCCAAAAGTGACCCCTCAAGGAATTTATCTATGGGTATAGTTAGCATTTTGAACCCACAGTTTTTTTTGCTAAATTTATGTGAATTAGTATGTTAAGATGAAAATCTACTTTTTTTTCCTGAAAAAACATAGAATTTTTTACAAGGAATAAAGTAGAAAAAACACCCCAACATTTGTAAAGAAATTTCTTCCGATTATTAGCAATACCCCATATGTGGTAATAAACTGCTCTTTGGACCCACAGCAGGGCTCAGAATAGAAGGAGCACCATTTGGATTTTGGATTTCTGATTTTTCTGGAATAGTTTTCAGTGCCGTGTCGCGTTTGCAATCCACTGGAGGGATGAAAACAGTGGAAACCCCCCAAAAGTGACCCCATTTTGGAAACTACACCCCTCAAGGAATTTTTCTAGGGGTAAAGTTAGCATTTTGACCCCACAGTTGTTTTCTGAATTCATTGGAATTAGTCTGTAAAGGTAAAAATTTACTTTTTTGCTGAAAACACGTAGACCTTTTTAATTTTTACAAGGAATAAAGGAGAAAAAGCACCCCAACATTTGTAAAACAATTTCTCCCGATTACATAAATACGCCATATGTGGTAATAAACTGTTGTTTGGACCCACAGCGGGGCTTAGAATTGAAGGAGCGCTATTTGGGTTTTGGAGCTCAAATTTAGCTGAAATGGTTTTCGGGTGTCATGTCGCATTTGTAGAGCCCCCGAGTGACCAAAACAGTGGTAGCCCCCCAAAAGTGACCCCATTTGGGAAACGACACCACTTAAAGAATCTATCTAGGGGTGTAGTGAGCATTTAGACCCCACATGTCTATTGCAGAATTTAGTAGAATTAGGCCGTGAAAATTAATATCAACATTATTTCCACTAAAATGTTGCATTTTTTAAAATTTCACAAAGGATAAAGGAGAAAAAGCACCCCAACATTTGTAAAGCAATTTCTTGCCTTCTAAGTGAGCGCTGTTTTTAAAAACTCTTTCCCGAAGTAAATTGCCGGTGGAGAGATGGGAAATGGTTAATAGGAGTAGGTAAAAAATACAATGGACTGTATTGCAGTATATCGTGCAAGCGATCCAACAATTGCTGGTTCAAGTCCCCTAGGGGGACTAATAAAAAAAAAAAAAGCCAAACGCTTTGGTCATCTTGTCTTCCACGAAAAAAAATGAATAAAAAGTGATCAAAAAGTCTTATGTACGCCTACAGCTCGACCTGCAAATATCAAGTCCTCACACTGGATGGAAAAATAAAAACGTTATAGCTCTCCGATTTTTTTTGTCTATTATTTATTTTTAAAAAATAGAATATAATTAGTTTCTTGTGGTAAAACATAAAAAAATTTATAAAGTTGGTATCGCTGTAATCGTGTTGACCTGCAGAATAAAGTTAACATGTTGTTTTTACCGCTTGTTGATCGCCGGAAAAAAAGAAACCCAAAAACACAATGGAGAAATCATATGGTACAAAAAATGGGGCTGTGATAAACAACAATGCATCCTGCAAAAAACAACAACCCTCATACGGCTATATTGATGAAAAAATAAAAGAATCATGGCTTTTGGAACATGGGATGGAAAAACGAAAATGAAAAATGCCTGCGGCGGCAGCAAGGGTGTGGGGTATCTACAAAACCAGAAGGAGAAGACTGAAGATATAAGTGAAAAAAATAAAAATAAGATTATATTCGCAAATTTTGTTGCTATTTTGTAACTAAAAGGGAAAAAGCGCCTAAAAAAGACCAGAGAGTGGTCATCCAACTAAAACCAGGTGAACAAATATAGAAATCATGACACTATGTAAAAAAATGTAACCGTCAAACCGCAAAATACCCAAGAGCGGTCAGGCTGAGCGTGTCCGAATATATCCCATACAAGTATAGTAAAAACGCAAGAAAGCGATATTCAGTAAAACGGAGAAGAAACTATGAAAACTGAAGGGGGATGTGCAAATATCTGCACACCGAGGGTTATCTGGGTAATATTGCCCCGGAGATATGTGAATAAGCCATAACAAAAATATACAGTACATAATAGTTTACTGTGTAAAAGAACCAAAGAAAAGGGGGTGGAATAAATGGCCTATAAGTGGGTGTAGACCGAGTCTATCCCAGCCCTCCATGGGGTGAGGATCAGGTAAATATCAGAAGACGCTCCAGAGTCCACAACGAACTCCTCCATTGGCTGGAGATGAACAATCTCTAAGGCTACATTCACACGAGCGTGACAGATTTATGTGCATAAAAAACGTGTGTAAATCTGTCCATGTGCATTGCGTTATACATCAGTGGGCTTTTGCGCGTGGCATGTGTTTTTCACGCACTCGCAAGCGTTTTTTTTAAAGGTTTTTTAATTGTGATTGATGTGTGAAACACTGACCGCGCACGGATGTGCGTCCGTGTGCTGTCCGTGGTTTTCACGCACCCATTGACTTAAATGGGCAGCTAGGTGCATGAAAACGCACCAATATAGGATATGCAGTGATTTTTACGCAACGGACACTCGCTGCATGAAAACTCACGCATGTGTGAACAGCCCAATTCAAATCAATGGGGCCGCGTGCTGTGCGTTGTTTCAATGCACAGCACACAGGCGAGAATCACGCTCGTCTGAATGAGCCCTTTAAAGGTAGTTTGTTTTTTTTTTTTTTTTCTCGTCTAGTACTGTCCAATTATCCCGAATATCTAAATCCTGCACTTATCAAGTCCCACTGATGCCCGATTAGAGGAATTTTACAGTAATTAGCCGGATCTTATATCTTCTGACTGCCATTTTTCACTTCATAACTCACTTTCATTATACATGTACAGAAGTATTGGAGATCTATCTGTGCTACATGAAATGTAGTCATTCTGGTGATTTCTGTGTTTATTAGGTTCAAGTCACATATGTGGCTTTTGGTGGGGAAAAGTAGAGAAAACTATATGACTCGTGCTTCTCTCTTTTGTATCCAAGAGTTGTCTAAAAAAAAACAACAAAACGCTAAAAAAAAATCTGTGAATCCAGCCTATCTCTCTATTCTCCAGAGTCTACCATTCGTTCTCTATGTTAAAATAAATTGCTTTTGCATATAATCTTATGTTTTGGATTTAGAATGTTGTTGTTCTAACGGTAGCCACAAGATGGCGATAAAACAGCATGAACGATTTCACCTATGCCTCATCCATAACCTTGTAAAAGAAAGTTGTCCCTTAGGAAGAGTTATCAACAAACTTATACATTGTCCATCACAACCTAGTCAACACCCGCCTAAAAGGTAGTACATCGTAGTCGGAGGGGGAAAGGTGTAAAATCTTTATAAAATGATATGAATAAAAAAAAAATCATAGATCAATGAAGGGCAAATTAATGTAAAGATCATAAGCCATTCTTTTAAATCTAGATGCCTAAGTTTATTTGATACCTGCTATAAAAGTAGTTAAATTCCATCTCCAACTTTGTATTTTGGCATCTAGGGCTCACAGCGGCTGCTGTTCTGCATTGAAGCACTAGGACACCTCATTAGGTTCCCAGCAGGCTCCTTATTTCTCCTTTTACTTTAGTGTTTTTCTATGAACGCCCCTAAAAAACATTGTGGCAGATCAGTTCGCTTCCCATAGCATTGATGCCAATATGTGTAAGTGAGAAGGGACTGATCTTATTTATGCATGCATAGGAATAACTAAGCATAAATCCTGCTCTGGCTTCTATGTCAGTGTGATTTATCAGTCCAAAGACGCTCACATGACACACACACACTTCAGCGCACTGCTCACTTCAAATGAATCATCCTAGAAATCTGTTGTCACTGATCTCTGACATTACATTTTGATGGCATCCAGTGTCAGACCTGAAATATGAAATATTTTCATTACGACTTTCATGTTTTTTTTTTCATTTGGTCCAAATTTCTATTCTGATTTGATTTCATAATTTATATTTCTAGGGGTTGGTGCTCTGATACAGAACAAATCCCATACTTCCTTCACACAGCCATAGAGATAAATAATACATCTGTGTGTTTCTGTAGCTGCACTAGATGAAGCTTCCTGCTTATGGATTTAGGGCACGTTCAGACGTGGCGGAATTTTTCCGCTGCAAATGTTGGTGCAGATTTGGGGCATTTAGGCAACGAATCTGCACCAACATTTGCTTATTTGACAGGTAATTCAGACGTTGCAGAAAACACAGCGGACTTGCCACAGATTTCAGTTTTTGCATTGCAAAGGCTGAAATCCGCAGTGAAATGCCGCTTCTTCTCCCCAGCAGCCTATGGTCAGCAGCGGAGTTTTCCCACAACGTCTGCACGAAGATAACTATAAAAGGTGTGGAAACCAATGGACAAACTGTCTGCAAAAGGATTTCCACTGCGGACTGTCCGCAGCGGAATTCTACAGCAATTCCGTGACGTCTGAACGTGCCCTTAAAATATGTTCACACAAAGCAGATTTGCGGCAGATATTTTCTAAAAAATGTTTGGGATTTAAACCGCTATTTGACTCCTGACTTTTTTTCAACTCAGGAGCCAAAGGCACCCAAGTGGGAGTTCACACAGAGTTTTCTGACGCGGAAACCGTATCGGGAAAAACGTGCCAAAAAGTGGCCGAAAATGCCTCCCATTGATTTCAATGGGTGGTGGAGGCGTTTTTGTCCGTGAGCGGAAAAAACGGCTCGTGGGAAAAAGGGACATGCCCTATCTTCGGGCGTTTACGCCCTGAGGCTCTGACCTTCCATTGACATCAATGGTAGGCAGAGAAAGCGTATTTCGCAGTGTCTTTTGCCCGCGGCGCTCAATGGCCCGCAGGCGAAAAACGCTGCGGAAATCGGTGTGCAGACAGAGCAAAATCTGTCTCAAAATTCCAAACGGAAATGCCAGCCTGCAAAAAACTCAGCCGATCCGTAGATGTTAGGAATATACTTGATTTGAAATAGTGGTTTTTTTTTTTTTTCTCTTTAGCAAAAAACTATAAAATTAAGAAATGGCCATACAGTATTGTGCTGGTTTCATTTTGGATTTGCTGCAGACTTTTTTTTTTCCACAGCAAATCCGCCCTGTGTGAACATGGCCTTATACAACTCCCATTGAGCTCAACAATGAGGATATGTTCACACGGCTTATTTTTAAAAACAGCCGAAAAATCGTAAGTTCTGTTCCGACGGGCCGTTTTTTTACGCGGCCGTTTTTTATTGACTCTATAGAAAAACAGCTCCAAAAACTTCACGAAAAACGCGAGTTGCTAAAAAAACAGCTGAAAATCAGTAGCTGTTTTCCCTTTGAAAACCGCTCCGTATTTTCAGACATTTTTTATTAAGCGTGTGACCATACCCTAAGGCCTCATGCACACGACCGTGTTTTTGCGGCTGCAATTCCCCCGAAAATCCACGGGAGAATTGCGGCCCCATTCTTTTCTATGGGGCCGTGCACACGACCGTAGTTTTTGCGGTCCGTGCACGGCCCGGGAGCCCGGACCGCAGAAAGAACGGGCATGTCTTATTACGGCCCGGTTCTGCGGTCCGGGCTCATTGAAAACAATGGCCATGTGCATGTGCGGGCGGCCTGCGGCTGACAGTCCGCTGACAGTCCGCAGCCGGCCGACCCGAAAATCACGGCCGTGCACACGGCTACGGTCGTGTGCATGAGGCCTTAATGTTCTCCAGTATGCTCCTAGTGGTTGCTGTGCAGGGCTATGTTGATACGGAATATGTTTGAGGCCGAAAAATATGATGCTGATTTCAAGAGAAAACCTCCTCTGAATCCAGGTGTTCTTGGAGCTGATCTTCAACGTTTTTCGTAGTGTCAATGGGAAATAATCTTGTCAAGCATTTCAAGAAGGGACTTGTCAATACTTTTTTACGAGGCGTCTTTTAATTCCGCAGCGTTTAAAAGAAATACACTGTGTAGTTCACACGAGCTGTATTTCACATTTGTATCATTTGGAAGCCGTTTTCTGGAGTATTTAAAGTGTATTTCAAAGCGTAATACCAGTGTTTTATGCTCCGAAATTCCCCTGAAAATAAGCTGTGTTCCCATATGGTGGAGATGCAGAAGACACTATTAGCAATGTTGATGAGATTTCAACAAGTCTTATCCACACGCTGCGGAAGTTTGCCACGCACAAATTCACCTCCAGTGTTGCAGATTTGACCCCTCTTTTCTACCCCAATGTGGAAGAAAAAATGTTCAAGCAAATCCTATTGTTGCGAACTCTGCTGCGGATTACTTGCAGGTCTGCAGCAAAATCCCCTAGTCTAGATAAGTTTAAAGTAAAAAACAAAAACCGAAAACTATAGCCCCCCCCAACTCCGGTGCTGTCGTGGCAACGCTGTCCTGGTCCCCCGCCACGTCATCATTGGAGGCCAAGAGTACAGAGACTTGCAGAGGACCATGGAAGCGTTGCCACAGGAATGCCAGAGGTGGAGTATAGTGTCAAGTTCTTATTGGGGTGGGTGTTTTTGTTTTTTAGTAATTTTTTTTTTTTTACATTTTTTTTATAATCTTATTAGTCTGTTTTATGCAAGGAAAACCACTACGGCAAATCTGCACCAAATAATGCGGATTCTGGTTCAGGTCTGCAGCTGCGGTTTTCCCTGTGGCTTCCTTTTGAATTTGGCGTGAAAAATGTCTGCATCAAATCCGGCACGTGTGATAAAGCTAATGCCTCATTCACACGTTACAGATTTGGTTAGTATTGTGCGTCCGCATATTGAAGCCAAAATCAGGAGTGGATACAAAGAAGAGAATAAGTATAAAGCTTTCCATTCTATTTCCCCTGTGTGTCGGGTCCAGTTCTGGTTTTGGCTTCCAAATACTGATTCAAAATACTGACCAAATCTGCAATGTGTGAATGAGGCCAAATGCTGCATATTTACTGAAGGGGAAATGAAGACTGAATCGCCGGCGACTTCCTGAGGTGAGAACCGCAGTTTGCGGGAGACCTGTATTGTACGATGAGGCTGTCCAAACCAGACAGCCCCTTTTAACTTTGTATAGGAAAGCAGTTGATTTGGAGCTTTGTGTAAGAAAATCACAAGTCTGACCGCTGCACTCTTTTTCTTCTGCCCCATAATCCAAATATCAAAACATTTATTTATTTTTTTGCCGTGTTGTAACGCTTATTGGATCTTAAATACGGCAGCATATTGTAACGACAGATTAAGAGCAAGGGGTTTGGTTTTCAAGCTTTTGTCTAGTTTGCTCTGCTTGACTCTGGGATTCTTTTCATCTTAATGTTGCTGTGTATGATGTTCCTCTCTCTGAAATAAGTGATGAGTTTTGATTTTGTTTAAACTTTCAGGTCTATGGAATCTCATTTCGCTTTTCTCCAATCTGTGTCTTTTTGTGTTGATGCCATTTGCGTTCTTCTTTCTCGAGTCTGAAGGCTTCGCTGGGCTAAAAAAGGTAACTTTCATTTTGACATTGGCCATAGTATAACTTTTTTAATGTTCTCTTTTATATAAAATGTCTTGTTTTAAATTTGGTGATGTTTAAAAATGAGCAGATTTACAGCGGAGCGTCTGTTTCTGTTGTTTTGAGTTGTAATCCGTAATAGCTGCTAATTCTATGATGTCTTGATGTCTCATCGAGCCTTTTTCACGAAACTTGAAAGGGGTTGTCCCACGAAGATATATTATCGCATGTCCACAAGATAGGGGATAACTCTTTGATCGCTCCGGGTCTGATCGCTGAGACACCCAGTGATCACAAGAATGTGGGTCCCATGTTCCCTGTTTAAATGGGACTGACGGAGATCGAATGGATCGCTACTTCGCACGCGTGTCCACCACTCTGTTCAAACGGGGCAAACAGGACCCTTGTTCTTGTGATCGCTGAGGATACGTGTAGTGATTACACATTAATCACCTATTCTGTCTATATGTAATACATTATTTTCATTAGACAAACCATCTAGAGACGTTGTCTGGTTTAGAAAATCCCTTTTCAAATACCCTGTCAGGGAATTCTCCTTTAACCTCTTCCCGCTCTGCGCCGCAACTGTACGTCCTGGAGAGGGGTTCCTTCCCGCACCAGGACGTACAGTTGCGGAGCAGTTCCCGGCACACACTGTCTTAACGGACAGTGTCTGGGAACCGGGAGGTCAGCTGTCCCCGATAGCTGACACTCCAGTCTTGCCGGTCAGCGGACCATCGCCACTGATTTCGCCAATTAGAAATAATTAGAGGACAAGGAGTCATAACGCCACAACTAGTGAAAATGAATACAAAATTTTATTGAATACACGATATTAAATGACACGAATAAAAACATGATGCAAGGATCTTAAAATACCATGCGTGAGCCATACAGAACAGTTAATATAAATCACAGGTATATTATATAGAACACAGCAGGAAACATGTGTACATCACAGAATGGGTAACTATCAAATAATGCTACAACATAAGAGCGTCAAACCATATAGCGTTAAAGATATCAAGTGCGTGTAAACCTTGTAATAAGGCACAAAAAAGAGCCTAGTAACAGAAAGAGTAATAAGAAAGACGCTAGAGGGAAGCAGCATCTAGACAAGCTGTAATCTTATCGGAAATGAAAGTACACAGAGGAGACACATCCTAACATGTGCTGAGGTGTTCAATGGAGGGAAATCCGCCTATCAATAGCAGATCTCATAATGAAGTACAAGCTTACCCATGAAGATGATAAAGAGTCAAAAAAGGCCCACAGCATGTAGCCTGGTATGATGGCGCCCCAACGCGCGTTTCGCTGTCGTAGCTTCCTCGGGGTAGTAATGAATCAGTGTGGGTGTCCCAAATATATGTCCGTGTGCTAATGATCCAAGTTATAAAGTTCCGGTGTGTTCAAACTAGTCCGGTCTCTGGCGCATGCGTGTAAGACTGTTTGAGGCCTGGCAGTCCCCGTCTCCTGTCGTCACACTCATACTGCGACTGCGTGCCCCCGAGGACGCGTATCCAAGGAGACAGTACAGGCGCAGCACTAGTGTATAGACGAGAGGAGAACGGGGCGGGCCTCCACACTCACCTCAGCATGCACAACCCCGGGACAGAGAATGACGTGGTAAGAGTATATATAGTTAATTAATAAAATAGTAACGTTACTACAAAAAACCCAGGGTATGCCAGATCTGTCTCCTCTTTGTATCTTAATTAGGAATGTGTAAACAAACACTTCATTTACAATGTATAGTAAATCCAGAGTTAATGAATATAAAAATGACATATAATTAGTACAAAAATACTATACAAGAAGGTAACTCGTGAATAGTGCACAAGTAAAAAAATATATAAGAAGTTAAAGGAAATATGACAGAAATCTGTCAAAAATCGCGATAGTGTGAACAGAACACAAAAATATATATAAATGAATATTTCATTTATAATTGAAGCTATAAAGTGAGTATGAAGAACATGAAAACCATGTAGAAAGGACGCGATTAAAACTTACCCCAAAGGGGGAAAAAGGGGGGTATAATAAGTAACAAAACCAAAAGTGACAGTACCGACAGCAATGTGTAATTAATAGAAGGTCTTTACCAAAAAGAAAAGACCAAACAAAATATATAATTATGAGGAGAAAAGATGATGTGTACAGGGAAAAAAAATAGGAAAAACCCAAAAGGGAAAGGGTTGAGAAGACAGAGCAACAGAGAGAGTCTTCTATCTTGCTAGAAGATCTTTAAGTTCGATATATCTTCGGGAACACATCAGAAGTGGACACTATATAGATCCATCGGACAAGATCTGGACATAAATATAAAACAGGCAAATTGGCAACAATAAAAAACTTTAAAAATGGGAAACGGAGTATTTTCTAGGCTTTTATGACAGTATCAAAGAGACAAAGATAGCCCTATAAAAAGGCAGCAAAACTAAGATTCTTATTGAGACCATGAGGGGTCATGGTTCCCAAGGTGACGATCCACCTGCATTCCTTTTATGCAAGTATCATCTTAACATCTCCCCCTCTGACACCACAATGTATCCTGTCGATACCCCGTACACGAAAGGTTTTTGGATCACATCCATGAAAGATATTTTAAAATGTTTGGGAATCGTCTTTAAGGTTGTTAAGTCATCTATGTCTTTTGCAGCAGATATCTCCCGAACATGTTCACGAACACGTATTCTTAGTTGCCTCGAGGTAAAACCCACGTAGACCTTAGGGCATCCACATGTCGCATAGTATATGACATGGGTGGTGGTACAGGAAATATAGTGCCGAATTTTATAACTCCTTTAATTTTTGATGGAATCAAAAAAGGTAGTTCGTAGTATGTTGGGGCATGCAACGCAATCGCCACAAAGAAAACAGCCTTGGACAGGACCTCTAGTTGAGAAGGGATTTAATTGTTTTGGTATGTAGTGACATTTGACTAACATATCTTTTAAATTTCTACTCCTTCTTGCCGTCATCTGGGGGTTCAATGGTAGGGCAGACGTCAGAGTTGGTTCCAAATGTAAGATAGGCCAATGCTTGTGTAGTATGTTTCTCATTGTTTGCCATTGGTTATTATAGGTGGAAATTAACCTTATCTTACTATTTCACTCCTTCTTATTGGGTTTTTTCGGATGTAAAAGTTGTTTCCGCTCCATCTTTTTGGCTCGGTTGTACCCTAGCTTAATACATCTGTTACTATAACCCCTCTCTTTGAACCGGTCTTTTAGATCCTGTGCTTGGTTCTCAAACTTGGTCTCTGAGGAGCAAATCCGCCTCATCCTCAGAAACTGACCCACCGGGACAGCTTTAACAGTGGAATAGGTCTGTGCAGATGTAGCGTGTAAGAGGGAATTGACCGACGTCTCCTTCCTAAAGACGTCGGTCTGTAATCTTCCCTCTTCATCTGCCTCAATGGATGCATCCAAAAAATCAACCCTCCGCCTGTCATAGACATAAGTGAGTTTTATTTTCCAGATGTTTACATTCAATTCCTGCATAAAGTTTATCAGTTGCGCTTCAGTACCTTGCCAGATGATGAACACATCATCAATGTAGCGCAGCCAGCACTGCACATGGTCCGCGGCGCGGCCGCCGTCACCATGCACAACCCGCCTCTCCCAATAACCAAGGAAGAGGTTGGCATATGACGGCGCGCATGCCACACCCATGGCAGTGCCCTGTTTTTGAACATAAAAAAACGTCTTTAAAGACGAATAGATTGTGAATAAGGATGTATTCCAAGAGTTCTATCACTAAGTCAACCACCTGGCTGTCCCGGTAGCTCATCTCCAAGAAGAAGCGGACCGCATTAACCCCATCCCGGTGTCTGATGCTCGTGTATAGAGACTCCACGTCCGCAGTCACTAAGAGCATATCAGTTTCCAGGGAGATTCCATCAATTCTTGTGAGTACCTCAGTGGTGTCTTTAACAAATGAGGGTAGACATTCTACTAGTAGTTTTAAATAAAAGTCAATAAACTTACATGCCGGATCGCACAGTCCCCCAATGCCTGACACTATCGGTCGGCCTGGTGGATCCATAACATTTTTATGGATCTTCGGAAGAAGGTAAAAGGTGGGGATTTTGGGATATTTGCCATTAAGACTATCGTACACCTTTTTGGGGATAATCCCCTTCTCAAAAGCTGTTATTAAGATTTTATCCAACTCGGAGGAAAAAAGGTTAATTGGGTTATATGCGAGTTTCTGATATGTCTCCCTCTCTCGTAACTGGCGAAATACTTCCCTTTCGTATAATTTAATTAGCCAAATCACGATGTTGCCCCCCTTGTTCGCCGCTTTATATACCACATCCTCAAAGGACTGTAATACTTTCAAAGCTGTTCGTTGAGCAGCTGTGAAATTGTCATATTTTTTGTTTATGGAGATTTGTTTAAAATCTTCCATGACTAGTTTAGTGAAGATCTCAACTTGTGGGCAGAGGGACAAGGGGGGAACCTCTTAGAGATTTGGGAACAATTGAGATGGGGAACCCACCTTGTTCAGAGGGAATTTGTTCATGTAGTAGTTCTTCCAGAGCTAGAAGAGCTTCTTGTTCCATAGAACTATTTAAGCCCACATCAGTCTCACCCCTACCATGCAGTTTTTTCAAAATCAACCTCCTTGAGAACAAATAAAGATCTTTTACCGCTGTAAAAAAAATCAAATGAATTACTCGGGGAAAAAGTGAGTCCCTTCCCAAGGATATCGCATTGTGTGTCAGAGAGGGTATGTGCAGATAAATTGATTACCTCTAAGTTCCTGGATTTTTTTCCTCCTAGGTAGGGAGATGGTGTTTTTCGTTTTGTTGCTTGCCTCTCTCTATTCCTCCGAGGGAGGCTCATGTCCTGTCCATTCAATGTATCCCCATTCCATCTAGGTTCTATATGCTCCTCATTAGAGGCCTGCGATGATTTAGGCAATTAACCCCATAAATGCGGCGACCGATTGCCGCATTTAAGGGGTTTGAAGCACATCGGCAGCCCCCACAAAGTGATTGTGAGGGCTGCCGATGCTTGTCGTGGCAATCGGAGGCCAGCCAATGGCCTCCGGGTTGCCATGTACGGAAGCCTCGGAGGAGCAGCCTCCGCCGGTCCTCCGAGGCTTCCTGTCAGTGTGACTGTCACGTCACAATGACAGAACACATTACACTACGTAGGTAGTGTAATGTACTCTAGCAGCGATCAAAGCTGCAAGTCTAAATGTCCCCTAGTGGGACAAGTAAAAAAAAGTAATAAAAATGTTTTTAAAAAAAATGCTTTTTTTCCAATAAGACTTTTATTATAGGAAAAAAATGAACACGTTAAAAAAAGTACACATTTTGTATCACAGTGTTCGTAACGACCCCAACTATAAAACTATAATGTTATTTTTCCCGCACGATGAACATCCCAAAAGAAATCAATAAAAAACTACACCAGAATCGCTATTTTTTTTTGGTCACCACCCCTCACAAAATAGAGAATAAAAAGTGATCAAAATGTTGCATGTACCCGAAAATAATACCGATCAAAACGACAACCCGTCCCGCAAAAAATAAGCCCTTTTTAACTAAAAAATAAAAAAGTTACGGCTCTCCGAAAATGGTGATCAAAAATAAATATTTATAAAAAAGTGATTTTATTGCGCAAACGCTGCAAAACCTAAAGAAATCTATATACATATGGTATCGCCGTAATCGTACCGACCCGCAGAATAAAGTAAAATTGTCATTTATAGCGCACAGTGAACACCGCAAAAAAATAAACTTAAAAACATTTTCAGAATTGCTTGTTTTTGGTCACCCGGCTTGAAAAAAAATGGAATAAAAAGTGATCAAAAAATCGCATGTACCCCAAAATGGTAACAATGAAAACGACAGATTGTCCCGCAACAAATAAGGCCTCACACAGCTCCGGTGGTGAAAAAATAAAAAAGTTCTGGCTCTCAGAATATGACGATGCAAAATGTGCAGAGTGTTCAAAAAGCGGATAAGATTGGGTGTCATTTATCAGTGCGACACCGCCACATATCTGCGAATTATTATTTATGTACCTCATTATTATACCCTCCTCATATAGCCCGCTCCATACGCTGCGGGTGTATTACAGCCGACACCCGGGACTAACGGACAGGAACAGCGATCGTGCGGTTACAGAGGCCTGTAAAAATAACAATATACTGAAATACATTAGTATTGCAGTATATTGTACCAGTGATCGCTGGTTCAAGTCTCCTAAGGGCACTAATAAAATGTGTAGAAGAATTAGTTACTAGTAGTGAGAAAAAAAAATGTAAAGCTAAAAAAATAAACCTTTTCCCATTTTTCTTCTAAAGTAATGTAGAAAAATAAACAAAATTGGTATCGCTACATCCATAAAAGGTCGAACTATTACAATATACCATTATTTAACTTGCACGGTGAACACCGTAAAAAACGTAAATAATTTAAACCGCCAAAATCTAATTTTTTTTTTGTCACCATAGCTCTCAAAAAAATATAATATGATAAAATAAAAATATGTAATACAACTGTTTGATCACTTTTTATGTACCAAATGGTACCAATAAAAACTACAGCTCTTCCCGCAAAAAATAAGACCTCCCACCGCTCAATCAACCGAAAAATAAAAAAGTTACGGCTCTCAGAATGTGGTGAAACAAAACAATTTTTATTTTAACAATTAGATTTTTCTTTGTAGAAGTAGTATAATATAAAAAAATATATATATAAATTTGGTATCACCGTAATTGTATTGAGTCGCAGAATAAAGTAAAGTTTTCGTTTTTACCACACGGTGAAAGCTGGAAAAATTCAACCCCCAAAAATTAGAATCATATTTTTTTCCCAATTTCAGCCCTCAAATAATTTTTTTTCAGTTTCCCAGTACATTTTATGGTACTTTTAAATGGTGTCAATAGAAACTACAACTCCTCCGGCAAGAAATAGCCTTCACATCACTCTACTGATGGAAAAAGAAAAAAGTTATGGCTCTTGGAAGGCAGAGTGAAAAACGAAAATAAAAAAAACGTATGACCACATGTGTAGGGTATTTCCGTACTCGGGAGAAATTGCTTTACAAAAATTGTTTGTTATTTTTCTCCTTTTATCCCTTGTGAAAATGAGAAAATGCAACATTTTAGTGGGAAAAATTTGTGATGTTCATTTTCACAGCCTAATTCTAATAAATTCTGCAAAAAGCTGTGTGGTCAAAATTCTAACTAATCCCCTAGAAAAATTCCTTGAGGTGGGTTTCCAAAATGGGGTCACTTTTGGGGGGGGGGGGGTTTCCACTGTTTTGTTCCCTCCAGGGCATTGCAAACACGACATGGCACCAAAAACCATTCCAGCAAAATCTGTGCTCCAAAATCCAAATGGCACTCCTTCCCTTCTGAGTCCTGCTGTGGGTCCAATCAGCAGTTTATTACCACATGTGGGGTATTGCTGTAATCGGGAGACATTGCTTTACAAATGTTGGCGTGCCTTTTCTTCGTTATTCCTTGTAAATATTAAAAATGTCTATGTTTTTTCAGAAAAAAAGTAGATTTTCAATTTCGCGGCCTAATTTCACTAAATTATGCAAAAAACCTGTGTGGTCAAAGTGCTAACTATACCCCTAGATAAATTCCTTGAGAGGTGTAGTTTCCAAAATGGGGTAAATTTTTGGGTGTTTCCACGGTTTTGGCACCACGAGACCTCTTCAAACCTGACAAGGTGCCTAAAATATATATTTTTTTTAAAAAGGAGGCCCAAAATCCACTAGGTGCTCCTTTGCTTCGGAGGCCGGTGTTTCAGTCCATTAGTGCACAAGGACCTCATGTGGGATATTTCTAAAAACTGCAGAATCTGGCAATAAATATTCAGTTGCGTTTCTCTGGTAAAACCTTCTGTGTTACAAAAAAAAAATGTATTAAAAATGAATTTCGGCAAAAAAAATAAAAATTTTAAATTTCACCTCTACTTTGCTTTAATTCCTGTGAAACGCCTAAAGGGTTAAAACACTTTGTGAATGCTGATTCGAATACCTTGAGGGGTGCAGTTTTCAAAATGGGGTGATTTATGGGGATTTTCTAATATATAAGGCCCTCAAAGCCACTTCAGAACTGAACTCGTCCCTGAAAAAATGGCCTTTTGAAATTTTCTTTCAAATATGAGAAATTGCTGCTAAAGTTCTAAGCCTTGTAACATCCTAGAAAAATAAAAGGACGTTCATAAAACGATGCAAACCTAAAGTACACATATGGGAAATGTTAATTAGTAACTATTTTGTGTGGTATTGCTATCTCTTTTACAAGCAGATACGTTTAAATTGAGAAAAATGCTAATTTTTGCAAATTCTCTAAATTTTGGTGTTTTTCAGAAATAAATACCAAATTTATCTCCAATTTTTTCACTAACATAAAATACAACATGTCACGAGAAAACAATCTCCGAATCGCTTGGATAGGTAAAAGCATTCTGAAGTTATTACCACATAAATTAACACGTCAGATTTGAAAAAATCGGCTGTGTCCTGAAGGCCAAAACAGGCTGGGTCTTGAAGGGGTTAATATAGGGGGATGGACCAGGACTGATATGTCTGGTGAAGCAGGTCATGGAGTGGGGGGGGGGGGGGGGAGGCTTCATTAGGAAATCAAGTGACATGCCCTTTATCATGGTCTACATTGTATATTGCGCTTTTAACATATTTACAGAATAGTAACACTTCCAGTATTCAGATTTTGGATGATTAAGACGACCACTACTACAGATAAATCATTGTGTAATGTCTTTCCCTATGTATGTATTCTGTACGGGTCATGACATCCAATAGCGTAGGAGTAGTTTATAAGTACTCCACCAAGTTGGATTCTAGAAACGACAATTTTGCAGGATTGTCCTTTTAGTAAAAGATTTATGGTGCAAATCGAGATGAAGAGTTTTCTGTAGCTATGACCATTTAGGACGCTTCCAACTACAGGCTAGTAGTGAGCTTTATGACATACCAGAATGCTTTTAACGATAGACATTGGGTTGCCGGTGGCTGCAATGTCAACCAGAGGCCTAATACTGGTCTCCCGGTCAGCCAGCAACGGAAGCCTCCTATGCCCCGCTTGGTGGTGGGCCTAAAAGGCTTCCGGTACCATCGGCAACATGGCGCTTGCTTAAGCTTCCTGCTCAGAAGCTGAGCCAGCGTCATCAGCAGTGGGTGCCTGCATGTTACAGCGGACACCCCACTGTAACGGCAGGAACCAGAACTAGCTCCAATTCCTGCCATTAACCCCTTAATCGCCATTTTCCCCCCTTATCAACTAATTTATTATTGAAAAAAAATATTAAAGCCATACATATTTGGTATCGCCGCATCCGGAATGACCTGAACTATAAAAATATCATGTTATTTTTCCCGCGCAATGAAAGTCCTAAAAAAACAAAAACTAAAAAATTACTGCCAGAATTTGTTTTTTTGGTCACTTTGTCTTCCAAAAATTTAAATAAAAAGTGATCAAAAAGTTGCATATATCCAAAAATGGTACCTATATAAACTAAAGCTGATCTCGCAAAAAACAAGCCCTCATAGATCTCCGGCGACAACATTTTTTTAAAATAATGGCTCTTACAACACGGAGACAGGAAAAAATACTTTTCTTTTTACAAAAGTAATTTTATTGTGCTAAAAGTTGTAAAACACAAAAAAGTGCTATAAATTAGGTATCGCCTGAATCGTACTGACCCGCAGACTAAAGTGAACTTGTAATTTATAACGCATGGTGAACGCTGTATAAAAAAAAAATAAAGAAACTATGCCAGAATTGCGGTTTTTTGATCACTTTGCCTCCCAAAAAAAAAGGATAAAAAGTGATCAAAAAGTCGCTTGTTCACCAAAATGGTACCAGTAATAACTACAGCTCGTCCCGCAAAAAAACAGCCCTCATACCACTACGTCTATGAAAAAAATAAAATAAGTTAAGGCTGCAATAAGTCAGGAAAGAAAAATATGCAGTTGTGCAGGCCTGAGGAACATTTCTTCTGTTTCACCTGGCGATTTATCAAGGGAACCAGGAAGGGGAGGGCCCAAACATATCTGCTGGAAGTGAGGGTGCCCGTATTCTACCAGGACGACATGTTCCCTGAAAAATTCCCCTAACTGCAAAGGTGCGGCGTGTGGACCAAAAGGGGATAAGAAAGGACCATATATTAGTGCGACACTGGCCTGTGCATGAAGGATTGCTTCACAGCGTAATAAATATTTATGGATTATTTTATTGTTTACCCCATTATTATACCACCTGACTATGCCCCTGATGTACTCTGCCCAGCTTACATGTACCCCCACATTATAATCTGAAATACCAATAAAACTCCAAACAAAACCACTACGAAGCAATATCCACGCTCCAAAAGCTAAATGGCACTCCTTCCCTTCTGAGCCTTACAGTGTGCCCAAACAGCAGTTTACTTCCACATATATGACATTGCCATACCCAGGAGAACCCTTTTAAAATTTTTGGGGTGTGTGTCTCCAGTGGCACAAGCTGGGCACGACATATTTCCCACTGAAATGTCACGTCTAGGGAAAAATTTATATATTTACATTGCACCATCCGCAGCGCAATCATTTATGTAAAAGACCTGTGGGGTGAAAATGTTCACTATACCCCTTAATGAATGCCTTGAGGGGTGCAGTTTCCAAAATTGGGTCACTTCTCAGGGGTTTCTTTTATTATTTCACATCAGAGCTTCTGCAATTGTGAACCAATACTGTGTAAACTGCCAAATTAGGCCTCAATTTTACATGGTACTCTATCACTACTGAGCCCTGTCGAATGTCCAAGCAAAAGATTAGTGCCCTATGTAGGGTGATTCTAAAACCGGGAAACACATCATCATAATTAGAGAGCTGTCTTGTTATGGTGGCACAAGCTGGGCACCACATATTGGCATATCTATGGAAAAAAATCCCATTTTCACTCTGCAACATCGAGTGCACACTAATTTCTGCAAAACACCTTTCGGGGTTAAAATGCTCGCTACACCCCTAGGTGAATACCTTGAGGGGTGTAGTTTCCAAAATGCGGTCACCTGTGGGGGGTTTCCACTGTTTTGGTCCCACAGGGGTTTTGCAAATGCGACATAGCGACCAGAAACCAATCCAGCAAAATCTGTACTCCAAAAGCCAAATGACGCTCCTTCCCTTCTGAGCCCTACTGTGTGCCCAAACAGCAGTTTATGACCACGTATAGGGTATTGCCGTACTCAGGAGAAATTGCTTTAGAAATGTTGTGGTTGTTTTTTCCTTTATTTGTTGAGAAAAAGAACAATTTTGAGCAAAAGCTACGTCTTATTGAAGAAAAAGGATTGTTTTATTTTCACTGCCTTAATAAAATCTATGAAACCCCTGTGGGGTCAAAATGCTCACTACACCCGTAGATGAACTCTTCAAGGGGTGTAGTTTTGTGAATGGAGTCACTTTTGGAGAGTTTCCACTGTACTGGTACCTTAGGGGCTTGGCAAATGCGACATAGTTCCAAGAAATCAATCTAGCAAAATCTGTACTCCTAAAGCTAAATGGCGCTCCTTGCCGTGTGTCCAACCTGCAGTTTATAACCACGTATGGGGTATTTCCGTACTCTGGAGAAGTTGCTTTACAAATGTTGGGGTTCTTTTATTCCTTTATTTGTTGAGAAAAGGAAAAATTTTGAGCAAAAGCTACATCTTATTGAAGAAAAAGAATTGTTTTTATTTTCACTGCCCAATTCTAATAAAATCTATGAAACCCCTGTGGGGTCAAAATGCTCATTACACCCGTAGATGAATTCCTCAAGGGGTGTAGTTTACTAAATGTAGTCACTTTTTGGGCGTTTTCTCTGTTTTAGTCCTTCGTGGGCTTTGCAAATGTGACATTGTCTCCGCAAGCCATTCCTGCTAAATTTTAGCTCAAAGTCAAATGGCGCGCTTTCCCTTCTGAGCCCTGCCGTGTGTCTAAACAGCTGTTTATGACCACATGTGGGGTACTGTTTTACTCGGGAGAAATAGCTTTACAAATGTTGTGGTGCTTTTTTCCCTTTTAGTCCTTGTGGAATGAAAAATATTAGCTAAACCTTAATTTTGTTTGAAAGAATGTAAATTTTAATTTTCACGGCCTACATCCAATAGTTTCTGCAATAAACCTGTCAGGTCAAAATGCTCACTATACCCCTAGATAATTTCCTCAAGGGGTGTCGTTTCCAAAATTGGGTCACTTTTGGTGGATTTCCTCTGTTTTGGCACTGCAAGAGCCCTTTAAACCGGATGTGGTACCTAAAATATTTTCTAATAAAAAGGAGACCCCCAAATCCATTAGGTGCTCCTTTTGATTCTGTGGCCGGTGCTTCAGTCCATTAACACACTAGGACCACTTGTGGGATATTTCTAAAAACTGCAGAATCTGGGCAATAAATATTGAGTTGCATTTCTCTGGTATAACTTTGCTTTGTGTTACAAAAAAAATGGATTAAAAATTAATTTCTGCAAAAAAAATTAAACCACCTCTACTTTGCTTTAATTCCTGTGAAACGTCTAAAGAGTTGAGAAACTTTCTATATGCTGTTTTGAATACTTTGAGGGGTGAAGTTTTTAAAATAGGGTGACTTATTGGGGGTTTCTAATATATAAGGCCCTCAGAGCCACTTTACAACTGAACTGGCCCCTGTAAAAATAGCCCTTTTGAAATTTTCTTGAATGTGAGAAATTGCAGCTAAAGTTCTAAACATTGTAACGTCCTAGAAAAATAAAACGATATTCAAAAAACGATGCCAATCTAAAGTAGACATATGGGGGATCTTAATTAGCAACAATTTTGTGTGGTATAACGGCCTGCCTTACAAGCAGATGCATTTAAATTGAGAAAAATGCAAATTTTTGTAATTTTTCACTCAATTTTGGTGTTTTTCACAATTAAATACTGAATGTATCGAGCAAATTTTGGCAGTAACATGAAGTCCAATGTGTCACGGCAAAACAATCTCAGAATCGCTTGGATAGGTGAAAACATTCAGAAGTTATTACCACATAAAGTGAAAAATGAGGCTCTGTCCGGAAGGTCAAGTGTCCAAAGCGGGAATGGGTTAAACACATGATAAATCGGCGTGTACTCCAGTTTTTGTTGCAACTTGACTCAATTCTGGCCAATTTGCTTAGTAAATCTCCCCCCACCGTTTACAGTTTGCCTAGGGGTGTACCTCATTGGCTTTCTTATTGGACTACTAATAAATATATATATATATATATATATATATATATATATATATATATATATACATACACACACACACACACCATCTTACTAGTCTTCCTAGCCTATTTGGCTTCTAGGACTCCTTGGAAATCTGTTCATATTATCCTCTTAATGTGATTCTGTCAATTGTAATTTGTTGTATTACTTTTTCTAATTATGTGTGTTGCACATGTAACTTTTACGTTAAAGGGACACTCCGGCCAAAACTAAACATTACCATTATCGTATTTCATGTGTCCGTTTCTCACCTGTTGTTTTTCTTGCTTCTTATATCTCTATATATCAGACTGCGGTGGTTGCTTAGCAGCAGTGTGAATCCGGCTCGGTGACACGCTTTCTCTACTTGATTCTATAGAGATCTATGTGTTACCCATCACAGGCTTCAGCAGTTCCTACGCCACACTGGTTTTGCACAGGGGGGAGAGAAACTTCTATCATTAGCTGCCACAGATACTTGAACAGGTTCCTGACACACCTGTGTAATGTAGAAGAATATAGTGCAGCCTCCCTGTCCTGTATAGTTATGGTTTCTCATCTTATTTAGGACAATATAGAGAGAATGATAATCACCGTGTCCCCCAGCATGCAGAACTGGTATGGTCTTTAGCTGGTCATGTGATTCTGTGATGAAGCATCATGGAATTGATGGCAAAGCAGAGAGGAAGAGAAAGCTGGGGAAATCTAAGTATCAAGATGGAGGCTTTTTTAGGGCACAGACAAGGCAGCAGTTCAATAAGTAAGTACAGTATACATAAAAGAAGTGTAGAGTGTGGTGTATCAGGTGGGGAATGCAGAGATGGGAAGTTCCTGATTCCACTGAGGGTCTTCTTTAAAGAGGCTCTGTCACCAGATTTTGCAACCCCTATCTCCTATTGCAGCAGATCCGCGCTGCAATGTAGATAAGAGTAACGTTTTGTTTTTTTTTAAACGAGCATTTTTGGCCAAGTTATGACCATTTTTATATTTATGTAAATGAGCCTTTCTAAAGTACAACTGGGCGTGTATTGTGTTCGTTACATCTGGGCGTTTTTACTTCTTTTACTAGCTGGGCGTTGTGTATAGAAGTATCATCCACTTCCTTTCACAACGCCCAGCTTCTGGCAGTGCACAGACACAGCGTGTTCTCGAGATCACGCTGTGATGTCACTCACTTCCTGCCCCAGGTCCTGCATCGTGTCGGACGAGCGAGGACACATCGGCACCAGAGGCTACAGTTGATTCTGCAGCAGCATCAGCGTTTGCAGGTAAGTCGATGTAGCTACTTACCTGCAAACGCCGATGCTGCTGCAGAATCAAATGTAGCCTCTGGTGCCGATGTGTCCTCGCTCGTCCGACACGATGCAGGACCTGGGGCAGGAAGTGAATGACGTCACAGCGTGATCTCTCGAGAACACGCTGTGTGTCTGCACTGCCAGAAGCTGGGCGTTGTGAAGAGAAGTGGATGATACTTCTATACACAACGTCCAGCTAGTAAAAGAAGTAAAAACGCCCAGATGTAACAAACACAATACACGCCCAGTTGTACTTTTGCAAGCCTCATTTACATAAATATAAAAATGGTCATAACTTGGCCAAAAATGCTCGTTTTAAAAAAAACAAAAAAAAAACACGTTACTGTAATCTACATTGCAGCGCCGATCTGCTGCAATAGCAGATAGGGGTTGCAAAATCTGGTGACAGAGCCTCTTTAACTCTGGTTGTATCATTTATTTCTTTCACTAGCCTTTTATATATGAATATCCAATGTATGTGTAATTTTGTCTAGACCTGAAGAATGAGTTGGTACGACTCTGAAAGGCAAAGTCCTGTTTTGCCCTATAAATCTTTAAAGAATGATCCTGCAATATTCCAGTTTTTGCATAGTTAAAGTGCAGTACATCTTGGCTTTCAATTTTAATTGAAATATTTTTCTTTTTTTCTTTTCTTGTTTCTGGCACGTTTGTTTTGTAGTCGCTCTAGAGATTCCGAAAAGTAATTCAGTCTTCGTGAAAAAACACGACTTTATTGTGCTCCCAGTATATTATACCAGTAAATTAGTGGTTTGCTCTACAATGCTTCATTGAGTCATCTTTCCCTGACCTGCGCTGTAAGCATTTAATTTCTAACTAACGTGCGCTTCTAATAACGTCCTGACTAATGGTCTTGATTATGAGTATTGGATTTGTGCCATACAACTGTACGTAGCGAAACAGACCAAGCAGAATTCCCTGCTTAGTTTCTAATTAAACTTGGCCTTTAATGTAAATGGACATTTAGGCCTTTAGGGGTTGTCTGTGGGCTTTATTTTTCTGAAGTGGATTTTTTTAAGCTCGCAGTGGCTGCTTTTTATAGCCTCTACCACCTTTTTATCCCCTTTGCCTTTACAGTAACTATGAACCCTAGGAAGTGGTTGTAAAATCTAGGAATTATATTAGAAGTGGTGGTAAATATCAGGGAGTTTTCAGATGTAGCGCTTGGCTGTCTGGCTATGTAAGACTTTTCAGTCCGCACAGGTAAATCTCTAGTGCTAATTCTTCGGTTTTGTAATTGTATTTGTTATTGCACATACAGTAATGTGCAAAAGTTTTAGGTAGTTGCGGAAAAATTCTACAAAGTAAGAATGCTTCCAAACATGGAAGTGTTAATACCGTATGCGCTGACCATGCAATTTCCCATTGATGTCAATGGAAAGCTTAAAACATGTGTTTTTCTGTGCATAAAATGCATAAAAAAACTTGTCCAATACATGCCGTGTGAACAGGGCCTTAAGTCCCCCCAGCTCTAGCATTGATCTCTCCAACCAGTCTCTGTGTACATTCCTGCAGCACTGTAAATCGACCATAGGCTATAAGAGAGACCGACAAATTGACGGCTTCTGATAAAATTGGACTGATGTGAGTGATCACAATCTGTGTACAGCACTGCAGGTATATGATGCCACTATGTTTCCAATTGGAAATATAAATATTGGAAATAAGTAAAAAATGACTTATAAAGTGGCTAGACTGTGTGTCTGCTGCCGTGTCTCCCGCCACATCTTTAAAATGATTTCCCCACTACATATTGATAAGATAATTGGAACAAAGGGGGATTTGAGCACTCACTTCGCTATTGTATCCCGCGTAAAGAATAATGAAGCGTGCCCATGCATCCATGGCCACCTCTTCTCTGCAATGAGAGTACATTGGGACCTTGTTCTCAGGATTGATGGGGATACTTGCAGTTGGACCCCAATTTATTAAACCTTTATGGCAAGTTACATAGTTAGTATGGTTAAAAAAAAAAAGACACATGTCCAAGTTCAACCAAGGGATGGGAAAAGGGCAGGGAAAAATTTCTACACATAGGAGCTAATATTTTTTTTTGTTCTAGGAAATTATCTAAGCCTTTTTTAAAGCCATCTACTGTCCCTGCTGTGACGGCTCCTGCAGTGACTATTCCATAGATTCACCGTTCTCACAGTAAAGAAGGCTTGTCGCCTCTGCAGTTTGAACCTTTCTTTTTCCAGACAGAGGGAATGCCCCTTGTTTTTTGAGGGGGTTTTACATGGAACAGGATTTCACCATATTTTTTGTATGTGCCTTTAATATATTTATATAAGTTAATCATGTCCCACTTAGTCGTCTCTTTTCAAGGCTAGATAGGTTTAATTCTCTTAATCTTTCCTCATAACTTAGATTCTCCATGCCCCTTATTAGCTTCATTGCTCTTCTTTGTATTTTTTCTAACTCCAGGGCATCTTTTCTATGAACTGGAGCCCAGAACTGAACTGCATATTCTAGATGAGGCCTCACTAATGCTTTGTAAAGTGGTAATATGACAGCCCTGTCCCGCGAGTCCATGCCTCTTTTAATACACGACAATATCCTGCTGGCCTTTGAAGCAGCTGATTGACACTGCATGCTGTTATTTAGTTTATGATTTACAAGTACACCCAGATCCTTCTCAACTAGTGACTCCCCGAGTGTAGCTCCCCCTAGGACATATGATGCATGCAGGTTGTTGGTACCCAGATGCATAACTTTACATTAAACTTCATTTGCCAAGTGGATGCCCAAACACTTAGTGTGTTCATATCGGCTTGCATCTTCCATAGACTGAACATTACTACATAGCTTGGTGTCATCTGCAAAAATAGATATAGTGCTATTAATCCCATCCTCTATATCATTAATAAAAAGTTCTATTGATAAAATCTTTGTTGTTGGAAAATCCCTTTAAGAAACTGAATTACTGCTGCAAGTATATGCTATATACCCTTTCCTAGCATAGCATAGCATACATAATGTTTTCTAGTCCGATTAGGTGCTGTGTGAGAAGATGGTTGTTGTAGACTTTCCCCTTCCCTTTTGCATCAGTAGAAGTTAATATGACTTACATTGACTTATATTGAAGTGTCTTTGTCACAGGGTGGTTTCAGGAAATGTTTTGTTCTATGCAACTCATGATGAGTGCTGTTTTTCAACTTTAGCTGCTGAGAAAATGTAAGTAATGGTCAACTGGTTTTGGCCCAATTGGGGTTATCCGGGATTTGAAAATGTTTTATTAGGGGCTGGAAATGAGTGAAATTAACCAAAAAAGGAATACTTGCCTATCATTGCCCCGGCGGCACTTCCGGTGATTGTTTAAATGCACGTAGCATGTGACCGCTGCAGCCGATCAGAGAACTCAGCGTGGCACACTGGTGACTAATCATTTTTTGGCATAATCCCAAAAATATAGCATATGACCGTTGAGCCTCTAATTGGCTGCAGCGGTAACATGCTACATGCATCTAAACAACCACTGGAAGTGCCGCTGGAGCAACAGAGCTGGATCGCCGGGGGGGGCAAGGATAGGTAAGTATTACATTTTTGGTTCATTTATTTCCTTTCCAGCCGCTAATAAAAAAATTCACATCCCGGAAAACGCCTTTAGCCATAAAAGATAGAGTGGCTTTATGGAAGAATACTGGACAGCCAAACTGAAAAGTATAGTTCTTGATATGAATAGGAGAAGACCACAAGCTGTCCACGATTTTCTGGCCTTCACACATTTGTATATACAGTATAATCTAGAAGAGAAGAGGGGTAATGTTCAACTGGCACTTACTAGATATAAGGTACAGCAGTATATATGTTTGCTAAAATATGAAGGTAATCTATATTATAGTCTGTCATGTTTGGTTAGATGATGATGATTCAGATCAAAACAATAAAGCTGGCCATGCACATGAGGGAGCTGTAGGCCGAATGCGCGTTCGGCTTTCAACTATTTCACTCGTGCAGCAGTGGGGAAAGGGGAATAAGCCGCTGCCAGAAACTTTTCTCCTTATCTCCTGCAGGAACGAAGGTTTAGACATGTTTAAATTCAGCATGTCCTATTGCTCCCTCCCCATCTGCCATCGGGGGAGAGTGGGAGGCCTCCATATACAGTCCTGTTCAAAAGTTTTTGAGACTGACACAAGTTTTGGTTTTCACAAAGTTTGCTGCTTCAGTGTTTAAAGAATCTTTGTCAGATGTTTCTATGGTATACTGAAGTACAATTATAAGCATTTCATAAGTTTTTGAGCTTTTATTGACAAATATATGAAGTTTATGCAAAGTCTTAAAATTTACAGTTTTTGAAGACTTCTGCAATTTGCACTGGCTTGCTGGATATTAGCTTCTGGGCCAAATCCTGACTCATGGCAACCCATTCTTGCCTAATTAGTGCTTGGACTTTATCACAATTTCTGTGTTTTTGTTTGTCCACCTGCTTTTGAGGATTTACCACAGGTTCTCAATGGGATTGAGAACTGGGGAGTTTCCTGACCATGGACACAAAATGTCAATGTTTTGTTCACCGAGCCACTTAGTTATTGCTTTTGCCTTGTGACATGGTGCTCCATCATGCTGGAAAATGTGTTGTTCATCACCAAATTGCTCCTGAATCGTTGGTAGAAGTTGCTCTTGGAGGATGTTTAGATACCATTCTTTAGTCATGGAAGTGTTCTTAGATGGTCCTGGCACTTGCTGAACTTACTTGGTCACCCTAATGCCTTCTTTACAGCAATTGAACCTCTCTTCTTGAAGTTCTTGATGATCCGATAAATGGTTGATTTAGGGGCAATCTCACAAGCTGCAATGTCCTTTCTTGTAAAGCCCTTTTGATGCAAAGCAATGATGACTGCATATGTTTCCTTGGAGGTAACCATTGTTAACAGAAGAAGACAATGATTTCAAGCGCCATCCCCCTTTTAAAGCAACCAGACTGCTCTTATTATCAATGATCATGACAGAGTGATATCAGCTGCCTTGTCCTCGTTCACACTTTCACCTGAGCTAATGAGAAGATCACTGAAATTATGTTAGTAGACATTTTGTGGCAGGTCTGAAATGCAGTGGAAATGGGTGTTTTGTGATTAAGTTAATTTTCATGGCAAGGAATGACTGTAATTAATTGCAATTGATCACTCTTTATAACAATCTAGAGTTAATGCAAAGTGCCACTATAAGAACTGAAGCACCAAACTTTGTAAAAACCAAAATTTGGGTCCCTCTCAAAACTTTTGCCCAGGACTGTACATAATATAGCTGGTTGCATCAAAATCGTTTAATTTGGTCGACTTTTATTTAATATGCATGACCTCTTAGGAAAGAGGGCCTGTACATAGTGAGCAATAAAGTGTGTTGGTCAGTAGGCTACAGTGAAGTGATTGAGTCAGATGAGTTCTCTAGGAGTAGATATGTAATTTTCCGTTGGTGTAATATAAAGGAGACTATAAGCCTCTATTGAAGAAAAATTATCTGATCTTCATATGCATGTCTGTAATGGCAGTGGATTGGGCATTCTTGCTCTGTACAAACCAAAATATTTAGGCTTAGTTCACACATTGCTGATTTTGACGCAGACCTCACATTTTTGCATTGCAAAAGGTAAAATCCAAAATGTAGAAATAGGCACAAAAAATGAAATGACAACAACCTGTTAGAGTTGAAAAAATATATTCTTTGTATAAATATAATGGTATACAAAATCACTATAAAAATAGTGCAAGAAGTGTGTAAAAGTAATCACCCCATATCAAGAAGTCCCTTCGGTCAGATAGGCCGGTAAGGTCATATTTTCAGGAAAATCCACAATAAATATCTGCGACAAATTCGCTACGTGTGAACTCCAGCCTTAGAGCTTTTTCCAATGGCTCCCGTAGATTGCATTCAGGCTCTATTCATATTTGCCAAACAAAATTGGCCACGGATGCCTTTCCGTATATTTATGGATGTCTGTTTGTGCCGTAGAAATGATCCGCAAAATATAGAACCTGTCCTATTCCTACACACAATTGCGGCACAGACTTGCCCATAGAAGTCTATGGACGCTTCCAAAATTGCAGACGGCTACAGATGTGTAGCCGTCAGATTGCAATTTCGGACAGTAAAAACCCTAATACAATCGCTGGGTTTGTGATGGCTGCTTTGGCAACTGGAGGCCTAACAATGGCCTCCTGTCTGCCAAGTACAGAGGCCTGTTAGGCCCCGGCCTTAGGCGAGGCCTAAAACTCCTCCTGTCGGAAAAAGAAGGCACGGAAGCTGAGCGTGCGCCAACAGCCACGTGTGTCCGCTGTATGCTACAGCTGACACCCTGCTGTAACGGCAGGAAATTGAGCTAGTTCCGCTCCCTGCCATTAACCACTTAGATGCCGCGGGGCTACCGATGGTTACTAAGACAACCGGAGGCCTAACAATTGCCTCCTGGTCTGCCACCTATGAAAGCCCATGAGGCGGAGCCTAAGAAGCTTACTGTCGGTGAATGACTGACCGCTCTAATGCATTGCACAACGTGGGTAGTGCAATACATTAGAATAGAGATCAGAGTGGCAGGCCTACAAAAAAATAATACAATTGTTGAACAAAAGGATGAAAATAAAAGTTGTAAGTTGAAAAAACAAAAACTGCCTTTTTTCCTATAATAATAATTATTTTATTATAAGAAAAATGTGAAAACTTTAAGGTACACATATTTGGTATCACCGCATTTGTAATGACCCAAACTATAAAACGGTTATTTCTCCCGCACGGTAAACACTGCCAAAAACAGAAAACATTGCCAGAATCACTATTTTTTGGTCACCACTCCTTCCAAAACCTAGAATAAAAAGTGATTTAAAAAGTTGCATGTACCCAAAAACTATACCAATAAAAACTACAACCCGTCCCGCAAAATATAAGCCCTTACACAGCTTTTTTTGACTGAAAAATAAAGAAGTTATGGCTCCCTGAATATGGTGACACAAATAATAAATAAACAAAAGAAAAAGTGATTTTATTGTGCAAATGCTGCAAAACATTTATGGTATTGTCGTAATCGTATCGACCTGCAGAATAAAGTAAGAGTTGCTGGTTCATGGTCGCCTTGCTTGCAAAAAAAATGGAATAAAAAGTGATCAAAAATATCACCCCATAATGGTACCAATGAAAACTACAGATTGCCCCACAACAAATAAGCCCTCACACAGCTCTGGTGGAGAAAAAATAAAAAAAGTTCTGGCTCTCAGAATATGGCGACACAAAATCTGCAGTGCGCTTCAAAACCTATAAGATGGGCACCGTTTATCAGTACGACCCTGTCCACACATCTGTGGATTATTTATTTATCACAGTATTATACCCTCTTATTATGCCCTGATGTACTCCGCACATCTTACATATGCCGCCACATTATAAACTGAAATACCAGCCAAACAGAACTGTCAAGCAAAATGTGCGCTCCGAAAGCCAAATGGCGCTCCACCCCTTCTGAACCCTACAGTGTGCCCAAACTGCAGTTTACATCCACATATATTGCATTGCCATACCCAGGAGAACCCGCTTAACTTTTTACGGGTGTGCACACACTCTGCGGAGCAGTGTGCGTGCGCGCTCAGCGGTGTGTGCGGGTGTGCGCGCAAGGCAAAACTGCTCCTGATTTTCAGACGTTTTTTAGCAACTCCACGTCGGAACAGAACGCCGTATTACCCATTGAAATCAATGGGCAGATGTTTGGAGGTGTTCTGCTTACGATTTTTACGGCCAAAAAAAAAACTGTGTGAACATACCGTTAGGTATGTGCACACGTAGTGTTTTCAAACATTTTTCGGGCCGTAAATGTCCTGAAAAACGGCTGAAAGATCGGAAGCAGAACGCCTACAAACATCTGCCCATTGATTTAAATGGGAAATACAGCGTTCTGTTCCGACGGGGTGTTTTTTTACACCTCATTTTAAAAAAACGGCACGTAAAAAGACGCCTGCGAAAAAGTACATGTCACTTCTTGGGACGTTTTTGGAGCAGTTATTCATTCTATAGAAAAACAGCTCCAAAAACGGGCTTAAAAAAAACGCAGTGAAAAACGCAAGTTTGATTAAAGAACGGTTGAAAACCAGGAGCTGATTTCCCTTGAAAACAGCTCCGTATTTTCAAAAGTTTTGTTAGTAAGCGTGTGAACATACCCTTAGCCTTTTGGTGTGTCTTATAGCTTCTGCCAGCTGCATTGTACAATCATACAATCACTCCCAAAATGGCAGCCGGACAATGCTTAGCAATTTGAAGACACCTTTTCCTGGCTTGTAGCCAAAAATAGGGAGGAGGGTTGAGATTCCCTCCCACATTTACGGCAGCTGAGAGTCAGGTTGCTTTGCCTTATTCACCTTGCTGTAATTCTGGGAAGTGCTTCCTCTGGTGGCAAACATAGGAAAACATGTCAAATTATTATTTCATTTTGAATACTTTCCACCATGTGGAAAAAAAAAAAAAATACAGCAAAAAAAACATAAAAAATATAATAGAAATAAGTAACTTAAAAAAAAAAAAAAGTTTAATTCGTGACACATTCCATTTAAGGGGTTAAAAGATATATAAACCGTTGCATTATAGGATTTTAAGCAACTTTAAACATATATTTATTTATTTTTAACTTTTTGAGACACCTCTTCTATGTATCCTGGATACATAGAAGTTGTATCTTGCCATCAAGGCCGGATCAGTCAGGTAGGGCTGGGCAATTAATAGAAGAAAAAAAAAACCCCTGAAACAGAAATTAACAGACCTCCTCTTGCAGATATTGTTGTTTTTTTTTTAGCTATGGGGGGCATTATACGGTGTGGAGGCTTTATAAAACAAAAAAAAAAGAAACAAAAAAAACTATAAAACGTCTTAAAGAGGCTCTGTCACCAGATTTTCAAACCCCTATCTCCTATTGCAGCAGATCGGCGCTGCAATGTAGATAACAGTAACGTTGTTTTTTTTTTTCAAAAACGAGCATTTTTGGCCAAGTTATGAGCATTTTTATATTTATGCAAATGAGCCTTTCTTAAAGAGGCTCTGTCACCAGATTTTGCAACCCCTATCTGCTATTGCAGCAGATCGGCGCTGCAATGTAGATTACAGTAACGTTTTTATTTTTAAAAAACGAGCATTTTTGGCCAAGTTATGACCATTTTCGTATTTATGCAAATGAGGCTTGCAAAAGTACAACTGGGCGTGTTGAAAAGTAAAAGTACAACTGGGCGTGTATTATGTGCGTACATCGGGGCGTGTTTACTACTTTTACTAGCTGGGCGTTGTGTATAGAAGTGTCATCCACTTCTCTTCACAACGCCCAGCTTCTGGCAGTGCAGACACAGCCGTGTTCTCCAGAGATCACGCTGTGACGTCACTCACAGGTCCTGCATCGTGTCGGCACCAGAGGCTACAGATGATTCTGCAGCAGCATCGGCGTTTGCAGGTAAGTCGATGTAGCTACTTACCTGCTGATGCTGCTGCAGAATCAACTGTAGCCTCTGGTGCCGACACGATGCAGGACCTGTGAGTGACGTCACAGATCTGCACTGCCAGGAGCTGGGCGTTCTGAAGAGAAGTGGATGATACTTCTCATCAGAAAGCCCAGCTAGTAAAAGTAGTAAACACGCCCCCATGTACGCACATAATACACGCCCAGTTGTACTTTTACTTTTCAACACGCCCAGTTGTACTTTTGCAAGCCTCATTTGCATAAATACGAAAATGGTCATAACTTGGCCAAAAATGCTCGTTTTTTAAAAATAAAAACGTTACTGTAATCTACATTGCAGCGCCGATCTGCTGCAATAGCAGATAGGGGCTGCAAAATCTGGTGACAGAGCCTCTTTAAGTACAACTGGGCGTGTTTAAAGTTATGTCCAAGTGGGCGTGTATTGTGTGTGTACATCTGGGCGTTTTTACTTGTTTTACTAGCTGGGCGTAGGTGAATAGAAGTGGATGATGCTGACGAATCAGCATCATCCACTTCTCTTCGTTACCACCCAGCTTCTGGCAGTGCACAGACACACAGCGTGTCCTCGCTCATCTGACGCGATGAAGTTCCTGTGGGAGGGAGTGACGTCACAGCGTGATCTCGCGAGGACACGCTGTGTGTCTGTGCACTGCCATAAGCTGGGTGGTAACGATGAGAAGTGGATGATGCTGATTCGTCAGCATCATACAGTTCTATTCACAACGCCCAGCTAGTAAAACAAGTAAAAACGCCCAGATGTACACACAATACACGCCCACTTGGACATAACTTTAAACACGCCCAGTTGTACATAAGAAAGGCTCATTTGCATAAATATAAAAAGGGTCATAACTTGGCCAAAAAAGGCTCGTTTTTGAAAAAAAACAAACTTTACTGTTATCTACATTGCAGCGCCGATCTGCTGCAATAGGAGATAGGGGTTTGAAAATCTGGTGACAGCGCCTCTTTAAAATCACATAATCCATTGTTTTATTAAAAAAACAAGACAAAAATGAGTTAAACGGTCTACATCTCCTTTTATGATATAAATAATACAAGCTCTGTGAAATAGAGAAGATGATACGTAGTATTTTCTGTAACAAAACAGAACTGCATGATCAACTGAAATCTCCTAAAACCATAAGACTGAGGGTATGTTCACATGGCCTATTTTCGGCCGTTTTTCGGGCTGTAAACGCCCGAAAAATCGGAAGCAGAACGCCTCCAAACATCTGCCCATTGATTTCAATGGGAAACCGGCGTTCTGTTCCGACGGAGCGTTTTTTCAAGCGTGAAAAACTGGCACGAAAAAGAAGTTCAGGTCACTTCTTGGGACGTTTTTGGAGCTGTTTTTCATTGACTCTATCGAAAAAAGCTCCAAAAACGGCAGCGAAAAACAGCGAAAATTGCGAGGTGGCTTAAAAAACGTCTGAAAATCAGGAGCGGTTTTCCCTTGAAAACAGCTCCGTATTTTGAGACGTTTTTGCTCACTGCGTGTGAACATACCCTAACTAGACAGTCAAGTGATAGTTGCATATAGTATTGTTACATATTGTATGATAGAATCTTCTTATTTTTTTTTTGGTAGTCTTATTGTAAATCCTCTACTTTTTAGGGTATGTGCAATCCGCCGCAAAATTCCGCCTCCCATTAATTTCAATGGAAGTCGGGTGCTTTTTTTTTCCCCCACCAGATGATTATTTCAGCTAGCAGAAAAAAGAAGCGTCCTGCTTGATCTTCGGGTGGATTCTGCCCAAATCTCTTACTGATGTCAAGGGATGGGAGGGAGGAATCTTCCTGCCGTTGGCAGGAATAGTTCCGCAGTGGATTTTGCGGCGGAACCCGCCACGTAAAATCCACTGTAAGAGCTAGCCCTTACAGAGGAAAATAATAATAAAGTTTGTAATAGTAGTTTAGGGCCTGTTCACATCCGCGTCGGGCTTCTGTTCGACCTTTCCGTTGGAAGAATCGAGCAACGGAAAGCCAAACGGAAATCACAGCTTCTGATTGCATTACCGTGTTTGCGTGGGTTTCCTCCGGGTACTCCGGTTTCCTCCCCCACTCCAAAAACATACCAATAGGGAATTTAGATTGTGAGCCCCAGTGGGGACAGTAAAAAAGAGGACCTCTGTACAGCGCTGCGTAATAAGTTGGTGCTATATAAGTAACGGAAATAAATAAATTACCATTGATTTCCGTTGGTTTCTGTTCCGTAAAGTTTTTCCGGTTTTCTTTTTTAATTTATTTTTTTTTTATTTTTTTAGCAGAAACAATAATATAGTGGACTATTTTTTTTTCTGCAGAAAGACCCCGGACAGTTTACAGAATGGAAACCAACTGCAACGGAAGCATTACCTTTGAAATGGTAATGCAAACGGAAGCTATGGTTTCCGTTTGAATTTCCGTTCATCAGTTCCTCCGACGGAAATTTCGAACGGAATTGATGTGCGGAAGCCTGACCCTCATGTGAACACACCCTTAGAATATTTAATTATTCCAACATCGGGTCCCATTAATGCCAGATCGGAGGAATTTTACAAACATATCTCTCCGTAACATATCAGAAGTTTTAATCGCTTGGGTACCGTATACGGAGACCCCCACCTTCTCTGAAATGAAGGTCCAGAAGTTCTGAGCTGAGCGATCTGCACCTTCAGCTGAGATGGGCGCTCATTTGGCGTTCCATGTCAGCCCATCTTCAGGTTGATGAATAGAGCCGATTACAGCCGAAGATACTGAGCACTTCTGCACCTTCATTTTTCTGAGGGTGGGGGTCTCTGCATCAGGACCGCCACTAATCAAAACGTCTGATATATTGCTTTGACATATCAAAAGGATATGAAATTACAGTTACTCTTTAAAGAATGTTTTTGGATTTTTATTCTGATTTAAAAGTTTATTTTTTTTTTAACATATGGCTGAAAACTAAGCGCATTCTTTCAAATGCTTCAAATTAAAGTTCCTCCACGTCCTGTATAATTTATGCATTACAACATGGCCTCTATTCCCTTTTTGGTCCTGCAAGGTGCCTCTGTCCTGTGTGTACATTTTTTCTTCCACTTTTAATACTGCACATCATACCACAACTTGTTATATAAAATTGAACATGAGCGACAGAAACATCCTGACCAATTACCTAAATGATCCAGACATTCCCAAAATGTTCAGTGGGATTAAGAGGTTAACTTCTAAAACATCAAACGGACTGATAATAAAAGCAAATAGGATAAAAAAATGTAAGGTAACTTCCTTGCTTAATTAATTAGGTGGGCCAGGTGGAAATCGAAGAGGTCGGGTCTCCAGTTTGCAAGGTCTATAAAGCTAAGTAACATGACAGCGCAATGGAGAAGAAAGCAAGATTTTTTTAATATGCTTCTATCCTGTGTCACAGTTTGAAATTGTCCTGGTTTTTGTCCCTTTTGGCAAACTTACATAAAAGTGACCCAGTACTGTATTTTATGGCCAGACGAGCCTTTATTTTCCAGCGCTTTAATTCGTGTCAGGCCTCCGCTTTAAAGAGCCGTAGCATTGGGTTTAGAAGCAAAGCCTGTTTGTCTCAATTGACTTGCACTGAATTCTTTCTTTTTTTTTGTTTTTGCCACTGATCATCCATAAATTGTTGGAAATGAGTGATTAAGGAAGTGCTGCTTAATGTTACCAACACCATGCAGGTTCTCGCTATGACTTTTTGTGGGTGAGAGGAAATCGTGTACTGCTCTAACAATAAGGAAGACCCCCGCTGGGGACCTTTCAGGAAAATTTGTCTTACATGCTGGTTTGATCATTCTATTTTCTTATTATATAGAATAAGGATTATTTTTTTTTATTTTTTTTAAACCGCTGCCGTTATAAATCAGTTTTGGAGCAAAGTACAAGTATGAGGAAATGCACAGACATGGTTTTTTTTTTCTATTTCACTGATCAGTAACATTGCATATTGCTTGTTATTAAAATATTGTTGTTCTTGAGTTGAACTGTCCCAGGAGTAGGGATGCATCGAAACTTCGATACTGTTTCGATACTGTGCACCCTGAAACGGTTCAATGCCGCTATTTCATGTATTTTGATATAGTAATACATGCATGTTGTTAGAGCGGGGCTGCGGCTGTGTAATACAGCCATTGCCCCGCACCGGAGTTCTGACAAGTGTGCGCGTTTGGTCCGCATAATGTGATGTGACCAGCGCTGCACTAATGAGCGGCGACACTGAAGACAGAACATGGCGGGCGCACCGCAAAACACCCCCATGTTCTGTGTTCAGTGCCTACGCCGCCGTTTATTAGTGCAGCGCCGGCCGCATCACCTCAGGGTTGAAGGACCCACGGGCTGTCTGACCATATTTCCTGTTGTTAGGCCATACCTCAGTATGTCTTATCAGTACACAGGCTAATGTACTGGCATATAGATACATGCCAGTACATTAAAATTAAAAGAAAGAACATTAAAATTAGGTCACGTTAAATTAAAAAAAAAAAACACACATTTTTTACAATAAACATAGTCTCCATACATAAAATATACACATTCGGAATCGTCGCGACCGTAGTAACACATTTATTGCGTCATTCATGTTTACGCTGTTAGGGTATGTTCACACGCCCTATTTACGGACGTAATTCAGGTGTTTTACGAAAAAAACGGCTCCAAACCGTCTGCAAACATCTGCCCATTGAATTCAATGGGTCTTACGGTGTTCTATGCAGACGGGCTTTTTTTTACATGCCGCTGTCAAAAGACGGCACGTAAAAAGACGCCTGCCTCAAAGAAGTGCACGTCACTTCTTGGGACGTAATTGGAGCCGTTTTTCATTGACTCCAATGAAAACCAGCTCCAATTACGTCTGTACAAGACACCGCGAAAAGCGCGTGCACTTGTCAAAACGTCTGAAATTTAGGAGCTGTTTTCGCCTGAAAACAGCGCCGTAATTTCAGACGTAGTTGGCGTTGCCGTGTGAACATACCCTTACAAAATAAACTGCTTTCTTTCACGTATTAATGTGAGGCACGAGGTATTATGAATTTTGAACCTCCATGTGCCTCACATTAATAGTAATTAACCCCATCATGTTCCTCACACATTAACCCAATGTTGTCCATTATGACTGAGGAACATGATTGGGTTAATTACTATTAATGTGAGGCACATGGAGGTTCAAAATTCATCAAACCACATGCCTCACATCAGAAAATGGAAGAAGTTGTTTGTTTTTTTTTTTTTTTTTTTTTTGGCAAAGTATCGTTTTGGTATCGAGTATCGCAATACTACACGAAGTATCTAAGTTCTGGTATCGTGACTACCCTACCCAGGAGGATTTCATTTTCACATTACAATGTCAATGGCAGCCGCCTTGCAGAATATTTCCAGCGGAGATAAGCGCAGGATTTTGACCGGTGGATTGAAACTTTGTTTTTTGTTTTGTGTGAAGATACTGCACAAGTACGACTTAGTCCATAATTTCCCCGGCTGTTCAGTAACTTTTGTTTCTTGCTTCTCTTTTGCACATTTTCAAGTTCTCTGAACACATCCAGCAATGTGAACAATGCGCTTTCATTCTGGTTGCCACAGCTGTGTATGACTCCAGTCCCCCCCAAAAAAACTGCACTAGACTATGGACTGACCATCTACAGCTTTGTCATTAGTCCATGCACTGACTGGCGGCAGCGTTTACGCTAGACTGTGTGCGGACTAGAAAATTAACTGATCGTTGCCCAAGGTGTACAAAGGTATGTTTACAACGGCATTTAGAATAAGGCATTCCACTTTGGATTTCTGTACCGACTAATTCTTTGGGATCTGTCAAGGGTTTAGCTATTCGCTCAGCGATTAGTTTAGTCTAAATAATCTAAAACCTGACATATCGTGGGGCCCTCAAATGTGGCCTTTGGCTTCATCAAAGAGCAGATCATCACACTAAACCATGGCTGGGTCAAGGGTAGGCTTGCAGACCTATTACTTTTTCTATACCGCTATGGCCTGTTTTTCCCCCATATATTTTATTAACTAAAATAGGTTTGGGACTGCAAAAAAAACAAACAAAACTTTAAATGGAAATAGTGTTGCGAAAAAGTATTTGCCCATTCCCAATTTCCTCTTTTTGCATATTTGTCACACATGAATGCTCCAGATCATCAAACTACTTTTTAATATTAGACAAAGATAAAAAAAAATGCTGTTTTTATATGATGACTTCATTTATTTGAAGGAAAAATGCTGATCAGGTTTTCATTAAGAATATCTGTTTTGCTCCATTCATCTTTCCCTCAAACCTGACCAAGTGGTCTCCCTGTCCCATCCGCTGAACCCCTCCCCTCCCCCACGGCATGATGCTGCCACCACCATGCTTCACTGTAAGGATGGTATTGGGCAGGTGATGAGAAGTGCCTGGTTTCCTCCTGACATGATGCTTAGAATTGAGGCCAAAAAGTTAAATTGTGGTTTCATCAGACCACAGAATCTTGTTTCTCACAATCGGAGAGTCCTTTAGGGGCTTTATTGCAAACTCCAGAGGGGCTTTCATGTGTCTCTTACTGAGGAGAGGCTTCTTTCTGGCCACTGCCATAAAGCCCAGATTGGTAGAGTGCTGCAGTGATGGTTGACCTTCTGGAAGTTTCTCCCATCTGCACACAGGATCTTTGGGGCTCAGCCAGAGTGACCATTGGGTCCTTGGTCACCACTCTTACCAAGGACCTTCTCTCCCGATTAGTTACTTTGTTGTGTCGACCAGCTCTAGATAGAGTCCTGGTTGTTCCAAAATTCTTCCATTTAAGAATTATGGAGGCCACTGTTCAACATAACAAAATGTGAAAAAAGTGAATGGGCCTGAAGACTCTCCGAATGCACTGTGTAAAAAATAGATATATCATACAGTTCAAAAATACAGCATACACACACACACACACACACACACACACACACACACACACACACACACACACACACACACACACACACACACACACACACACACACAGTGAAGGAAATAAGTATTTGATCCCTTGCTGATTTTGTAAGTTTGCCCACTGTCAAAGACATGAACAGTCTAGAATTTTTAGGCTAGGTTAATTTTACCAGTGAGAGATAGATTATATAAAACAGGAAAATCACATAGTCAAAATTATATATATTTATTTGCATTGTGCACAGATAAATAAGTATTTGATCCCCTACCAACCATTAAGAGTTCAGCCTCCTCCAGACCAGTTACACGCTCCAAATCAACTTGGTGCCTGCATTAAAGACAGCTGTCTTATACGGTCACCTGTATAAAAGACTCCTGTCCACAGACTCAATTAATCAGTCTGACTCTAACCTCTACAACATGGGCAAGACCAAAGCGCCCTCTAAGGATGTCAGGGACAAGATCATAGACCTGCACAAGGCTAGAATGGGCTACAAAACCATAAGTAAGACACTGGGTGAGAATGAGACAACTGTTTGTGCAATAGTAAGAAAATGGAAGACATACAAAATGACTGTCAATCGACATCGATCTGGGGCTCCATGCAAAATCTCACCTCGTGGGGTATCCTTGATCCTGAGGAAGGTGAGAGCTCAGCCGAAAACTACACGGGGGGAACTTGTTAATGATCTCAAGGCAGCTGGGACCACAGTCACCAAGAAAACCATTGGTAACACATTACGCCGTAATGGATTAAAATCCTGCAGTGCCTGCAAGGTCCCCCTGCTCAAGAAGGCACATGTACAGGCCCGTCTGAAGTTTGCAAATGAACATCTGGATGATTCTGAGAGTGATTGGGAGAAGGTGCTGTGGTCAGATGAGACTAAAATTCAGCTCTTTGGCATTAACTCAACTCGCCGTGTTTGGAGGAAGAGAAATGCTGCCTATGACCCAAAGAACACCGTCCCCACTGTCAAGCATGGAGGTGGAAACATTATGTTTTGGGGGTGTTTCTCTGCTAAGGGCACAGGACTACTTCACCGCATCAATGGGAGAATGGATGGAGCCATGTACCCTCAAATCCTGAGTGACAACCTCCTTCCCTCCACCAGGACATAAAAAGGGCTCGTGGCTGGTTCTTCCAGCACGACAATGACCTGAAACATACAGCCAAGGCAACAAAGGAGTGGCTCAAAAAGAAGCACATTAAGGTCATGGAGTGGCCTAGCCAGTCTCCAGATCTTAATCCCATTGAAAACTTATGGAGGGAGCTGAAGATCCGAGTTGCCAAGCGACAGCCTCGAAATCTTAATGATTTACAGGTGATCTGCAAAGAGGAGTGGGCCAAAATTCCATCTAACATGTGTGCAAACCTCATCATCAACTACAAAAAACGTCTGACTGCTGTGCTTGCCAACAAGGGTTTTGCCACCAAGTATTAAGTCTTGTTTGCCAAAGGGATCAAATACTTATTTCTCTGTGCACAATGCAAATAAATATATATAATTTTGACAATGTGATTTTCTATTTTTTTTTTTCAATATAATCTATCTCTCACTGGTAAAATTAACCTAGCCTAAAAATTCTAGACTGTTCATGTCTTTGACAGTGGGCAAACTTACAAAATCAGCAAGGGATCAAATACTTATTTCCTTCACTGTATATGTGTATGTATGTGTGTATATATATATATATATATATATATATATATATATATATATATATATATATATACACACATGCATGCAGCACAACTTTGAGGGATGAGAAAGATACTACAGTACAGGAGCACTCATGCCTGACCATTATTCTAGGGCAGGCAACTGTGTCATAGGAATTGGTCTACTTCTGGGGGCTCGCCAATTGGGCATTACTGATCTAAAAAGATGGTCCCCCAAATGATTTTGATCTAAGATCTAGAGAATCGTATGATGATTATCTTTGGTAAATGTGTTCTACCTGCTGGCATCTGTGTGCGTTACTTGTACTGTTTTAGTTGTGTTTTTCGTCATCTCCCAGTATATTTGACCCTAAAATTATTAGTTTTCTACTAACTGAGTTTCGAGAAATGTTTACCAGTGTTGAGGTGAGTTATTATACATTATATTACAGCGCATATACTCAATCCATTAGATTATTTTTTTTCTTCTTCTAGAGACAAGTTGTTTAATCAGTGACATCAAAGGCAATAGTTTGTCCCTTCGTATTTTTGACATGAACCAACATTTCCAGAGTCAGAAATAAGGTCATTTTTCTCCTGCAGAACTCTGATCATTAAACAATCACCCTCACTTAAACATTTATTAGTTTTCACATTGAGCTTCTGAGAATTCAGGGGCCCTTTCTACAGTGAGTCAGGTCACAGAGCAATTATTTTTTAATAGTTAGAAGCCATCACAGACAGCGGTTATTATAGACAATTTTTATTGCAAATTTTATTGTGAGGGCAATTTCAGACAATACTTTCAACTCCAGCTGTTAATGAACATTTCATTGCTCTAGACTTTGGACTTTCCAGACAGCAGTGGTCTTCAGTTCCTAAACCATGTTGTATCACATTGGCAAACTGTAATGGGTTTCCTTTCAGCATTAGCTTAGGGCTGGATAATTGAAGGACAGATAAGTAGCCACCTTTTCTCAAGAGTAGAATAAAGTGGTTACGAGGCTATGCTTAATTTCCCCATCTGTATTACAAGGGTTACTCCATCTCCTAGTGTGATGGCATATCACTAAGCTATGCGATCTCTTTCTGATCAGCGGGGTCTAACCTCTGGGAACCACGACAATCCTGAGAATGAGCACTGCACACTCTTGAACGGTTTCCCTGCACAGCGGTGCCACCGACTGTACAGGCAGCATATCACGGCCCCGTTCACTACAATTCTCTGCACAGCAGTTGGCCGGGCGCGCCGATGTGCATGGAAAAAAGTGAAGGGGCCACAGCATTCGTCCCACCAATCAGAAAGGGATGGCATATCCTAGCAATATGCTATCGCCTAATGAGATGAGATTTATAGGAGTTCTACAGGACTGTAAAATTGATTGCCTATCCTTAGGGTAGGCTGTCAATGTTTGATGAGTGGGGCTTGACCTCTGTGATCCCTACGGCCCACACAATGAAGTGGGATAGGGTGCAGTACCAGGCACAGCCGCTTATACAGATGAGGCACTGTGCCTATGTAAGCAATGAAGTATATGCAGCACTCACAGGAGCAACCAGCCCCTTTATTTTCCTGTTCGGCTCATTTATAATCCTTATATTAGGAATAGACCTGCATTGCTATAGTCCCGGAAAACCACCATTTTCGATGTGGGCTTGAAATATTTTCCCCACTGTGCCATAAATGTACAGTGCAGCTATACCGTGGGCACAGAAACTGTTCCCGCTCCATCATCAGCGGGTTTGTTGTAATATACATCTGACATACTGATGCAATAAGCAGGATCATCTGGGAGGGGGCTCCCTCTGCCTCTCCATTGGCGCCCCTGCAATTTTTGGTGCCTGATATGCAAATGAGGCCTTTGACTGTCATGTGGGGGGGTTACATCTTGCCAAGTGAGCGGTGTTAACCACCCTCCTCAGTCAAAGGCCTCATTTGCATCAAAATGAACGGCACCAATATCTCAAATGGTGGTAGCCTCGAAGAAAAAAAAATAAGTGCCAGAATCTGTGAGGCGCCAGCAATCTAACTGAGATGTCAGCTACAGTTTTTTGAGCAGATGACAGGTCCTCTTTAAGGGGTTATTTCACATAATTAGTTGGTTGACTCCTACTCGTCCTGGCAGGGTCATATTGTCACACGAATAGTGTGATGTTTCCCACTAAAATAAGCTATAAAGCGCTCCTATAGAGTGTTACCGGAGAGTAAGGCCACTTTCACACGGCTGTATTTTGGTCAGTGTTCTGCATCGGGATTTGTAAGCCAAAACCAGGAGTGGGTCATAAACATGGAAGAGGTGCAAGTCGTTCCATTATACTTTTTCTGTGAGGGCTCCACTCCTAGTATTGGCTTCTAAATGCTTTATATTGACCAAAATACTGCCGTGTGAAAGTGGCCTTACTGAAATATAAAACAGGTATGGTAATATCCACTCCATCTATTAGTAATGTTCTTGTCAGCCTAACGGTATGTGCACACGACCTCTTTTCAGACGTAATGGAGGCATTTTTTACGCCTCGAATTACACCTGAAAAAACGCCCCTAATACGCCTACAAACATCTGCCCATTGCTTTCAATGGGAATTACGATGTTCTGTTCCCACAAGCCTTTATTTTACGCTTCGCTGTCAAAAAAACGGAGCGTAAAAAGACGCTCCGTAAAAAGAAGTAGCATGTCACTTCTTGAGGCGGTTTTTTGAGCTGATTTTCCATTGAACACTATGAAAAACGCCTCAAAAAACGTCTGAAAAGAAGCCTCAAAAGAAGCTCCAAATTTCATTCTCAGCTTCAAAAACGCCTGAAAATCAGAGGCTGTTTTCTCTGAAATCAGCTCCGTATTTTTCAGACGTTTTTTGTTAAGCGTGTGAACATAACCGAACACTGGGACGACTGCTGCTAATCCGCAGTGATCCAGAACGTCCAAAGATTTTGGAGTGGAGTTGGAGAACAACCAAAGTCCCTGATTTGACGGAGGGACAGAACCGGTCCCAAAATCAATTGTGGAAAAAAAGATAGAATTCCTGATCTGTGTTTTCTTTGTGTATTCCTGTATAGAAATCACTGGTAACTGTGATGTAATGTGAGCACTGTTATCACTGATATGTTTATATATGAGTGCCTCCTGATAAATTAGGCGCATCTTTGTCTATCCTTACCCCAGAAAGTGAAAAAGAAATCTCTCATCTCCGCCGTTATTCCCCTCAATGCTGAGGTCAAAACTAACTGCAGCATTCAAGGGGAAAATGAGAAGGGGGGATGCTCCTCGGATCGTGTCACAGGGAATCCCTGTGATGCGATTGAGGGACATACCATATATGGGCATACAGCCCAGGGTCCATTGAAGGACCCCAGGGCTGTCTACCATATTTCCTGTTAGGGCATACTTAGGTATGTTCTACCAACTGCCTGTGTACTATCCGTATACAGGCTAATGTACTGGCATATAGATATATGCCAGTACATTAAAGTTTAAAAATAAAGTAAAAGTTTTTACAATAAACATAAAAATAAGTTTCAGTGCATAAAATATACACATATTCGGTATTGGCGCGGCTGTAATAACCAGCACAACAATTGTTTTGCATTATTTATGATGCGCACGCTGTAAATAAGTGAAAGAAAGCCGTTTTTTATTTTATCTTTTGAGGCACGTGGTGTGATGAATTTAAGCTCCATGTGCCTCACATTAATAGTAATTAACCCCATTATGACTGAGAAACATGATGGGGTTAATTACTATTAATGTGAGGCACATTCAAAATTCATCACACATCGTGCCTCACGTCAGAAAATGGAAGAACTTATTTTTTTTTATTACTGTTGGCAAAGTATCGTTTGGTATCGAAAATTGCAATACTACACAAAGTATCGATATCGAAGTCCAAATTCTGGTATCGTGACAACCCTACTGGTCGGGGTTGAGGGAAAGATAAATGGACCAAAGTACAGAGATATTCTTAATGAAAACCTGATCCAGAGTGCTCTGGACCTCAGACTAGGCTGAAGATTCACCTTCCAACTAGACAAGGACCCTAAGCACACAGCCAAGATAACCCCGGAGTAGCTTAGGGACAACTCTGTGAATGTCCTTGAGTGGCCCAGCCAGAGACCTGACTTGAACCCAATCGAACTTCTCTGGAGAGACCTGAAAATGGCTGTCCACCGACAGTCCCCATCCAACCAGACAGAGCGTGAGAGGATCTGCAGAGAAGAATGGCAGAAAATCCCCAAATCCGGGTGTGCAAACCTTGTGGTATCATACCCAAGAAAACTGGAGGCTGTTACCTCTGCCAAAGGTGCTCCAACGAATGACTGAGTAAAGGGTCTGAATACTTAGGTCAATGCAATATTCTAGTTTTTCCATTTCAATAAATTAGCAGAGACTACTAATATTCTGTTTTCACTTTGACATTATGGGGTATTGAGTGCAGAATGAGGGGGAAAAACGTGAATTATTTTTTTATTTTAGCACAACATAACAAAATGTGAAAAAATATAAAGGGTCTGAAGGCTTTTCAAATGCATTTTATTAACCACTAACAGGGCACATGTAATCTGCAGTATATATCGGATATTTGGAATCTTAAGGCCACAGATTTCCTGTAAAGTTTTTTAACTTTAATAAAAGATAGAAGTACATTTTTATAATAGAAAAAGTTCTCAGTGATGTTACTAAATTAGGGTATGTTCACACGCTTACTAAAAAATGTCTGAAAATACAGAGCTGTTTTCAAGGGAAAACCGCTCCTGATTTTCAGCCGTTTTTTTTTTTTTTTAGCAACTTGCTTTTTTTACGGCTGTTTTTGGAGCTGTTTTTCTATAGTCTATGAAAAACGGCTCCAACAACTGCTCAAGAAGTGATATGCTCTTTTTCGCGGGCGTCTTTTACATGGCCATTTTTAAAAAACGGCCGCGTAAAAAAAACGGCCCGTCGGAACAGAATGCCGGTTTTCCTATTGAAATCAATGGGCAGATGTTGGGTGGCGTTCTGCCTCCGATTTTTCGGACGTTTACGGACAGAAAAACGGACGAAAATAAGCCGTGTGAACATACCCCTACAGGCACCATGTTTTGAGCAGTTTAGCTTTTGTATGTGATTGTAAAGCCAGACATACACTGGGCCAAACATTGATGTTTATTTTAATGGGGAGATGTAAATAAGTCGCTGCCAGACACCTCCGCCAACAGTTTATCTCTCGTGGGATCCCTCTCTAACCCCGACATCTGCCTTTAGGGGGGACAGAAGCAGACCTCCACATGCATTAGATCGTCGGTCGATCACGCTGATTGCCAGCTTAACTCGCTAAATCGTGAAATAAGGAGACCGCATTACAATTATTTTCCGGTTACTGACTAACAAATAATTTCAATGCTGGATTTAAAGGAATTGAGTGACAACACAAAAAGTCCGCCAGGCTGTGAAATGCTATAAAACTCTTGACGCCCACACTTTTTTTTCCCTAATAAAACCATTTTTGGGATTTTAAATGTTTTATGTTTGTTAAAAAATACTGCAGAACACACAAATGTAGATCCGCTGGTTAAAAGGCAACAACAACTCTTTAACATTGTGTCTCTTTGTGGAGAATAATCCTACATGGCAGGACGACGGCATCAATGAGACGCGAGTCCTTTTGACCTGACAGCTGAACATGCAGACTAATATTGCCCTGTACTCAGAGCGATCATTTAATCGCCAGCTAAAGCAACAGAGACAGGTGATGAACATGTCTGTTTGCTCTCGGTTCTTGCCTTAGAATAACCAGCACCTGCCTTTTATTTTTATATTCCCATTCAGGGCTTACATTTATCTTCTCTAGATGACGGAAAACGTCTTGCAGTCCAAACGGCTTGCTAAGCAAACCTTACCCTAATGTTACTAAGAGACCACTTTTTTTTTTTTTTTTTTGTAGGAAAAGGAACAATGGCCGAGATATTTATTTTCAGTGTGCCATGAATTCCGAGATTTTTCCCAGGCTTTCTACATGGGCGGAGGTATACTGTATAAAGTGCTGTTTACAAACCTTACAACGGGTCAAGATTTTTCAGCTTTCCAGTATTTCATTGCTCTTTACTATGGAAACACATGGCATTATTGCAGAGTTTTTTGGTAGATTTGATATTTTTGTGAAGTTTTTTTGAGTTTTCATTTACTGCTCATTGACTTTTCTCTTCTAACTATTTTCTTTTGTTAATTTTTTTTGTTACAACGGTTTGCTGTTCACTTGACCATTGAATAGAGTTACAGACGCGGTATCATGACAATATAGTCTTTACTACCTCCAGTCACTAATGAATAAAGCATGCACTGCTTGAAATTTTTATTTTTTTTAAACCTCTTAACCCCTTCCTGCCGCAGCCATTTTTTTTATTTTTCGTTTTTCACCTGCCGCCTTCCAAGAGCGATAACTTTTATTTTTCCGTCAATAGAGTGATGTGAAGGCTTATTTTTTGCCGGAGGAGTTGTAGTTTCTATTGGTAGCATTTAAAGTACCGTATAATGTATTGGGAAACTGAAAAAAATTCTTTGCGGGTTGAAATTTGAGATTCCTCTTCTTTTTTTTTTTTGGGTTTCGTTTTTACGGCGTGCGGTAAAAACGACAACTTAACTTTTATTCTGTGGCTCAATACGATTACGGTGATAACAAAGTTATACAGGTTTATTTCGATTTTACTACTTGTAAAGAAAAAAAATATGTGATTGGTGTTGCCACGTTCTGAGAGCCATAGCTTTTTATTTTTTCATCGATTAAGCGGTGTGTTGGCTCATTTTTTGCGGGACAAGCTGTAGTTTTATATCTGTATTATTTTTTTGATCACTTTTACATTTCATTTTTTTGGGGGGAGCGAAGTTGACCAAAAAACAACTATTTTGGTGTTTTAAATGTTTTTTATTTTTTACGGCATTCACCATGCGCATTAAATAATGCTATATTTTAATGGTTCAGGCTTTTACATGCACAGCAATACCAATTTTGTTAACTTTTTTTTTTTTTTTTTTACATTACTCTAGAGGAAAAATGGGAAAAGGGCGGGCTTTTTGAACTTTATTCTTTTTTTTTTTCACTACTATAAACTTTATTTTCCTTTTTTTTTTTTTTTTTTACACATTTCATTAGTCACTCTTGGGGACTTGAACCAGCTTTACAGGCGTCTGTTAAGCCCTGCCACAGGCTTAGCAGAGTGAAGGCCGTCCTGGGGGCCTTTATTAGGCCCCTGGGCTGCCATGACAACCATTGTCCCCGCCCGATCTCATTGCAGGGGGGGTGGGAGAGCTGTCGGATGTGGCAATCCCTGTCTTTTAAACGCCTCAGATGCTGTGATTGATTGCAGCATATGAGGGATTAAACAGCGAGGAACAGCAAGATCGCTGTTCCTGGCAGTTAGTCCCGGGTGTCGGCTGTAAAACACCGCCGACACCTCCAGCGTATGGAGCGCGTTCCATACATTCCCCCCCCCCCCCCCGCACTATGACGTACCAGACACGTACGCCACATTCAAACACCTATAACATGTTTGTTTTTCTGTCCATGGAGTTTTTTGATGGCTTATGTTTTTTTGTCTTTTTGTGGGACAACCTGTAGTTTTATTGGTACCATTTTTGGGGTACACATGACTTTTTGGTCTCTTTTTTTTTTTTTCCTTTGGGGGATGCGAGATGAACAAAAACCAGCGTTTCTGCCATTTATCCCCCTTTACAGCTTTCTCCCTTCTGTAAAACCCCTTAGACGCTGCAATCACTATTGACCACAGCATTTAAGGGGTTAAAAGGCTATGATCAGGGCCATCGGCTGCTGATATCGGCTCAGCTCTACCTATATCTTTTTTTAATATTTTCTTCTGTCTTTTAGGAGGCGAGCCATAAGCATGGGAATTTTAATGGCTGACAGATGGATTACCATTCAGTTGCGTGACTGCAGTTTTGACTGATTTCACCCCAAACCTACTGTATAATGTTGGATGCAGTAGGGAGCCAACATCCAATTTAGTCATTGATCGAGCGTTCTAGTCCAGAGCTTCATTCACCATTCTGTAGGCTTCAGAGCTGACTTCCTGTATTCTTTTCTAACCCAGTGCTTGCACTGGTGATGTGCATTTTGGGAAGTTTTCCTTTTTATACCAGGCACGGTACTGTAATCAGTTGTTGGAATAACTAAAGGTGTATTCATATGTTGAGGTTGAATTGCGCAAAATCAAAGCAAAAATGCTGCAGTTTTGTGACGTTACTTGATTTTGTGCCGCAGATTATCAGCAAAAAAAACTTCTCTTGCTGCGTTGCAAACCTTATGTTATCTCAAACTGGTTCTTCGAACATGACATTGAGTTTAGTTCACTAGTGGCCTTCACTTCAGTCGAGCAGCATTAAGAAGTGGTAACATGGGAGGGTCACAACATGATGCTTTTCTATGGCCATGGACCAGAATCTCTAAGGAATGTTATTTTTGAATCCATATCACAAAGTATTGAAGCTTTTCTGAGCATAAGGGGAGACCCTATAAAGAAGCTGCTGAGGGTCTGCCTACTAAATCTTGACTGATTACATTTTTTGCCTTATTTGTATTGTGTATGCCCTAAGCTCTTATCACCCATATAAGATTGTAGGGTCGGCATTCGTTTTTTACTGAAGTACAAGAGGTTTTCACCCCTGTTGCATATGTGTACTTGCATAACGATACATCTCCAAGCCTCTGCAAGCAGTAAGTAAAATCAATTGCAGGCAGGTGTCTATAATAGGGTTGTTAACCTCATCAAGGATTTCCGCTGACTTCAAAACTTCCCGTCTGAAGGTCGAGTGCTTCGATATGTAACTGAAGACCGTGTTAACAGTCTAATTTATGGAAGCCTGTCTGGGTTTAATTTTCTCTTTTTCTTTTGCTTCTGATGCCACTCAGTCCTGCATCAACATGATATCCACCTTTTTGTCCGTACACCTCTGCTATGTAGCTGAGATGTAAGGATTTATTCTACAATTTCCTTTCTCGGGTTTGCTTCTGTCATGTTACTACTTACATATGAGATTTATCACACTCATGGGGTTTGTAAAGGGTCTTGGATTTTTTATGTTGCCAAATTCAATCAAATTCCAGTCTTTTGTGTAAGACTTCCTGCAGGTGTCTATTATGCCAGGTAAAGATGAGATGTTCACCTTTAGCGGCTTATTTAAGAACTTGCTTGTGAAAGAAACCTCTTTTTAAAAGTAGGTTCGGCACCCCAGATGTCCCATGTGTCGGTGTAAGTATACTGCACAATGGCCTGTCGCTATAAATTACCATTAATTATTAATTATTCAGTTTTTTGGGCGGAAACAATAGCACAGTCGACTACGCTATTGATTCTGCCAAAAAAACACAAACCTTATGGAACGGAGACCAACGGAAACCATTTGCAATGGAAGCATTACCATTGAAATCAATGGTAATTCAAACGGAAAGCTATGGTTTCCTTTCACAGATGTGAATTCCGCCTCACATTAACGAAGTTAGTCAGCAAATATGAAATCTGCAACCGTGTAATATGTCTTTGTTACTCCTTTTTTTTTTTTTTCACCTCTGTTTTACTCGGTGCAGTGTGGAAAAAATTCGCTGAAGACCATCAACAAGTTGCTGGTTACGGATCTTCTCTCAGGAAACTGAAATTTTTGCAGGTTATATAAAAAAACAAAACAAAAAACGGGAACCACCTTTACACAAAATTATTTCAGTTCAGCACATAGTAAAAATAAATGCATGGAGTCCAGTCATTAAGGCGTTAATTCAGTAACCGCTATACCTGTTGACTGTTTTCAGGTAGCAACAGAGCAAAAGTAAGATACAAAAAATGTAAAACAGCAAAAAGGAGAATGAACTTCAGCCTGCCTGATAAGAACGTTGCTTACAATGTTCCGGTCAGGTGGGCTGTAAGGCTATTTGCGGTTTCCAGTTAGTAGGACATTAAACCAAACTCCACCTATGGGGCTGTTTCAGCATCCAGCAGCGGGTTTTCTTCAACTTCCTACTGATTTGTGATTGGACCTTTTATTCTTCTGAAAAAGTTATGATCTGCATGGTGTTTGTATGTTCTCCCTGTTTGTGTGAGATTTCTCTGGGTACTCCAGTTTTCTTACACACTCCAAAATCCTACTTCTAGGCGAGTTGGCTTCCTATGGAATTATCCTTTTGTGCGTTTCTGATATGGGGAAATTATATTTTGAGAAGCCAGGGACAGATGTGAGTGACGACATGCTCTGTACAGAACTGCTGAGTATGTTGGTGCTATGGAAGCAACAGGAAATAAAAATGTAAAACTTTATTTCATACATTTCACTTTGTCTGAATCTTTTTTTTCCCCAAAGACTTGTAGTGTTGCCTGTGCCCACATGAGGGCTCTGTAGTCTTCAATGACAGACGCATGAGTCTTTGCTTAAAGCAGCATTTAAAAGGGATTACCTCACTATACCTGTGCAATGCCTGATTTTTGGCATGTTGCCGCGTATTGGCAGTTCGCCAGTGTCTTCCATTCGCTTGATTGGAATCACCGATACAAATTGCTAATCCACATTCTCAGCCTTGAGAATCAGAAATACAATCCATCTTTTAAAAATGGCTTTGCCCAACGATGACGTTATCCGAATAGCTTTTATATATATATATATATATATATATATATATATATATGTGTGTGTATATATATATATATATATATATATATATTTTATTTATATTATTTTTTTTAATATTGGAGTCAATGAAGTCTTGTATCTGATTTTAATATTAGTCATCAAAGTCTGATGGGAAAAAGCCATATCTGATACATTCTTTCTAAAAAAAAAAGAAAAATTAAAAACCTCAATCCATTTTTATTTATGGGAGTTTCAAGTCCAATATCTGTGTCACGGGGCGATAGGTAAAGTAATATGTTACATTTTGGGACTTTTAAAAGAATAAAACCGAGGCTCCATGTAGGAGTTCTAGGACTTCAGTATTGGTGGTAAATGAATACTTTGGTGAGCACTAATACTTTGCTATACATGTGATGTGAAATTTTTTTTATTCACATATATATTATTACACACGCTCGCTCATACCGTTGACCCTTACGGACTAATGAAGGCCGCCATATGGGTATTTGTGTGTTTTTTGTTGTTTTTTTTTGTCCCACTTGCACTATACTGAAATCATAGGATGCCTCTGAAGCCAGATATCACGAACTATCACTTACTTTCTCTTTCTTTTACCCCAAGGGAATCAAAGCTCGGATATTGGAGACCGTAGTCATGCTCATTCTACTGGCCTTGCTTATTTTTGGCATTGTGTGGGTGGCGTCGGCCCTGATTGATAATAGCTCTGCCAGCATGGAGTCATTGTATGGTAAGCTTCTTCTTACTACATGCCTATACAGATAGATTTTTTGTTTGGAATAAAACAATCAAGCAGGACCTGTTATATCTCCTGACATGTATGTTTTAGTTAATGGTATTCCCCATGAAATAACAATTCTGCATTTCTGCAATGTCCCATTCCTCTGTTACTCCTCTTGGAAATGTATGAATAATTTGACAATTGTTACCATTCCCTTTGCCAGTGGGGCGTGTCCCACACACGGACACTGTCCAATCAGTGCAGACCTTATCACACTGCGTATGGACACACATATTGACAAGGCGTGTGCTAATGCCCAGTTGTCAATCTATTCATAGCTTTCCAGGAGGAATAAGGGTTTTCCAGAATTTATATTTTATGGGGAATGAAAATTTTTAATAAAACAGACTTGTCAGGAGAGCTGATTTGTCCTCTTTAAAGTTGCCGTATACATGAGATAGCTGTCACTCAGAATTGTTTCTTCAGGGAAGCAATAGCTTTAGGCAGGTAATACCCATCCTGTATGGAAGTGGGTTTTAAAGCACCCATAAACATTATAACTTTAGAAGTAAATGATAAAAGTATCCATTACTAACCGCTAGTATTAATTCATATATGTATTTTACATAGTGGATATACTTCTGTATTGAACAGCAAAGTAGATTTACCTAATGAACGTAAATGATCCTTTAAAGGAAGCCGACAACAAGTGTCTGGTAAAAACCTCAAGTGGCCATTAGTGATGAGATCTTTCTGACTGCTGTGTAATGAAGCATTCATTGATATCTAGTTTCTGAATGATTTACAGCACGGCTTCTCAAATGTTTTCTACTGGGGCCTCATCAACCAGAACATGGCGATGCCCGGGCTTCACCATTGGCCGAAGTGCACGCCAAAATGAAAAATATTGCGCAATTTACCTTTTTATTTATCACCAGAACCCAGTATAACATTAAAATAAGCACAAAATGGGTGTTTCTAAATCCGAGATTGCTACAGCCAGAGAAATGACTGGACAGCTTATGATCACTACTGTCAAAACTGCCGTCCCAGCTGCACCTCACCAACAACTTGGGGGGCACCTCACAGTCCGAGATACACTGATTTACGGTATAGCATGTCTGCGTTTAAATATTTGCCGTTACCTATATAACAGGAACGTATTATGAAGCGCTGTATGCAGAATGCTTTCACGTACTTTGGTCCCTGTTGTCAATCTATTTGCCCCACTTCACATACTAGGGCTTCTTCCATAGAGAGCAAATTAATGTAATGGAATTAATCAGGCATTATGTGTCCTAGATACAAGTTTCCAAGAGAGAGGAAAAAGATCGGCACTGCTATTGCTCTTGGAGCACTAGAAGTCCCAGCACCCGACACAGACCATAATTCTCAGATGGGTTCAATGAAATCCTCAACAGGTGGTGCTCAGTTGTTTGTAAGATGAGCAATATCAAAACTATGTTGGTAGAGAAATACCACGGCACTCGCCATTCAGTAAAACTTTTTGGATTCACAGATGTAGTCGTCTTTACCTTGACTTATAACGCATTAAATACACATTGGCTAGATCTCTTATCTTGACTTTTTCAATGACTTTTTCAAAGGCTTTTGTTGTGTGATATCACGCTGCAGCAAGTTATTAGAGTCAAGTTAAAGATGGCTACATCTGTATTTTGCATGTACCCACACTTTATGGAGGCTTTGGCAAAGTGTGGGTATATACGAAATGGCCATATGCTTGTGCTCCACATCCATACTGCCTTAACTTGTTTTGCCTCAATAAATACGTAAAGTTTTACTGAATGGTGAGTGCCGTGGTATTTCTCTATCTACATTATTATGTGTCATAGAGTAGACTGGAGGAGCTGGTCCAGAGTTTTACCAACCTTGATATAAGCGCCTCCCACTCCGACCTCCATAGGCGTCACTATGCACATTCACCCGAGCCAAATACATATGTTTGTTATACTTGCTTTTGTTTGCAGTTATTCTTTGTGGCTCTGTTCACATGTACATTGGAGGCTCTGTTCGGGGGTTCCCGCGCAGATTCATTCATTCTGAAACTATGGACACCATGGCGGAACTCATAAGTCAATGGGGTCAATGACCGCCTGTGGTATTCATCATACATCATAAGCGGAAAACCGGGACGCAGATGTGAACAGAGCCTTATAGGTGTACTAATAATGGGCACAGAAGACTGTATAAATGCAGAATATACATTTTAGTCAAACAATGTGGTGATAAATGGGAAATATTGGGTTTGTTTTTCTTTCACCTTTTTGATTGAAAAACCTGTTAGAAACTTTATTTACTTTTCTTTCTCCAATTAGACCTTTGGGAATTTTATCTTCCCTACTTGTATTCCTGTATTTCGCTCATGGGATGTCTCCTGCTACTCTGTAAGTAATGTATTCTATTATGAAACCCAATAGAAATGGTATTTGCAATTTATAACAATATTGAGGGGAATTTTAGCAAAGTTTCTACATCAGTTTTCTGGCTTAGAAATGTCACAAACGTCCAATCTTCTGTCGAGTTGAGGCATAGGGGGCATTTTGTGTCTTCTTCCCTTCCTTTCCTTTCTCTGTCCTCTTTTCTTCTTGCTTTACTATCTCTCTCTGTTGTGCCTACTCATGGTCCTTTGTGCATGGCTGCGGGTTCAGGGTGCATAGGGCGACTGTGTCCATTATTGTTTCAGATGGGCAGTATTCTTATGTTTGCACTTCATACTAGAATCGTTTTGGCCTGCGAGTCGATGTTTGTGCTGCTGATGTTTGCACTATCGTCTCTTGTTTATTGGAAAATGGAAAATAAAAGAATTTATAAAAATAAAAGAAATGTCACAAACGGACCAAAAGTTGTTAAAAATAGTGACTTTTGTACGGTTTCCTAGAAAGCAAGTACTATGCACACCAGATGGGAGTGATTTTTCAAAGTTGATTATATGCACTACCATTCAAAAGTTTGGGGTCACCCAGACAATTTTGTGTTTTCCATGAAAACTCACACTTATATTTATCAAATGAGTTGCAAAATGACTAGAAAATATAGTCAAGACATTGACAAGGTTAGAAATAATAATTTGTATTTCAAATAATAATTTTCTCCTTCAAACTTTGCTTTCGGCAAAGAATGCTCCATTTGCAGCAATTACAGCATTGCAGACCTTTGGCATTCTAGCAAGGCCCTCCTACAAGTTGGATTGGCTTGATGGGCACTTCTTGCGTACCATACGGTCAAACTGCTCCCACAACAGCTCTATGGGGTTGAGATCTGGTGACTGCGCTGGCCACTCCATTACAGATAGAATACCAGCTGCCTGCTTCTTCCCTAAATAGTTCTTGCATAATTAGGAGGTGTGCTTTGGGTCATTGTCCTGTGGTAGGATGTAATTGGCTCCAATCAAGCGCTGTGCACAGGGTATGGCATGGCGTTGCAAAATGGAGTGATAGCCTTCCTTATTCAAAATCCCTTTTACCTTGTACAAATCTCCCACTTTACCAGCACCAAAGCAACCCCAGAGCATCACATTACCTCCACCATGCTTGACAGATGGCGTCAGGCACTCTTCCAGCATCTTTTCAGTTGTTCTGCGTCCCACAAATGTTCTTCTGTGTGATCCAAACACCTCAAACTTCGATTCGTCTGTCCATAACACTTTTTTCCAATCTTCCTCTGTCCAATGTCTGTGTGCTTTTGCCCATATTAATCTTTTCCTTTTATTAGCCAGTCTCCGATATGGCTTTTTCTTTGCCACTCTGCCCTGAAGGCCAGCATCCCGGAGTCGACTCTTCACTGTAGACGTTGATACTGGCGTTTTGCGGGTACTATTTAATGAAGCTGCCAGTTGAGGACCTGTGAGGCGTCTATTTCTCAAACTAGAGACTCTAATGTACTTGTCTTGTTGCTCAGTTGTGCAGCGGGGCCTCCCACTTCTCTTTCTACTCTGGTTAGAGCCTGTTTGTGCTGTCCTCTGAAGGGAGTAGTACACACCGTTGTAGGAAATCTTCAGTTTCTTCGCAATTTCTCGCATTGGAATAGCCTTCATTTCTAAGAACAAGAATAGACTGTCGAGTTTCACATGAAAGCTCTCTTTTTCTAGCCATTTTGAGAGTTTAATCGAACCCACAAATGTAATGCTCCAGATTCTCAACTAGCTCAAAGGAAGGTCAGTTTTATAGCTCCTCTAAACAGCAAAACTGTTTACAGCGGTGCTAACATAATTGCACAAGGGTTTTCAAGTGTTTTCTAATCATCCATTAGCCTTCTAACACAGCAAACACAATGTACCATTAGAACACTGGAGTGATGTTTGCTGGAAATGGGCCTCTATACACCTATGTAGATATTGCATTAAAAACCAGATGTTTGCAGCTAGAATAGTCATTTAGCATTAACAATGTATAGAGTGTATTTCTGATTAATTTAATGTTCTCCTCATTGAAAAAAACTGTTCTTTTCTTGCAAAAAAAAGGAAATTTCTAAGTGACCATAAACTTTTGAACGGTAGTGTGTGTGTGTGTGTGTGTATGTATGTGTGTGTGTGTGTGTGTAGATATATATAATGTGATTAAACTCCCATAGAATATAATACATAATGTCATCAAAGAAAATAGAATCAGGTGTACATATCACAAATGCATGTAAAGCTTCGTCAGAAGCAATGGATGGGATAAGTAGGTACACATTGACCCAGATGTCACAGATTATCTTAAATCTATATGGAGAATTACAGCAAATATATTTTACATATTTAAAGCGGTGCGTTTCATGCAGAAAAACGCCAAGTACAGGAAAAGTTGCAAATCATCATAGTATAAATTTTGTATCCAGGTCTACTGGTTACAGGGTAATTATCACAGTACATCAACACATCTGTAGAGATAGTTAAGGCATCTCCTCCATTACTTCTTATTTCCATTATTTCTTAGACGATGTGTATTAGTTTATAGAACATAATAATTTCTGATGCTGCATTGTAATAGTCTTATTTGGTAATATGACGGTCATAATATAAAAAATGTATGTATAATTCTCTTAATTCAATGATTCTTTCTCTAAATATAGCTGGTTATTTTACTTTGCAGTGTGTACACCTATTGGCCTTTCTCGAATGTTTGCAGTAATGGGTCAACTTTTGGTGAAACCGAATGTAAGTGTTTTGAATTTTTATTATATATATATATATATATATATATATATATATATATATATATATATATATATATATATATGTTATAAGTTATAATTGCAGATAAAGCTATAGTATAATATGTATGAGAAATATCTTTCAATACCCTGCAACTTAGTTAGGAAATAGTCGTGGAGTACTTCATACATTTGAACGACTCATTGTTAGGGGGGATTCACACGAGCGTGTATTCGGTCCGTGCGGGCCGCGTGGTTTTCACGCGGCACGCATGGACCAATACAAGTCTATGGGGCAGTACAGACAGTCCGTGCTTTTTGCGCAGCGTTTGTCTGCTGCGCAAAAAGCGCGACAGGTTCAATAACTCTGCGTATTTCGCGCATCACGCACCCATTGAAGTCAATGGGTGCGTGAAAATCACGCGCACCACACGGAAGCACTTCCGTGGGACAAGCGTGATTCGCGCAACAGCAGTGAAAAGGATGAATGAAAACCGAAAAGCACCACGTGCTTTTCTGTTTCCGAACATCCAAACGGAGTGTCTTTGCGATGAGCGAAGCCGGACAAGCGTACCGAACTTCACCGGGTTCGGCCAAACTCGTTTTGGCCGATCCCGGCAAAAAAATTATCGGTACGCGACGTCAGGAGATAGTCACTGTCCATGGTGCTGAAAGAGTTAAACTGTTTCAGCACCATGGACAGTGACTTGCGATCCCAAAATACATTAACCTGTAAAAAAAAAACGAAGTTCTAACTTACCGATTACTCCTGTCTCCTTCCTGCAGTCCGACCTCCCGGGATGACACTTCAGTTCAAGTGACAGCTCCAGCCAATCACAGGCCAAGCACAGGCTGCAGCCAATCACAGGCTGCAGCGGTCACTTGGACTGCTGCGTCATCCAGGGAGGTGGGGCCCGATGTCAAGAGAGGCGCGTCACCAAGGACGCGTCACCAAGGACGCGTCACCAAGGCAACGGCCGGGAAGTTCTCGGTAAGTAGGAACTTTATCTTTTTTTTTTACAGGTTTTTCGCTGTTGTGTTCGGCATTCACTGTCGAGGGTGCTGAAAGATTTAGCTCTTTCAGCACCTTGGACAGTGACGGGCGTTGACAAGCCTCATCTCTATGATGCCGGCTGCGCGAAAATCACGCAGCCGCGCATCAGACACGCATGACACACGCAGCTGTCAAATGGTTTTTGCGCTCGCAAAACGCTGCGTTGTTTGCGCGCGCAAAAACGCAACGTTCGTGTGAATCTCCCCTTATTATAGCACCCCCTCCCCACTATTGCTTCCCCCATTGATTGAAATTATTGGATTCCTTGCAAATCCTCGGTTTACAGCAGGGGTAATGAAGCATTACATTGAAATTCATTGGCAGCTCTTTGTAGCAGCTCCCTGCTTTGGCTGATAGAGGGTGTTCCTAGATCAGGGACCCCTTCTATTAACTTATCATAGAACAGTCCTGGCCAAAAGTTTTGAGACTGACAGACATCTTTTGTTTTCGCAAAGTTTACTGCTTCAGCTTTTATAGTAGCAATTTGCATTAACTCTAGATTGTTATGAAGAGTGATCAGATGAATTGAAATTGATTACAAAGTCATTCCTTGCCATGAAAATTAACTTAATCGCAAAACCCCCATTTCCACTGCATTTCAGCCCTGCCACAAAATGACCTGCTAATATAATTTCAGTGATCTTCTCGCTAGCTCAGCGGAAAGTGTTAATGAGGACAAGGCAGCTGATATAATTCATTAAGCATAACAGAGTGATAAGAGCAGACTGGTTGCTGTAAAAGAGGGATGGTGCTTGAAATCATTGCTTCTTCTGTTAACCATGGTTACCTCCAAGGAAACACGTGCAGTTATCATTGCTTTGTATCAAAGCGCTTTACAGGCAAGACCACTGTTGCTTGTAAGATTGCCCCTAAATCAACCATTTATTGGATCATCAAGAACTTCAATGAGAGAGGTTCAATTGCTGTGAAGAAGGCTTCAGGGTGCCCAGAAAAGTCCAGGAAGTGCCAGGACCGTTTCCTAAAGAGGATTCAGCTACGGGATCGGTTTAACACCAGTGCAGAGCTTGCTCAGGAATGGCAGCAGGCAGGTGTCAGTGCATCTACACGCACAGTGAGGCGAAGAGTTTTGGAGGCTGCCTGTTGTCAAGAAGGGCAGCGAAGGAGCCACTTCTCTCCAAGAAAAACATCAAGGACAGACTGACATTCTGCAGGAAGTACAGCGATTGGACTGCAGAGGAAAGGTGTAAAATTATTTTCCGTGATGAAGCGCTACCATGAGTCCTGTGTCATGTCAACCATAAAGCATCCTGAGGCCGTTCATGTGTGGGGTTGCTTTTCATCCAAGTGAGTGGGCTCACTCACAATTTTGCAAAAGAAAACTTCCACAAATAAAGAATGGGATCTAAACATCCTCCAAGAGCAATTTATTCCAGCATGATGGAGGACCAGGTCACAAGGCAATAGTGATAACTAAGTGATTAGTGATAAGCTCATTGAACAAAACATAAACATTTTGGGTCCATGGCCAGGAAACTCCCAGATCTCAATCCTATTTGAGAACCTGTGGTAAATCCTCAAAAAGCAGGTGGACAAACAAAAACGCAGAAAGTGTGATAAACTCCAAGCACTGATTACACAAGAATTGTCCTGAAAGCTAATATCCTGAATGCCAGAGGTAATTGCAGAAGTCTTGAAAAAGAAGGGTCAACACTGTAAATATTGTCTTTATATAAACTTGTCAAAAGTTTAAGATCTTATGACACTCTGGCAGGGGATTCCGCTACTGGAGAAGCCCCTGGTGTCACTATCCATATATGGACAGTGACATCTGGGGCTACTCCTGGAGCGGAATCCCCGGTCTGGTAGGGAATTCCACTTTTAGAGTTAACCGCTGACGTCACTGTCCATATATGGACAGAGACGTCAGGGGCTTCCTGTAGGAGTGGAATCTTCGGCCAGAGGGATTCCGCTCTTACAGAGAGCTACATTGGTGCTATCTACAGGAAGGTGGTGCCATTTACCGGGGTGGGGGGGGGGGGGGGGTGGCACTATCTGCAGTGGGGATATTTCTAAATACAGGGGGGATGTTTCTATCTACAGGGGGGTTGCGCTATTTACAGGGGGTGTGGGTCGATCTACAGTGGGGTGCTATATGCAGGGGGTGTGCGCTATCTACAGGGGACACTGTGGTTCTATCTACATGGGCACTGTGTGTGGCACTATGTGGGCATTATCTACAGGGAGAACTGTGGCACTATTTACAGTGGGCACTATCTATGTGGGCACTGGCACTATCTATGTGAGCAATGTGGCACTATCTACAGTGGTATTGCGTCACTATCTACATGGGCACTGAGGTGTTTTAAGGTGGTTGGGACAAAAAACCCTAACGAATAAAATTCATCCATTATTTTTTTATTTCTTTTTTTTAAAGTCCATGAAAAAATACCGGCTAAAACGGTCAGACGGCCGGGAAATGGATTCAAATTTTGAGACACATTGATGCAAAACAGCCATGAAAAACTGACCGTTTTCTAGTTATTTGTCTGCTTATAATAAAAGTTGAAAACACTGAATTAATTAAACTAATCTTGAAAATGAAAGCCTCATAAGTCTTGTAAAAAAAAACAAAGTAAAATAGTTGTGATATTCAAGGCGGTTCCAAAGATATTATCGTTTAAAGAAGTGCATATCTTAAATGGAATATTTGACCTGGACACGGGCATCAAGGACCCTTGGTCATGAAAGGGTTAATATCCGTATAAAACTAGAAAAATGGGAAGAGGGAGGCGATTATAGGGGCTATACATTTCAATGAATCATGGGTGACTGACAAACATCCAGTTTCATTGCTGTTCAGCATGACTACGGTAACTTGGCTACTTCCTGGACGCAGTTACAAAGAAAGAAATGGTCAGGGGAATAACTGGCTGACACCGCTCCAGATGGGGACTAACATATTTGGAAATGTGAGCAAAAAAAATAAATCTTAGTCGAATTTTAGCTGCAGTTGCCATCTGCAACCACAGCTACTGCCTGCTATGTACTTAATACTCTGATATTGAGCTGTGTGAGCGGAAATCAAGGTCTACCTGAAGCTACTCAGCAGGTTGCTGGTACCTCTGTAATAAACACTAACAGACCTATGTCTCCCATTACTCTTCTAAACTGAAGACAAAAAGGGGAGAAAGGAGAGGACAACCCTATTTATAAAGTGTCATCTAAATGGATCCTGCAGTCTGACCAAATTACATTTTACTGTTCTTATTATAATGTATTAGATACTGTCTCCTAATTTTTTTCATTTCTCATCGTAATGGAAAGGGTTCAGTAATTTGGGGTCTTTATTTTTTTAAACTATGTGCGCTTTATTCCTATTTGAGTTAATTACTGTCGTGGAGGCTAAAACGCTGAGAATGACAGGCTCAACTAATTGACAAAAGGAAGATTTTTTTTCTAAGCTTCCCTAAAAAGTTCTTGCTTGTCCTGTTTCAACACTCTTAAGTCAAGTAGCAGCGCACTGTTCTTATAATTCACTCCTCACTCTGAGGCTTCCCTTGTTCTGGTGGACAGCCACTGAATTCCTCCAACATTCCTCCTCCACTCTTTATAGCTCTCTTGCATCAATCCCAAGCCTTTAGTCACATGAACCTGTGACCTTAGTCCACAACGTTACTTTTATTTGTCAGTCATTCCCTCTTTTGCATCCAACTGTTGAAGACATTTGCCATTTTATTTTTTCTCCATCTACAGACACCTTTTTTGACTTCCGCTACTCTTGTAACATCTACTTTATGCCTAATAAATTTTTTTTTTGGGGGGGGGGGGGGTTATATAATTGTATCGATTTGTATTATACATTTTGTTGCCTTTTTCACTTCTTTAATTGTGAAGTTTATAATTGTGTTTAAATAAACTTGTGTTGACAGTTCAGTTTTAACTAATGAAAGAACTGAAAATTGATGGGCGAACATCATTGCAGATTGTCAAATTTGACAGGCAATATAGTGCTGCATGCCGCACTATTTTTCCTGTCAAAACAAAGTAGACCGTAGCTGTTTTGAAGGAAAGGGTGTTCACACCAAATATTGATTTTGATTTAGATTTCTCATCTGTTCATTCACGTTTTTTTTTAATCAATTAACAAAATACAAAAGCTTATTAACCATTCTATTTTTGTATAGTTTTTCTATAGTTAAAGGGTATGTATCTAACATTTTGCTTTTGCCGCAGCTTGTCTGAATCTAAAAATGGAGTAACTTTGTTGCATCATTTTGTGTCTACAGCTACTATGTAGACCTGTGTTTCCATGGTAACAGACTACAAACAAACTCATTGTAGTCTGATCCTGCAATCATAATTCCTTCTATCGATCACCTACTTTTTGTTAACATACTTTCGATAGGTTAGCAAGTAGCAGGGGACAAATAGACTACAAATAAACTATTTGCAAAGTTGCTCCATTGTTCATGTCCGATTCATTGGAACAACAATAATAATTTAAAGAAAAAGGCTGAAAACCTGGACATAGCCTTCAACCCTTTCACTGCCAAGGGCATCTGTTATAAATCATGACTTTAAACACTTTCCATAACTAGAATATAAGGGCTGCAGCTTAGATATATCAAAGGATCAAAGCTGTTGGTGCAATATTCGGGGAGCAGCACTCGTTTAAATTCGGGGAGCAGAATGAAATGTTTTTTCTTCCTGGTTCTGTCACTGTAAGGGAGAGGGGAAGCTTCAAGTGACCAGAAGAAGAAAGATCACAGCCTGTTACTGCCATCTCTCCCACTGCATAGCCTTCCAGTGACCCCAGGGGGATGATACAGGAACTTTGCTTCATGTTTTATTACCCCTCTTACCCATCAGGGAGGATATGTGCTCTCTGTCACGTTTAGGGGGGAGCGTTCTTATTTCCTACTACAGCGGTGAGCAGATGAGCAGTTGCACGTCTAATCACACCCTGTATCAAATCAGAACATTTGTTGACTCCGTGAATCGGATGTTTACCGGCATCTGGAACGCAGAGACTTTTGGTCTATTCAGTTCTGGTGATTGTGTGAAGATATCTGCATGTAGACCTAAGCATATATAAGTTGCCTGTGTGAACTCTGCACATCTTGTAGTTTTATTTTAAGGAGGTGTTGTGCATCTCGGGGCTCTGCTTGGGTCAGACTTTTAGCCACAAAAATGACTTTTTATGCGGTTTTTTTTACACAACGTTATTCTTTGATGCAAAATTGCATGAAAGCGCCTATGATTGTAAAGTCCTGGGTGACATATTCACAATGTGCCAGGTGTATACTTTCAGAAAATACAGTGCTGTCAAAAAAATTCTACTATTTTGGCATATATGTCACACTTGAATGTTTCAGATCATCAAACTACTTTTATTATTAGACAAAGATAACAAAAAATGCTGTTTTTAAATGAAGATTTTATTTATTAAAGGAAAAATGCTGTTCAGCCCTACCTGGCACTGTGTGGTAAATTAAATGCCCCCTTGGCTACTAAATCAACCAGTTAACTAAATTAAATTGACAATTGGTGTTCAATTTCACCAGCCACACCCAGGCGTGACTACTGCCAGACCTGTTGAATCTAAATATCACTTAAATAGAACCTATCTGGCAATGTGATGTAGAAGGTTTAAAAAAGTAGCACCTGATGCCACGTTCTAAAGCCTATTCAAATACAGATGCCAAACAAAGTCATTGAAATCTACCAGTTTGGAAAGGGTTACAAAGCCATTGCTAAGGCTCTGGGACTCCAGCAAACCACAGTGAGAGCCTTATCCACCAATGGAGAAAACTTGGAACAGTGATGAACCTTCCCAGGAGTGGCTGGCCAACCAAAATTCTAACCAAGAGGGCATCGACGACTAATCCAGGAGGTCACAGGAGAACCCAGGCAAATATCTTATGAACTAAAAGCCTCACTTGCCCCAGTTAAGATCAATTTACACGATTCCACAGTAAGAAAGACATTGGGGAAAAAAATGACATCCATGGGAAACCTACAAGGCGCAAACCACTGCTGACCAAAAAAACACAACAAAGGCTCATCTCCCATTTGCCAAAAAACATTTCGATGACACCTGAGACTTTTGGGATAATTTTTTGTGGACTGATGAGTCAAAGGTGGAACATTTTGGAAGACATGGGTCTCGTTACATCTGGTGTAAAGCGAACATCGCACTCCACCATAAGAACATCATACCAACAGTCAAACATGGTGGTAGTGTGATGGTCGGGGGTTGCTTTGCTTCTGCAGGTCCTGGATGACTTGTCATAATTGACGAAACCATGAATTATGCTCTGTATCAGAAAATCCTGAAGGAAAATATCTGGCCGTCATTTTGTGACCTAAATCTCAAGATCTGTTGGGTTATGCCGCAGGACAATGATCTGAAGCACACCAGCAAGTCCACCCCTGAACGACTCCAAAGAATCAAAATTAAGGCTTTGGAGTGGCCGAGTCCAAGTCCTGACTTGAATCCCATTTAGATGCTGTGGCTAGACCTTAGACAAGCAGTTCATACTCGAAAACCCCACAATGTAGCCGAAATAAATCAATTCTGCCAAGAAGAGTGGACCAAAGTTCCCCCACAGCAGTGTAAAAGACTCATCGCAAACTTTTTGTTGCAGTTATTACTGCCAAGGGTTTCACAACCAGTTATTCGGTTTAGGGGAGGAGTTACTTTTTCATATGGGTGATCATAGGTTTTGATTTAATCTTTATCCTGAATAAATAGAATAATCATTTAAAAGCTGCGTTTTGTGTATACTTGTGTTGTGTTGTCTTCGCTGGATGATCTGAAACATTCAAATGTGGCAAATCAGAAAAACACGCAAAAATCGGGTGAGGGGCAAGCACTTTTTCACAGCACTGTATGGTTATTGGGGAATAATATGATTGTTTTGTGTATGTCAAAAGTGTAAAAATTGTCGCGGCGGTGAAAGGTGAAAAATTATTTTGCTTTTTCGAATTCTTATTATAGTAAAGTGTGTGTGTGTATATATATGCCTTAATAATAGTTTTATCTGCCTGTTTTAGATCCTTGAAGACCTTGATGAGCAGATGTACATCATAAGTCTACAGGAAGAGGCTCTACAAAGAAAGCTCAATGGTATTTTTCTGTTACGTTTTTAGTTCTTCACATTGGTTATTTTTGTTCTTTCCATTTGTATCTTTCTATATTCTCATTATTGACACTTTAATGGAGCACTCTGGGGTTGTAGAAATAAAGTTGATTGATCTTTGCCCCTGCCTAAAGTAGGCAGGAACACGCTCTTTGCACCCACCACCCTTGTTTCATGACTTTTAGCATAATAGCTTTTTAGATGGGCAATCATTAATTTAATTTCCACCTGCAGCCACCCCATTCCCCACGAATACCTGCAGCTACTCTACGGACTCCATTCCTTACATCTTAAAAATATATTTCAGGCTAGTGCTGATTGGTTACAGCATTATCAGCAGCTCGGACACCGCATCCAGTTGGCTGTACAAAGATATTTAAAGGCATAGCATGTTTTTATTTTCCTTTTTTATGAATAAATTGAACTGTCTTCCCCACTTCCTTAACCGTGCCCTAGGCATCTCCCTACCTATGATCCTGGAACTGAAGAATGGTGTTCCAGTCCTATCCCTGATATATTGGGGACTGAATTGCTGTAGAGCAGGGGTCTCAAGCGGATGCGGCCCCTGGGGCTGTCATCTGCGGCCCGTGAGACACAGAGCCGCTAGACTCTGGAATTCCCTGACATCGCTGTCCACATATGAACAGCGATGTCTGGGGCTTCCCCAGAGCCGGAGTCCCGTGCAGAGCGCTAGTATCGGCTCTGCTCCGGGACTCTGTGGAATTCCCTGACATCGCTGTCCATATATGGTCAGTGTGTCAGGGTCTTCCCCAGAGCGGAGTCCCGAGCAGAGCGCTAGTACAGGCTCTGCTCCGGGACTCTGTGGAATTCCCTGACATCGCTGTCCATATATGGTCAGTGTGTCAGGGTCTTCCCCAGAGAGGAGTCCCGAGCAGAGCGCTAGTACAGGCTCTGCTCCGGGACTCTGTGGAATTCCCTAGAGCAGGAGTCCCAGTGATGTCAGGACCACAGCTGGGACTCCAGCTCTGGGGTTGCCCCTGACATCTCTGTCCATATATGGACAGTGATGTCAGGAGCAGAGCTGGAATCCCAGGCAGAGTGCTAGAAGCGGCTCTGCTCCGGGACTCCAGCTCTGGGCAAGCCCCTGACATCACTGTGGCAGCATCTGCGGAGGGCACTGTGGCAGCATCTGCGTTGGGCACTGTGGCAGCATCTGCGTTGGGCACTGTGGCAGCATCTGCGTTGGGCACTGTGGCAGCATCTGCGTTGGGCACTGTGGCAGCATATGCGTTGGGCACTGTGGCAGCATCTGCGTTGGGCACTGTGGCAGCATCTACGGAGGGCACTGTGGCAGCATCTACGGATGGCACTGTGGCAGCATCTACGGAGGGCACTGTGGCAGAATCTGCGGAGGGCACTGTGGCAGCATCTGCGGAGGGCACTGTGGCAGCATCTGCGGAGGGCACTGTGGCAGCATCTGCGGAGGGCACGGTGGCAGCATCTGCGGAGGGCACGGTGGCAGCATCTGCGGAGGGCACGGTGGCAGCATCTGCGGAGGGCACGGTGGCAGCATCTGCGGAGGGCACGGTGGCAGTATCCGCGGAGGGCACTGTGGGGCAGCATCCGCGGAGGGCACTGTGGGGCAGCATCCGCGGAGGGCACTGCGGCAGCATCCGCGGAGGGCCAAACGCTGCCAACTGAGCCACCGGACTGCATTTAGCGACACTTAAACTGGAAAACTGGATTGTTGAAATAAGCACGTGGAGAAATATCTCAAATTTTAAACCTAGCGGTATTATTATAGTAATATAGTGTTATAGTAGTTCAAATAAGTAATTTATTAACAATAATTTTGTGTTGTATCAAATTTGAAAGTAATGCGACCCGACCACTTCACATTTTTCCTATATGCGGCCCACTTACCCTGCCGAGTTTGAGACCCCTGCTGTAGAGTATACAGCATATTACATACTTTTTTGCTTTATTTCAGTTTACTATTTTGGGAAATCTCTATTAAAATGCTGAATAACGTTGAGTTTCAGGAAGACCCTCCAGGAATCACTTCCCATGTAACCGTAAAACACAAGTTCCTAGTCCTATCTGCTAAGCAGTCACCTGGATTGTCTGCTAGTCTTTTACAGACAAGTGGGTGAATGCGTTTGGATAGCATGTTCACATCCCCTGATCTCTGTTGCTACAGTGTTTGTTGCTGGTGTTTCTGTGCACATATTTTGGCACCATTTGTGCAGTTGAAAGTGCTACATTTAAGAATTGACAAACAATTGGTGGACAATAGACATCTATTAATTGGTCAGTCTTGAATAAGTGCCTTGTTTTGTATGTTTATACATCTCTTCACCGTGAGATTTCCTGGTCTGTCCCCCTGCAAAACTTAGGGGGAGATTTATTAAGACTGACGTTTTATCTGACCGTTTTTAGTTGGAGTAAGATGTGAACGCCTCTTAATAAATGTGTTGCATCTTTCGGGTGACTGCGCGCCATTCATTTTCCCCCTTCCCATTGGACATAAAATAAGTATGCTCACCTCACTGCTCCTCTTCTCCCCTCCAGGTCCCCTCTGGCTCGCTCAGTATTCTGCGACTCATACAAGGTCCTAAAACGAGCAGCGTTAGGGCCTTAAATGCGCCAGAGCAGCATCCTGAGTGCTGCGTCACATACTTTGTCGGTGCCCGGCAACAGTATTTTCAATGAGTTGCGGAATGCTGAGGGGAGAAGAGGAGCAGTCGGGGGAACATACTTTTTCTTTGCAATTGTCAGATGGGAAGGGGCGGTAGTCCAATCTGGGAGGGCAAGGTACGGGGCCTCTGCCTTTTCCCTTCGCCCCACAGAGTGAAATCTTTGATTTCTGCAATAATTTATGCCAGTTTTCTGGTATAAATTTGTGGCCGTGCCCCTTTTTCACAAAGGGCAGCATTAAAAGGCCAAAAGTTGCAAATTGCAACTTTTGTGCCCTTTCGCGACTTTTCTACACCTGAAAACTGGCGAATAAAGGTTAATAAATTCCCCCCTTTGTGTGTTCCAGGATTTTACATTGATGACTTATCCTCAATGTATAATTGAGATTATCCAACCGCAAGGACCCTGATTGATCAGCAAAACGAAGTGGGGGATGACAGACCTTTATTGCAATACCTGACATGGCGACGTTGATACATGTGTGCCTGTGTCTTGTACTGCAGTACCAAACACAGCCACACACATGCAAGTCGCTGTGTCGAATAATGCCATAAAGGGTCCGCGCCCTTCCACCAAGTGCTGTTGCCTCTTCGTTCTGCTGATCATACATTAATGGCATATACTTATCAATGTAAAAGCCTGGAAAACCCTGTTAATTTGTAATGTGTGAAATCTCGTCGAAGTAAACATTAGGTGTCCTATTACACGGCCCAACATGGACCGTGTAAACTAGCGCCAATCAACAATCGATTGCGCGTCCCTATACATAAGCAATCGTTACTCTGATCGCTCGTCAAAAGCGATCGCTTCATCTAGGTGGTTAGATCGCACCCGATGGTTGCTATGACAATGATCGGCACCCACGGAAGTGAATAGTACAGAAGCCCATTAGGCCCTACCCGCAGGCAAATCCTAATAGGCTTGCTGTCAGTGAATAACTTACCGCTCTAATACACTGCACTATGTAGGTAGTGCAGTGTATTAGAATAGCGATCAGGGCTTCATGCCTTCAAGTCCCCTAGTGGGACAAAAAAAAAAGTTAAACTAAAGTTAAGAAAGTAAAGTTTCAAGTTAAAAAACAATAACTGCCTTTTTTTTCCCATAATAATCTTTTATTATAGGAATAAACAGAAAACATTTAAAAAATAAAGTACAGATATTTGGTATCGCCGCCTCCGTAACTACCCAAACGATAAAGATATCACGTTATTTTCCCCGCACTGTGAACACCGTAAAAAAAAACAATCCCAGAATCACTGTTTTTTTGTTCACCAACCCTCCCAAAACATGTAATAAAAAGTGATCATGGTCCCAAAATTGTACCAATAGAAACTGCAGCCTGTCCCGCCCAAAAAAAAGTCTGCAGAATTTATGGTCATTTATAGCGCACGGTAATCGCCATAAAAAAACATTGCTTGTTCTGAATGTTGTTTTAAATACTTTTGTGGGGTGCAGTTTTTAAAATGTGGTGTTTTCCAAGGGTTTCAAATATATGGGTACCGCAAAGCCACTTCAGAACTGAATTGGCCCCTGTAAAAAATAGCCTTTTGAAATTTTCTTGACACTGTGAGAAATTTCTGCTAAAGTTCTAAGCCTCGTAACGTCCTAGAAAAATAAAAGGATGTTCAAAAAACGATGCAAATATAAAGTAGACATATGAGAAATGTTAATTAGTGACTATTTTGGGTAGTATTACTATCTGTTTTACAAGTAGATACATTTAAATGTAGGAAAAAAAATCATAATTTTTGCAAATTTTCTCTACATTTTGGTGTTTTTCACAAATAAGCAATGAATTTATCGACCACATTTTAACACTAACCTAAAATATGTCACGAGAAAACTTTCTCGGAATCGCTTGGATAGGTAAAAGCATTCCAAAGTTATTACCACATAAAGTGACACGTCAGATTTGAAAAAATGGGGCTGGTCCTGAAGGCCAAAATGAGCTCGGCCCTGAAGGAGTTAGAGACGTCTAATCAGGCGAAGGTCACCTAGTTTTCTCAGGAACAGCCTATTAGTGATTAAAATACACCTGTCACATTCACAATACAGACCGCTTTTTATGAATTAAACTATTCTTGAAAATGTGTATAAAGCCAAGGTGAATTAATAAACTACAATTTCATAAACCTAAAAATAGTCACCAACATAGAACAGGCACCGTTTGTAGCTTATAATAGAAATCCTGTACAATTTTTCATGCACATGTTTGAGCATTACCGCTATTTAATCAAAAATTGAAGTGGTTTTCTGGGACTAAAACCTTGATCTGCTCCGAAACAACCCCTGTCGACCATTGGTACGAACTGCAGTGCCCCTTCTATGTTTTTTTTTTTTTATCGAGAGACACTGACTCGTCTGTACTGTATGTGTGGCTGTACCTGGTACTTTTGTTCAGACTCATTTAAAGAGGCTCTGTCACCACATTATCAATGCCCTATCTTGTACATAATGTGATTGGCGCTATAATATAGATTATAACCTATTTTAGCTTTATGCTAATGAGTTTCTTAATGGACAACTGGGCGTGTTTTACTTTTTGGCCAAGTGGGCGTTGTACAGAGGAGTGTATGACGCTGACCAATCAGTGACCAATCAGCGTCATACACTTCTCTCCATTCATTTACACAGCACATAGCGATATAGCTATATTGCTATGTGCAGCCACATAAACACACTATAACGTTACTTAAGTGTTCTGACAGTGAATATACATTAGCTTCAGCCAGGACGTCATGTCTATTCACAATCCTGACACTTCTGTAGCGTCTCTGTGAGATTTACAGCAAGGCAAGCGTGATCTCGTTTTAAATGACAGGTTACATCGTAATCTCGCAAGAGTGTCCTCTGTAGGGCTGGTATACGTTGGCATAGTTTTTTTTTTTAAGGATGGTATAGCGTAGTAGACAACGCTATTACATTCTGAGGGATCCAGCAAATAAAAACAAAACATATACTGCAAAGTATACGTTTTTTTAAAAAAAAACATGGGAGCCTATGTGGGATGCAAGCCACTGTATGGCATTGGTCACAGGTATATAGTTAGTACAGTTGAAAAAAAGACACATGTCCATCAAGTTCAACCAAGGGACGGAAGCAAGGGAAGGGATGTGAGAAATTATAGAACTTTATTTTACCCCTATTGATCCAGAGGAAGGTCTAAAACATAAATAAAGTAAATAAGACTTAACTATAAGACATTAACCAATCTTCCCTAAAAAGGAAAAATTCCCTCCTGATCCAAACTAGCAATCTGCCTGGATCAACATGCAAACAAGAATCCTACACATTGACATAAGAGCTGATATTTTTTCGTTCTAAGAAATTATCTAAGCGTTTTTAAAAGCCATCTAATATTGCTGCTGTGACTAGCTCCTGTGGTAGGCTATTTCACAAATTAACAGTATTTATGGTGAAGAAGGCTTGTCGACCCTGGGGAGCTTCCCAAGGGCTGTAGTTCTCGGCCTGGGGATTCTGTCCCTGTGGAAGCTGCTGTTGTCACTGTCCTAAGTTGAAAGCCTCTGAAATCACTGCCCATATATAGAGTCCCCAGCTAGAGCATCGGATGCGCTCTGGTCAGGTAATCCGGGACTGGAGAAGCCCCTGAAGTCACTGTCCGTATAAGGACAGTGATGTCAGGAGTCTTCCCGGGCATAGCGTTTCAGGTAGCGCTCTGCTTGGGGGGGGGGGGATGGGTTCAGGCCATGTATCCCACTGTATCTCTATACAATGGGATACATTTCAGCCTTCTATTAGTTATAGGTCAGGAGTCCTCCCGATGTATACCTCTGACAGAAGGCTATAAACTTGATGTGATCAGGGCTTGTTAAATTATGACTGCCACATTAAGAGTCGGTAAGGAGTTTTCCCCTAAATATAAGTCAATTGACAACTACCTCATAAAGGTTTTTCGCCACCTTCTGGATCAGCACAGCAGGTTCTATCAACCTTTTTAAAGTGACTGTTTTTTTTTTCAACCTTATTAATTCTATTACTATGTTACTGGGCCTTGTTGGAATGGACCCCCCCCCCCCCCACTATTCCAGGTTGATGGCCTGATCCAAGGATCGGTTGTCAATTCATATTCTGGGAAACCCCTTTAATGCTGGAGTAAAGGAATTTTGCTGTATTTTCCTAAAACCTCATCCCAGTGTAACTTAAAGGGGTTGTCCACTACCGGACAACTGATGACCTATTCACCGGATAAGCCATCAGTATATTATCGGTGCGGGTCCGACACCCATACCCCTCACCGATTGGCTGCCAGCGGCCGCCGGATGTCATTGCACAGTTTGCATTGTACGGAGCTGGAAGCAGTTGGCTCCGTACATTGCATATCGGTCGACTGCAGCTCGGCCACTATTCCGTGGCCGGAGCCATCTGCTTCCAGCATGGACGTCCGGTGCCTGGAGGCAACAGGAGAAGCTGATTGGTGCGGGGTCCGGGTGTTCGACCCCTCCCCCCACCGATCATATACTGATGACCTATTCGATGGATAGGTCATCAGTTGTCCGGTAGTGGACCCCTTTAATAACTGTACAAGTCAATGCAATGAGAAATAAAACTTTGATGTTTCAATATGTGAATTAAAACTAGTGAGGGAAAAGAAGGCCAAAATGGAATTTGTGGTTAATGAGCATAACAAATTATACCTTACACCATCTAACTAATTAATGGGAAGCTAAAACATCAATTACATCAGCACGCAGGCAAGATTTAATACTCCATCAATAGAGGATTGCTCAGCAAAAACTAATCCTGCAGAGGCTGCGACTGTGAAACTGGACAATGTGACATTAACGGACTGAGGAAGTTTGTGTTTTTGCTCTGATTCGATGGTTTGCACAGCAGTGGATTATCACATGAATGAACTGATTTGCTGCTTCCACTTTCTACTTCAGTTCACCTGTTTCGCAGCGATGAAAGCTCTTCCGAATGGAACACCATTAGTTCCCTTGACTTTAACCTTATGTACTAAATATATTTAGTTGATGAAAGGACAAGTTACTTAGATGGTATCACAAGAGCACCAGTTGTCATCACACACTTGTTTTCGTTTCCTGCAGCCATTCACAATTAATTGTCTCCCAAGTGAACAATGCCTGGTGCTACGAGGAATAATCTGCCTGCAAAATGCTATTTCAAATTGTTTCAAGGTCATAAAGGTATTCGAGGTTAAGGAGCAAGTAAAACAATAGTTCAAAATCCTTCATGGGTTAGAAAGTTGTGCTCAGTGGAAAGCATCAGACATCACTTAAATGTAAAGATTATATTGGTTTCCTGTCCAGTTGGGAAAAAAAAAATGTGTATATATATATATTTTATATTTGCACTTGGGGACTGATATTTTACACGCTGCATATAGTATATATTGGGAAGTTACACCATTGCACATTCTCTATTACGTGAACCTTCTACGACAGTGGAGGCCTTACTACTGCCGGTCCGGCCCGGGGTTACTCTGCTGTGACATTCTCCCCAGTTTATATATACACATGGCAAGTTAGTAGTTGTAGACTTTTAAATGTGCCCAGAGAAACTTTAAGGCCAGGGCTACATTTAGACCTTTTTGGAGTGCTACTGTTTGAATTTAACTACTGAGCTACAACTGCAGTCCAAATGAATACATTGAGTTGCATGCACTCTTGTGGACTGCAGCTGTCACTGAAGAGTTAAAATCAATCAGTAGCGCTACAAAAAGTCTAGGTGTAGCCTTGGCCTTCACTTTACTGAATTATTAAGTTATTAGAAATCCGCTTCTACCGTTCCAATAGGTGCAGGCAAGAAACTGTTAATGTGATGTTCTCACTACAAAGCTGTACGTTCTGAAAGGCTGTACATTAGTACTTTGTTCTGAATACACTGAAGGATTAGTGTCTGTCTCTTTCTTGGTGCTCAGCAAAGCCCAAAGTGTCTTTATCAGCAGACGTATTAATCAAAGGAACATGCTGATATTACCCTGGCACTTGCATGCTAATGCGAAGATGAAGACATTACTGTTATCACATCTTTTTCACTTTGCTTTTTACTTTATTTCCCCCACACTTTTGATGTTCTGCATATTGAAGGAAGGCAAGGTATTCCACAATGTTAACTTCTGTCCAATTTCTATTCAATCCTACCAATATCTATCTATAATTGTGTGTTTATGGCCAATTGCTGATTGAAATCTTTCTCATCGCACCAGAAAACTGGCGTTGAAAAGTTGATAAATTCCCCCATTTTTCTTTCAATCCCCATTATCACCACGATTGTTGCGTCCGAATAGCAACAAAAACTCATCTAAAAGAGACCTAAATTATAAGAAATAGGAAGGTTTTCCGGAAGATGTAAATTGGTTATATCCTAACAAAGTTTGGCCTCTTACACACAAGACGGAAATGCTGTGTATTTTCCTTGCTGAAAATCTGCAGCGAATTACAGTCCCAGCCATGTGTATAAAACTTGAACAAATCTCATTGAGATGCTTCTGAACATTTTCCACACCAATCTGTGGACTTTGAAATCTGCAACATTCTCATTCTGTTGTGAAGATCGTAGATGTGGTGAAATCTGCAGCAAAATCTGCACGTAATGCAACAAATGTGGGTACCCGATCTGTGTGTGTAAACAACGAACTCAATCAGATATTGAAATTGGTCTGATTCATTAGAAATCTATGTGTGTGTACCCAGCTAAAATCTCAACCAACACAGCAAAGCATAATACAGTTGGCTTTTATCAAAAAAATCTCAGATTCAGTTATCCAGGTGGTGGATTATGACAAAAATAAGAATGTACTTTGGGTATATCTAGTGGACAGTGAGCACTTTTATTCTCACAGTGCTCACAAAACCGCACCTGACTGAAATCAAAAGGGGACTTGTCATCTGAACCTTTCAGAAGTGCATGTTCAGACTTTGGGCCTACAGTTCATGTGACCCCTGCATTGAAGATAACACATATTTCCATTTCTAGTCCACGATAAAAAGTTTTTATACAGTCCTTATGATAGATCTCCATTAACCCGTTACCGCAAATGGGCTTACCATTATGTCCTAATTGGAGTTTTGTGCTCAGAGAGATGGGGCTCCCTCTGTCACTTTCATCTGTTCCCCACGACGTGAAAGCGGGGCGCTGATGGGTTTCCATGACGGCCAGGGGCCTAACAAAGGCCCACGGCCTTCCATGACTTTATGCCTATTAGACCGTGCCAAAGTCTGTTTTACACTAACCGGCAATAATGCTTTGAGTATACCAAAGCATTATAGAAGTGATCAAACTATCACATCGTGAAGTTCCCTACTGGGACTAAAAAGATAATTAGAAACCTTTTCCGGTTGGGTAGTAAAGTAGTCATCAGTCATTATTCTTGCCACACGTTTGGTTATCGCCAGACATTGGTAGTCCCCTTCTACTCCTTGGCTACGGGAGGTCATTGCCGCAGTCTCCCATTCCTGCCAAATGGAGCAGCTTTATGTTACTAGATTCCCTGGAGTTCATTCTAATTTGTCAACGTGGCTCCCATGGACTGTTTTTATTTTTTTGGGCGGTTTCTTCCGTGTGACCGCATACAGAACTGTGATTAGTTATATGATTGGACACTTCTCAACGTTTGCTTCACAATTGTATTCCTGTAATCATATGCACTTATTTGCTCTGTCTGTTAACATGGCTAGTAATGCATAATGACTTGATATACAAACCTTATGCTCAGGTATACTTTTGTTCTCCTCCCTCTGCCTCTTCCTCCCTTCTTACCTTTTACCACTGTACTAGATGATGATGTACGTGTACATATTATTTGGTACACTGTTTGCCTTGTTTAATTGAAAAATTCAATAAAAATCGAACCAAAAAAATAAAGAAACATTAAATACCGTTTAATAAAATAAAACTAAACATGTATGGTATTGCTGCAATCGTAATGACCCGTGTAATAAAGTTAATGTTATTTAAGCTGCACGGTGGACGATGTAAAAAAACAGCGGAATTCCCCCCAAATAATTTATTGAAGTTAATAAAATGTATATACCCCAAATGGTTTTATTGAAAAATATGACTCATCCCACAATAAACAGGCTCTCATACAGCTACATTGACAGAAAAACATCGTTCTGAACTATGTCACTCTTGGAATGCGGTGACATATTTTTCTATAAAATGTGCTGGTATTGTGCAAAAGTAGTAAAACAAAAAAAAACAACTTTATAGATTTGGTAGTGCCATAATAGTACCGACCCAAAGAATAACCGTAACAAATTATATATGGAGTATGGGGAATGACGTAAGTTTAAACCTCAAAAAACAATGGTGGAATTGCTTTTTTTTCTATCGATTTGACCCAAAAAAATAAGTACGTTCCATGCACCCCAAAATGGTGCTACACAACACGTCTAAAAAAACAAACAAAAAACAAGCCTTGATACCGCTCCGTCGATGGTGTAAAAAAAAAAAAAATTATGACCAACAGAATGTGGCGACACGAAAACAAATTATTAAAATAAATATATATTTAAATTGTATATTTACCGTGTAAAAGTAGTAAAACAAAAAAAAAAAAAGAAAATTTGCATTAAACAAATAAAATATATTTAGCCGCTCTGGCGGCCAAATGAGTCCACAAGTCCAATGATCCGAGAGTGTAACTCTCTCTCACTTTTTTCCACCTTGAGGAAAGGTAAACGTGTAGCCTTGTTAGATGTTAATCGCCTGGGCTTTGTAGTTAATCTTCTCAAGCAAACCTGATTTGAGAGAACTGACAATAGAATAGCACCGCCATTACAACGAAATTTTTAAGGTTTAATGGTACTCACAAAAGTAAGTTTAAAAACGTGACACGCCAAGTCTCTGCCCAACCCTGGGTTTCGCTGTATCGGCTTCTTCCAGGGCATATATAAATTTGGTACGACCCGCAGAATAAAGGTCACATGCAATTAATGCTGCTTGTTGAACAGGTCATTATTTGAATGGCCTCATGTAACACACTGCACCGCGTATCTTATTAAACCTTAGGAATTACAAAACTGGAGGAAAAGATGCGTATGCAGAACATAGCACAAACTTTAGATATCGAAACTTATGCCCACCAGCTTACATTATATGTAACCGCCAAAAAGGGCTACTGCTACAATGTACATATTACAGTATTTCATTCTTTTTAGTGAAGCCGGTCCAAAATACTATGCTAATTCATTACATAATATATTTTTATGGGGGTTAGTATTTCTGTTACAGCTCCAATTCCCTTCACACAGTCATAGAATTCAATGCTACAGTTCTGGCTGCCTGCAGCCACCACTAGGGGGAGCTCACTACAGACCAATTTATAAATTCAAAGGGAGCTGTATAAATCTGTCTTCAGTAAGCTCCCCCTTATGATGGCTGTAGGCGGCTAGAATTTCATTATGTTACTCTATGGCTTGAAGGCTATGGACAACTTTTGTGGGAAAAAAAATATTTTTACATACGTTAGTGGTTACTAACTCTACCCTGCGTACACTGATGAGTAAAGTTGTATTCAGATGTTGCAGTTGAGGTGCGGTTAAAACTGCATAAAAAAAATGCATCCAAAAACAGCATGCATTTTTACAACGATTTGATGCCTTTTTCGCTGCAATTGCATTTTTACCACACCCGTATAGAGAAAAGCAAAAAGGTCGCGGTAAAAACGCATGTGGTTTTAAAATGTGTTTTAACCTCAACCGCAACGTCTAAATATTCCCTTAAGGCCTTATTTACACGAGCGTAGTTCACGTTCGTGATACGCGTGTGAAAATCACGCACGTCGCACGGACCTATGTTAGTCAATGGGGCCGTTCAGACATTTCGTGTTTTTCACGCAGCGTGTGTCCGCTGCGTGAAACTCACAGCATATCCTTTACTTTAGCATTTTTCGCGCATCACACACCCATTGAAATCAATGGGTGCGTGAAAACGGCACACGGACGCACTTCCGTGTGCCGCGCGTTATTCGCGCTACAGTTGTTGAAGAAATTAAGGGAATAATAAAACCATCACCTTCATTTCTGTTTCTAAACATCAAAACCACGTGTCATAAGGGTCCCATACGCGCAAAAACCACGCAGCCACGCACCAAACACTGATGCCTCACGGAACTGCAATGCGCAAAAAACGCAGCGGTTTTTGCACGCGCAAAACGCACACCTTCGTGTAAATAAGGCATAACACTGAGAGGAAGGAGAGAGAGCAGATGCCCTGAGCCCTGAGCCAAGAATATCTAGAAAGTTGCTTCATTTTTCATTTAGGGAGCAAATGAACAATAAAATAAATAAGTCACCTCAAAGGTGTTTATGAAGAAATCCCAGGAATTTGGAGCTCTGAGAACAATTTAGTAGTTCATCCCCAAAGACGATAGATATATTTTGAAATTTATCAGCACATTTTGGACCTAATGTATATCTTTTAAAAAAAAGAAAAAAAATGAAGCAATTTGCCATTTGAGAGAGTAATCACGGTTCCTGGTACCCATACACTGATCTCTATGACCAACACTGTAGGGGAGGCATTATTCACATGTGTTTCTGCAGGTTTTCATATACAGGTGTCATTGTATAGGTGGGATACGTTCAATGCTCTGTGGATATAGAAAAAATATATATACGTATGATTACCCATACAGGCTGTCCACCTGTAATTTATCAAATCGGCCCTAGCCTCAGGCTAAACATGTCTATAGGTTTCCATTGTCAGACGGAGGTCAAAAGTGGGTCACTTTGGCCTCCGTCTGGCCAGTATACTGAAAAAAAACAAAAATGGAATAGTGTAGTAGACTATTCTATTCGATCTTGCAGGGTCCAGTAAAAAAAAAAAAAAGTATAATTTTTTTTCGTCGTGTTAGCCCATGGGTGACAGGTGGCATCCGTCACTCACATATTTTACACTGATACATCATTAGCATAATAATAGCTTTTCATGATGTGTCCGTTAAACGGATGTCATTGTGGTGGAGTCATTAAACGGATGCCTAACCGTGGCATCGGTCCTCCATAGGCTATAATGGTATCTGCTTAACGGATTAGTCATGAAAATGGTCTTGAGTTAGACGTTTCCATTAAACCAATGCCGTAATAGCCAATGGGTGACCGACGCCACTGTTAGGGGATACGTCGGGGGCTTTTGATGTCGTATATGTCAAACGTGGGCCGAAAACTTGATGTGAACATAAAGCCTAAGGTGAGGGATAGTATGCAATAGGAACTTACAGGATGAAGGCTACTTACCTACGAGTTTCTTAGCAAGTCCGTAAAGGAAATTCTGTGTCCAGTAAAGTCCTATGTGAAATAAATGAAGAATCCAATGAGTCAATATCTATATAAGTAACAGATGCAAATATTCATAGAGTTTCTCTCTCTCTTTATGGGAAATGTCCCTATGTAGAAAACCTTTTGTGTAAATAATCCATAAACTAATGTTAACCTCAAACGTGTAGTAAATGACCTGGGATGGACAAAGTCAAGGTGAACGTGTAACTCTGAAGCCTTTGGGTATAACATTACAATTAACTCCGTGTTCTGAAAATGATTATAATGCAATGCTGTAAAACATCAGGAATGTCAGCGCTTATCTTGTACACAAACAAATCCCTGACACTTTGCCTTTTGATTAACCCCAGTGAATTCCTTAATATCTAATTACACTCAAATTATACATAGGAAGTTTCAGAAGAGCTCTGTAGCAAAATGTATAATTATGTGCCATCTTGCTCCGCACCCAAGGGTTGGCTTTCAGTTTGCGAACACAATCGGGAGTTGTGATTTGTCAATGCAACTCCCCCAAAAACAAGATTGGAGCAGGTAACTTTTCAACATCTTAAATTTCACATCTATAGCATCAGGTTTTTATTGAGAAGAATAAAGCAAAGGAAGATTTTTATTTTTTTTCTGTATATTAAATAAAATTTAAAAAAAAAATGCCTGCAGCTATTGGTTTTCCAAAATCCGCAGAGACGGGTGTGGCAGGATCAAAAATCTGTATTTGATCAAAGTTATTAGGTTAGACTATCTTTGCAAAGTTAAGAAAGATGAAAGGTGCTGTTTTTATTGCATGCTAGTAACAGTGTAATTTCAAACTAATTGGTGTAGAGATGCCAATCACCCGAAGGGAATGCAAATAGATACTCTTACTGTTTCCTTTGAGGTACGAAAACCCAATGTTGGGGCTGGAAGAAAAACAAAATAATACAGTTAAATTGACCTTAAATGAGCTGCTTTGTGGTTTGTATAGAGAATCCATCACGTTATAGAACTAGTCCATGCAAGCCATGTCTACCAACTTGATCTATTGGCTAGACTATTATGACACAATATAATGGGCACTTCTTTGAGCTGTTCTGGTGCCTTGATTTATGCCAGTTTAGGGGAAAATTACATTAGACTTAATGCACTTGCCACCTGAATGCATTGCATAGTACATTATCGCTTAGTAGTATGTGCTTTAGGGACACTGTATGTCCACCCCTTAAGAACCGAGACAATTTTGGCATTAAAGGAGTTGGCTCATTAGAGACTACTCCTTTTAAAATTCGGCCTCAGCTGATCGCCCCGGGCCTGGGCCGGCATTCCGACGCACATGGCAGATTCTACCGGGGGAAGCCGCAGCCAGTGGTGTATGTCCCCTGCGGCAGCCGCTACAGGAGAAATGTATTACATGGTGGCGGCCATTCAGATGAATGCCTGGAGTCCGCCAGAATCTGAGCGGCTCTTCGTTCTGGCTGATAAAGGGGTTCAGAGTGTGGGACCCCCCCCCCATATCCAAACGCCCTAATAGTGCATATGGACAGGAGTTGTCTTCATGCGACAAAACCTTTTTAAAGACCACCAGGATTTTTATTTTTATTTTGGAGTACATATAAGTTAATGTTTAATGTTCAATTCCGCCATAGTTGTTTTGCTTTATTTTTTTTCTTATGTCTTTTACACCATAATCATCTTGTAGCTTTTAATCGTATGAGTAATTATAAGTACAGGGATACCCAATGTTTTTTTTTTTTGGTTTTTTTTTTACTGTTAAACACCTGTTATTCAATAAATATCTATTAAAACAAAGTGTTTATTTTGTCTTGCGATGTCATTTTATTTAATCGTTAACTTGACTTAAATATTATGTATACTGGAAAGGACTGGGACCTTCTTTTAGTCCCCAGGCTGACTGCATAAAACTGCCAGCCCCGGGGATCGCAATTTTGGTGCTGGCGGTGACATAACAAAGGGAGACCTCTCCCTTTGTCAGCACCGCAATCTGCATTGGTTGCTGTGCTGAACGAGTTAAATTGCAGGGATCGGAGTCCATCAACAGTGGTACTATGAGTCTATGAGGGATCTGTGAAATCCGGTCCCGCACGGATGCAAATCGGTCGTGAAAAACGGCTGTTTTTCACGACTATTTTGACACCCGTTCAAACCTAACCAGATTTTTTTTCTGTGGATTTGCAACCGATTTCACCCTTCGTAAAGGATAAAATCTGAAGGCATGCTGCTTATTTAAAAGTTTGCAGCATGCCCTGATTCTTTCTTCTATGTTTAAATGGGTTTTTAAACCCCCCCCCCCCCCCCACCCAATTTACTAGAATTACCCGGTAAAAAGTTGCAGATTTTCAGTGCGGAGTCTGTACGTGACCTTAGTGCTAATCTCAATGTCATCAATAGTTTTTTTGTAAATTTATCTACATGAGGTATTTAGATTGTGGTCTGTCTTTTTTTTCTTCAGGAGAACATTTTGCAGTAGACAACAATACAAAGAGGATTGAACATGATCTTATGAATACAATGGCTATGAAATCCAAACTTGGTCAGTAAATGTATGATTTGGTAGCCCTTGTGTGCTTGGTTATGGCTTTTGAAGAATATTGGGTCTATCCCCTGGAAGGCTGTTCAGTTTTGTGTCTGCAGGTTTATATGAGCAGTTTATATCCGGTGTATACAATATGTGAAAGTGGGCGAATGTCCTATTACAATGGTGTATTTCAAGCATATAAGACAATGGGGGCTGAAATGCTAAAATTCAAATCCAGATTTCAGCCTCCATGTCTCATGGGGTAACTACGGCTCACATATAAGATTTTTTTTTTAAGAAGCCAGCTTTGTGGTAATTTGTTTGTTGCTATAACATATAGTTTTGCTTTATCTACTTCTTTTTGAAGAAAGACGTAAGAATGCTTCAGCCTGGGAGAGGAACTTGGTCTATCCAGCTGTAATGATACTGCTCCTTATTGCAACGGTAACAATATTCTACCATACCTTCAGCAGAAGTAGTCGAGTAGATGAAATCATCCGGTCATATTAACTGTCAGTAAAGTCAATTCATTGCTTTGTATTTTCCTTTTTAGTCTTTCTCTGTGATTTTGGTGTCCTGCAATTTTCTGCGCCTGCTGGTGGATGAGACTGCAATGCCAAAGGGTTCCAAGGTACAGGGATTGTGGGTTGTACGATCTATCTAATTTATTTATTTATTTCAGTTACTTATATAGCGCCAACATATTACGCAGCGCTGTACAGAGGTCCTCTTTTTTACTGTCCCCATTGGGGCGCACAATCTAAATGTGCTGACTATTTGGTGATTGAACCAACATCTGTCCACCAATGTTTGAAGTCTTGGTGCTGTTACTTGTTCTACAATTCCGCTATCCATTTCTAATCTAAGGAGCTGATTGTGGTAACGTGCACATGGCCTGATTTTCAGTGATGGGATGTGTGCTGTGTTTTCTCTGTTTTTGCCATTGCTATATATGTATGTGCCAATGTTCTCATTTTCTAATGTTTATGCATGTAAAGAACCATATGATTACATTTTCTTTGTACGGATGTAGCCATCTTTAACTTGAGTCTGATAACTTGCTGCAGCGTGATATCACACAACAAAAGCCACTGAAAAGTCATTGAAAAAGTCAAGATAAGAGATCTAGCCATTGTTTATTTATTGCGTTAAAAGTCAAGGTAAAGACGGCTACATCTGTATGTATTAGAGGATGTTGAAAAGATAATTTTCCCCAGAAAAATGTAATCCAGTTTTAAGTGAAACCTCAAGGAACCCCATGATAAATGGGAGTCACCCGGGGTCATAGAAAGCCATTTAATCTAGCAGTATGTTTTTGAAGTGTGGGAAGAAACTAGAGGACTCTGAGAAAACTCACGCAAAAACGGGGGGATAATGCAACTCCATGAAGATGACTTTTGACAAAACCACAGAAGGAATACAGCGCTTTTTTCATAAATACACCGTAGTCATACACATGAGTCCAGTGCATTCTTTCTATGAGGTCAGGAGACAAATGGCATAATACAATTAAAAAAATGTAACGTGTTTTTTTTGTTTAAGCTCATTTTAGTCCTCATGCACACGACTGTAAGGGTTTTTACTGCCTGCAAATATGGATACACAAATACAGATGCACTTCCGTTGCCATCCGCATTTGCGGTAGTGCCCAAAGAGTTCTATGGGCGAGTCCGGGCCACAATTGCAGACAAGAATAGGACGTGTTTTATATTTTGCGGATCATTTCTACGGCCCGGACACACTTCCGTAAATATATGGAAAACTGTCCGTGGCCTATAGAAATGAATGGGTCCTTAATTTTATCCGTAATTACGGATTAAAACCACGGTCGCGTGCATGGGGCCTTGCCTATTAGTATGTGTCTGTAGTGTGGGAACAAACAAGAGTACCAGGTGGAAACCTACACAAAGATATGAAGAATAAGTGCCATGCCGAGTTTATGCTTCTTTATGTGGCATTGCACTTTTAGCCTCACATACACATATGAAAAAAGTATGGAGGGGGGAAACAAAATGTTAAAATTACTCTGATAATAATAATGTAAATGACCGTCATGGTTTATGGTGATTCTCCTACTACTATTTAATCCTACCTCAGTTTATGGGTAGACCGACAAAAAGCAACAATTCCGGACATCCTAGACCAAAATATGGATTTTTCAGAACTGCTATTAAAAATACTTTCTCTTTGCTTTGGTCTTTACATAACATTTGCCTTTGAAATACTTTCTTTTAACCTTGGAAAAAAAAGATCATACTTTTTTTGTATTTTTGACACTACCCACACGGAAGGAATTGAATTTCTTCCCTTTGTAAAATAATCTGTAGACTTTTTTTTTTGTCTCTAACTAAATTCACCACTGAGCTTTTGCTTGTCGGTTTTGTATTTGTGTAGAAACCTGCACAGGTGTAAGGAACAATTTAATAAAACAAGCTGTTGTCTGCTCAACATATTTGGCATCAGTGGCACATTCTCCTTTAGAACCTGTCCTAGATTTTTTCATGATACCTGTATGACGGCTTGGTGAATGTCTGCAAGTCAGAAAAAGCTGGATTCCGGCCAGTGCTCTGATCTCATCCTGTTGAGGAATTAATTTATGTTCAGCAGGAATCATTAAGCCATTCTTAAAGAACTCAACTCCCCTCCGTACACTACACCGTTTTTAGTTACGATTTAAATCTTTTTTACCTTTTTTGAAAGTCAACATAAAAATCATTTTGTGTGTGTGTGTGTGTGTGTGTATCCCGGACACAGACAATCCTTTTAATATTAAAGGGGTTGTCCAATGCAAAAAATAATAGATTCTGTGGTGTGCAAATGTGAAATAAAGCAACTTCCTAATAAACTTCTTAATTTTTCAAAACTTCACGGTTCGCCCGATTTTCACTTACTGTCGTGTGGTCCCAGAAGTTTGGAGTTTCTCCTGTGACACTCCATGTTTGTGATGTGTATGGAGGGGCTGTCTGTCATTAGCTAAGCCAGACCCCTTCTCTGTCTCCACATCAGCCAGACCGAACTGGGATTGAAATTGAACCCTAACATTTGAAAGCACACAGACCCGCTTATTTTTGTGTGCTCTTATGGGTTATGGCTGATCACATTTACAGAATACAAACTGCTGTAAACGGCACTCTGTCATTTGTCGACAAAACGGAATAACACCATGTGGAATATGTTCTTTCCCTCTATGAAAGTTTTGATTTCTCTTTTGCCGGAAGGCAGGGCCGTATTTGTAATAGAAACCCGCATTGTCTCTGTTACATGCAGTCAAAGAACAATTAAGCACGTTGCACCTCCCCCCCCCCCCCACATCCGCTTCCCTGGTCCCTATAATAAATACACATAAAGGAATATAAACTGCAGTACAGGGACCTAGCACCAGGCACATCAATCCAATGGCTTTCTGCTTTGCCATAGTTTTAAACTATATTCACATCCTTTAGGACGCAGATACAGTTGAAAGTGGCACTCACCCACTGTCAACACCGGCATTTGCCAGTGGACAGTCCGGCCCTGGGGAAGAACTTCTGTATACTTGTTAGTACCACTCCATGTGACTGCGTATGATTGCAGCTTCCTGTTCCCAGTTACAGTAATATGAAGGACACACTTGAAGGGGTTGTACGGTTTCACTAATATAAATATTATTCTTATGTTCTTATGTATAATGAAAAGTTATCCAATTTTCCTGTATACTTTATGTATCGCTTCCTTGCAGTTCTTGCGGTCATTGAATAGGAACCATCACTGTTTACTTTCGATGGATAAGGATCTGCCCTAGTCATGTGATGGGCACACAGGTGCACAGCTTGTTACAGTAAAGTTATCAAAGCTGTGTCTTGTAACAAGCCATACACCTGTGTGATCATCACATGACCAGGAGACCTTTTTATCCCCTGCAAGTAAACCGTGAAGCTTCTTATTAAATGACAGCAAGCAGAGTACGGACAACTGTGAGGTATTAATACAGAAAGTATATTAAACATTGGATAGCGTTTTCATTATATAAAAAGAATGTGCTAAAAGCGAAGAGCTCTTACTAATTAGATGAATAAATATTTTTTCTGTTCATTTGTAACTTCTAGTGTAGAAATAATTATTTCATTATATTCTATTGAATTTAGTAGTTTTGTATGACTTATTGTACAAATCTTTGTTTTTCCAGGGACCAGGTATTGGAAACGCATCACTGTTCACATTTGGATTTGCTGGTGCTGCTTTGGAAATAGTTTTAATTTTGTATCCTTTTGTATGCCTGTTCACGAACGTGTGATTTATTTATGGCCTGTATTCCTTACCTTCTTTGCACTTAATAGTCTCAATTAATGTGTCCTCATGGTGTACAAATAAACATCAATTTGGTACATTGCATAGGCAGTCTATTCTGGGTGATCTAGTTGTGCTTAACCAATATCTGGACTTAGATATTTCACTATAATCATTGTCAGTCTATGTAGATGTCCCCGTCTGCATAATTTGCTAAAACAGTAAAGCAAAAAACAAATTTCCTGTTTTTAGGTTTTAAATGTGCCGTATGGTCAGCAATCGGGGCATTATCAGAACCTTTTATATATGTCTTCGGGGGTTAGTAGGGGGTCTTGGCGATAGCCATATAAGGGTGACTCACAGCTCAAGGACCCTGAATATTTTTTTTTTAAACAAAATTAATCATATGGTTACATTTTGAAAACAACGCTATAGCCAAGACAATGTTTCGGCGCCGGATTAGGGAACATGTTGGAGATGTTACAAATGAAAGAGATACTTCCATATCAAAACATGTGCATGCAAAACATCAAGGCAGGGCAGAATGTTTAAAATTTCAGGCAATTGAATTGGTACGTCCTCCTAAACGGGGAGGGGATTGGGATAACCTCATTCTGCGTAAAGAGGCCCAATGGATCTACAGACTGGCTTGCGTACATCCTGAAGGTTTAAACGAGCAAACAAATTATACCTGTTTTATTTAATATACAATCCATATCAAGTCATAGGGCTTTTTTGGTCCTCTGGGTGGGGGTATGGTAATGCATTCCTAGTCCCAGTGTAGTCACTTGTAATATATCAATCAATAAGTAGCAAGTATGGCAATTGAGTCCAGGAGTGTGTCATATGTTTTATGTGAGGTTTACAATTACGTCGTTCTTCCATCCATATATTATGTATTTTCAGGGTAGGTGCTCCTATCGTGGTAGTCCAATTGCGGTCCTGAGCTGATCCGCAACATATATCCAACCTAATATTGTTATACTCCATCCTTGAATAGCATGAGGCTTTGTGTAGCAAACAGATACTTCTACAGCCTCCCATTGAGTCAGCATGCTCTGTGTTGTTTACATTGTTACTTCCGGGTATGTCAGCTGACAGCCGGGAGTCACATGGTTGAGCATCATGGATGTGCTGGGCCAGTGTGATTGGCTGTTTGATGTATGCTGCCGGAGCCAGGGGGCGGAGTATTCAGTTCATAGTGACTCAGAGTCCCAGAGTGAAGCATGCCGCTGACATCTATGCGTGCATGCTTCCGTGTTGTGCAGTAGAATACCTGCTGCTGAAGAAAGATCGCTGGCATCCTGGCCAGACTGACAGACCCCTGATGATAAGTATAGAAACGCGTAGGGTCGGGTGAAGTGAGGGAATTTTGCGTAGGGGGCAGTGGCATTGTTGTGCATCTGTACATTGGGAGAATCTGGTGCGGTTAACGCAGGCTCCTGTGTGAACGAGGGTCCAAACCACTGCTTTACCAATGTTATACGCTAATTCCATATTTTGATATCTCTGTTTACATACCCAGTCACAAAGGGTTCGCAAACGAACTAGGACTGGAAGTATTGTGTTTAATACGTTTTTAAATACACGGTTGGGCTTTTCACAGTGGTGATTGTACCCCTGTTTTTAGATAGCCATGAAATAAAAATTATACATTTTACTCATTTATCACTTCAGTGAATTTTCAAATGTTCATATTTGTGGGAGCACAATATATATCGTTAAAATACAGTGAATTATTACGAATTAGTACAGTTCATTATACAATTTAATATATCTGGGTATGGCAGCCTTTGCACTCTCTGACCTAAATACAGAAGGATGGATGAGTGAGGCAAAAAGTGTCTTCTCTGAGTGTGAACTGGCGTATACAACGCAGGGTGTGTCTCTTAAATCCACTTTTAAAAACCTCACTAGATTACACAAGGATTATACAAGAAGTTGGTGGGAAATCCAGAGTCTAGAGAACTATCTTAAGAACAAAATAGTGCCTAGAGGCCTGAGAGTCCCTATTACCCCAGCCCCCAGATTAAAGACACCTAACATTAAAGAGAGGTGGGAGCAGGAGATTACAGGGAGTTCACTGAGATTTATGCAAATTTTGGTTGAGGAAGAGATTATTCAGTTTGATCACATCAGTGTGGAACTGAAAAAAGAGATTGAGACAGTCAAGACTCTGGTTGATACCCCAGGTTTTGATAAAAAAGATAAAACCTTGCAACAATCCTTAGAGAGGTTTACTTGTCATCTAAAAGAGCGTAAGCACTTCCAGTTCCAGAGAGATCTGCAGGAATTTAGGGAGAAAAAAGCTTATGATTTTGTTAATCAGCAACAACAACAACATCAGCAGGGAAATAGGGGTCAAAGAGAATCTGACCCCTCTACATCTGAGAGTGAAACAACAGACTCTGAAAGAGTAGGCCCATTCTCTGGGACTGGTGGTGGTAGACAAAAATTTAGGGGAGGTGCCAGAGGTAGGAATAGAGGCCGAGCCAGAGCTTCTTCCAACAGTGGCAGTAATCATTTTTTATCCAACAATCCCCCCATTTCCCGCTACATGCTGAGGGGACAAAAGGATTTATAAAGGGAATAGGTACGGATAAGTTACAAATAATTAATTTATCGGAACATAATCTGAGTCCATCTGAGATCATGCTTTTAGAGAAGGGACTTTCATTTATCCCCACAGTAAAATTTGATTCATTTACCTGGATCAAGGATTTGAATTTGTTTGCTCGTAAATTAAAATTGATTACGTTTTTCAAACATTACAACAGGAAAAAATGTCTGGAAATGGGTCTAGAGGAATCTGATTTAGAAGGACTAGAAGCACTGGAAGGGTTACTTGAAGAATCGAGTAGAACCCCAGGACTGGGTCCTTTTTACTAATCTAAGAACTAGAAGTAGGAAGTTGCCTTCATTGGGAGATTTTACCAACGTAGATCTGTTCGTAGATTTGGTGGGTGAAGAGATCAAAGCTTTGAGTCAGGATATGAGGGGCATTGATAACAATCTGTCTTGGTCTGAACGTGTAGCTCTTACCACTTTGGAAAAAAGACGTAATATCATTCTAAAAGCATCCGATAAGGGTGGGAACATTGTGGTTATGAGTCGAGAAGACTATAAGAAAATGTGTGAGGACATATTGCTCAATCCTGACTGTTACACCATTCTAAAAGATAACCCCACAGCAGTGTTCAAGAAGGAGCTTTTAGGTATCCTGCGGGGTGCAAAGAGCAGGTCTTTGATCAGTGCTAGTGAATTCAACTTTCTATTTCCTCAATTTCCTATTATGGCATGCTTTTATAGCCTGCCAAAAATCCACAAGGGCTATCCTCCCTTACGTGGTAGACCCATTGTATCAGGTATTAATAATCTAACCCAGAATGTGAGTACATATATAGACCAGGTGCTGCGTTCGTTTGTGCTAGGTCTCACATCATATGTACGTGATACCATGGATGTTTTAAAACAAATTGAGGGTATCACTTTGGAACAAAATACATTTCTGGCGAGTTTGGATGTGGAGGCTTTGTATTCCTCCATTCCACATAGACTTGGCTGTGAAGCAGTGGAATACTTTCTAAAATCTAGGGGCACTCAATATGTGGCTCATAACCAGCTTGTTTTGCAATTATTACACTTTGTGTTAGAAAGGAATGTTTTTATCTTTGAAGACCGTATTTTTCATCAGCAACGTGGTACAGCAATGGGGAGTCCCACTGCTCCCACGTATGCAAACTTGTTTCTTGGTTGGTGGGAAGAGACAGTGGTCTTTGGGGATAAATTTGTCAAGTGGACTTCATCAATAGGTATCTGGATTAGATATATTGATGACGTGTTGTTGCTCTGGAATTCCACAGTGGAGGAATTAAATAATTTTGTGGCAGCCCTTAATACAAACGATTTAGGGCTCAGGTTCACATGTGAAATCAGTGATCAGGAATTATCTTTTTTAGATCTTAAGATAATTAAAACTAAGGAAGGCACAATACGTACTAAAGTACACCGAAAGGAGACAGCAACCAATAGTTTCCTACAATGGAACAGTTGTCACCCTTATCCCCTCAAACGTGGGATTCCCAGAGGCCAATTCATGAGAGTACGCCGAAATTGTAGTTTAATGGACGATTTTGAGTCACAGGCACATGACCTCACAAACAGATTGAAGGAGAGGGGCTTCCCTAAGGGGGTAATTAGAAAGGCCTATGAGGGAGCGAGGGATGCAGATAGGCAGAGCCTTTTAGTCCCTAGACAACATCAAGAGGAAAGGGTCACTAGGCTCATAGGTACTTTTGACTCCAAACAATCTGAGATCATGGAAATCCTCAAGAGGTATTGGCGTATCCTAGGAGCCGATGCGGACTTGGCGGATCAGATAACACAATGGCCTTCAGTCACGTTCCGTAGAGGTAAAAACATCAGGGATAGGGTGATGCAGAGTTGTTTTGATCCAATAATCCAAAAGGGTACTTGGTTAGACAGGCAGATACCGGGTACACACAGATGTGGTAGTTGTAGAGCCTGTGATTTCATTCAAAGTGGAAAAAAATTCAAAAGTGTTACCACCAAGGTTGAGTATGATATCCGAGATTTTGTGAACTGCAAAACGGTTGTCTATTTAATCACATGTCCGTGCCCACTGAATTACGTGGGCAAGACGATACGGCAGTTTCGGCACCGTATTAGGGAACATGTTGGAGATGTTACAAATGAAAGAGATACTTCTATATCAAAACATGTGCATGCAAAACATCAAGGCAGGGCAGAATGTTTAAAATTTCAGGCAATTGAATTGGTACGTCCTCCTAAACGGGGAGGGGATTGGGATAACCTCATTCTGCGTAAAGAGGCCCAATGGATCTACAGACTGGCTTGCGTACATCCTGAAGGTTTAAACGAGCAAACAAATTATACCTGTTTTATTTAATATACAATCCATATCAAGTCATAGGGCTTTTTTGGTCCTCTGGGTGGGGGTATGGTAATGAATTCCTAGTCCCAGTGTAGTCACTTGTAATATATCAATCAATAAGTAGCAAGTATGGCAATTGAGTCCAGGAGTGTGTCATATGTTTTATGTGAGGTTTACAATTACGTCGTTCTTCCATCCATATATTATGTATTTTCAGGGTAGGTGCTCCTATCGTGGTAGTCCAATTGCGGTCCTGAGCTGATCCGCAACATATATCCAACCTAATATTGTTATACTCCATCCTTGAATAGCATGAGGCTTTGTGTAGCAAACAGATACTTCTACAGCCTCCCATTGAGTCAGCATGCTCTGTGTTGTTTACATTGTTACTTCCGGGTATGTCAGCTGACAGCCGGGAGTCACATGGTTGAGCATCATGGATGTGCTGGGCCAGTGTGATTGGCTGTTTGATGTATGCTGCCGGAGCCAGGGGGCGGAGTATTCAGTTCATAGTGACTCAGAGTCCCAGAGTGAAGCATGCCGCTGACATCTATGCGTGCATGCTTCCGTGTTGTGCAGTAGAATACCTGCTGCTGAAGAAAGATCGCTGGCATCCTGGCCAGACTGACAGACCCCTGATGATAAGTATAGAAACGCGTAGGGTCGGGTGAAGTGAGGGAATTTTGCGTAGGGGGCAGTGGCATTGTTGTGCATCTGTACATTGGGAGAATCTGGTGCGGTTAACGCAGGCTCCTGTGTGAATGAGGGTCCAAACCACTGCTTTACCAATGTTATACGCTGATTCCATATTTTGATATCTCTGTTTACATACCCAGTCACAAAGGGTTCGCAAACGAACTAGGACTGGAAGTATTGTGTTTAATACGTTTTTAAATACACGGTTGGGCTTTTCACAGTGGTGATTGTACCCCTGTTTTTAGATAGCTATGAAATAAAAATTATACATTTTACTCATTTATCACTTCAGTGAATTTTCAAATGTTCATATTTGTGGGAGCACAATATATATCGTTAAAATACAGTGAATTACAACGCTATAGCCATTAAACAAGAAAAACACCTTCTAATCCTATACAACCCTTTTTAAGAACCAGTTGCTAAATGTACCAGTTATTGTTATTGGATACAAAATTGGCTAAAAAAAAAAGTAGCCAAAGAGCAGTCAAAAGTGGGTCATATTCAGCTTGCCCACAAATTTCGCTCACACCTAGGTTCACTTAATATCCCATTCCTCTCGTGGTCAGGTAGGAAAAACTACTTAAAATCATATATGCTCCCTCAATTATTATATGTATTGCAAACCGTACCTATCCGCCTCCCTAACTCGTTTTTTACGGTCATCAGACAGATCTTCCTGCTGCAGGAGGCATGGGTCTTCCTGATCCTCAGTTATATTATCAGGCCACTCACCTCTGTAGATGGTTATCTTTGCTTAGACCGAAAGATTCCTCCCCTGACTTAATTGCGGAAAAGGCAATGATAACTCCGGATTTGATGTCTATTCTTTGGTGTAGCTCTACCGCACATAAATTACCGCAAACATGCAGCCCCACCACTAGGGGCACGATAGACGTTTTTCGTAGGTTCCTTCCTTCCTTCTAAAGATGCCTCCAAATCTATTTCGCCCCTTATGCCATTGGGACTGATACCGAATGTTTTAGGCTGTCCGGGACCTATTTACAGTTTGTGGAAACGACTGGAGAATATTACAATTGCTGAAGCTTTTAAAGGGGGGAGTATACCGGCCCTACGCTCTTTGATCACAGACTTGGGGGGTGGATCCTTGGATTTCCTGCAGACTATACGTTTTACAGACACTGTTAAAAAATTTTAATAAAATTCCCCCAGATTGCTGAACCGTCCTGGTTGGACACCCTTCTACTCCTTCCCTCCCTTCCCAGAGGTCTTCTTTCTAGAGTTTATGCTGGACTTCTCCTTGAGGGAGCTCCTGATAAACCGAGTTATTTGTTAGCATGGGAACGGAAGCTGGGAATTACCTTTTCCAGAGAGGAGACTTCTCGGATTCTGAGACACACTCACAGATTCTCCAGGTGTGTCAGAGTTCGGGAGAATTCTTTTAAAACTTTCACCAGATGGTATAGGGCTCCTGATTTTCTTTGCAGAGTGGGTCTTACCCCATCTGATATCTGCTGGCGATGTGAGGATGTGAGTGGGACCATGACCCACATTTGGTGGGAGTGTACACACATCCAGCCTTTTTTGGAGAGAGGTCTCTCATACTGTTGAGAATATAACAAATCTGCAGTTTTACTCCCTACTCACCTTCTCATGGCAGCAAAGTTGCTTATCCCCTTGCACTGGCGATCCAGGGATCCACCCACTATCAGAGAATGGTTCTCTAGAGTGGACTCCATTTGTAGGATGGAGGAGCTGTTGAGTTGGTAGCAGAAGAGACATGAGCGTTTCGTGGCAATATGGGAACCATGGCCAGCTTTCCGTAAGATAGATGGTGACACCCCCCAACCTCTCCCAGTTTCTGGTGTTTCGAATTAGACGCATGTCCCTCATGACCGACTAGTGCTGTTTTCCTCTTGGCTCCATTTTGGGTTTAGGATTTCTGATATAACCTTCCTTATTATTTATATTGTCTTCATTTTGTAGATTTCGTGGGACTCTTCTGTTCACTTATTTGTATATAGTTCAATGTAATATCGTGTCTTGGAGGCACTTGCCTTGAATGGTTTAGATAATTGTTGGCAGGGCCTGCATGCCCATATGTTATTTGCATTTCTTGTCATAGTAGATTGTATGCCGAGATTACTTGGTTTGAAACGTCTACTGTTTACATGTTTGATGTCTACTTATGTGCATAAATAAAAAGAGATTTGCAAAAAAAAAAGTGGATCATATTCAAACCGAACTAATGTTGTAAGTGGACTACCGCAGGGATCGATATTGGGAGCATTACTGTTTAATCTGTTTATAAATGATGCAGACATTTCATGGTACTTTCAGTAATATTCACAGATAACACAAAGCTTTGTAATGTTATAGATACTATACAGCGTGTCTTATCCCTTCAGGATGACCTGAGGCAGCAAAATGGGAGATGACGTTCAATATTGACAAGCGTAAGGTTATACATTTTGGGGTAAAAAATATACATGCCATTTTTACCCTGAATGGATCACTATTTTAGTCTACACTGGACGTTTGGGTGTAATTATCGATAATAAATCTAATTATTCTATTACAATATAATTTCTGGTATTAAAAAGAAAAACATGGCTTCTACAGAGAAAAATATTTAATTTTTTTACCTATTTGTGAAGCATTGGTGCAGATGCATCTTGAATATATAGTCCAATTTTGGGCAAAATTCCGTAAAAATAGAGAACGGAGAACATTCGGAGATGGGCAACAAAATTAATATTAAATTAAAGATCTTGGTTATGAAAGGTCGTCTAATCTAAATATATTTACCCTAGAGATGAGGCTAAAGGGGAGATATATCTTTATATAAAAATTGAAACTGCATCTTTAGAAACCAATATCCTAAGTTATTCTTTTTGCAAACCCTACGGAGAACACTGGGTCACTGCTTGTGGTTAATGTATCCCCTGTCCACAGGATAGGGTATACATGTGTGATTGCTGGGGGCCTGACCGCTGGGATCCTCAGCGATAAGGAGAACGGGGGACCGAAAGTCCCCCGAAGTGCTCCATGAGAAGCATGGAGCTTCCAGGGGTCGGTTTCTGGCAGTTCCATAGAAATTAATGGAGCGCTTGTGCGACGCTCCATTCATTTCTATGGAGCTTACGGACACACAAGCCAGACACCTGGGAAGTCCCATGATTCTCATGGGGGACTTTCTGTTCTTATCGCTGGGGGTCCCAGCGGTCGGACCTCCAGCGATCACGCATGTATCCCCTATCCTGTTAATAGGGGATACATGTGTTTTGTGGGACAACCCCTTTAATGGAAGTGCGATTTCATGTCAAAATTTAAAAGTTTACTCTATTGCCTACACTGTAAAGTTATAGAATGGTTATTAACTAAACGTTTTAGATAGGAGTTAGAGAAGCCCAATTTACAGGGTTACTGATCTATCCCATTGGCAGTAGGGATCAGGAAGGAATGTCATCGACTTTATGGCAAATTGGTCTATGCCAGTCATGGTTGGTTTATGCCTTCCTCTGGATGTAGTCTGGTTGGATATTATGGGGAGAAGAATGACTTCTAGTAAGTAGTAGAGTAACATTCTTGTATCTTGCTCCTTTATTAATAATGTCCCTCTGCTCCTGGAAGAACTAAAATCTGCATATAGTAAATGACAAGACTGAAGATCTGGAAAAAGACTCCTTGTCTGTTGTACGCGTTTGGAACAAAAGTTTAGGAAAATTGGATTTGTTATGAAAACTTTTTATTGAATCTGGTCTTCCAGCCTGCAGGTGTCGCTGCCATCATTGTTATTGAGGAGTGTTCATTTTGAGCCTAGGGACATTGTCAGGGACGGTATGTGAATCCTGGTTATAAGGGCCAAACTTAGTCTGGTACTATGACATCATCCTGTAGAATAAATGTACCATTGTACTTGGGATCTTCAGTAGCGTTTAAAGAAAAAACTGCAAAATGTTTGGCTTTTTTTTCCACATATTTTCAGCCTGAAATAAAAAAAAATATAGATGTGTCCGATAATGCTGGCCCCTAAAAAAAAATTCTACAACTGTTCCCTCAAAAAAAAATAAAAAAATAACATCATAAAAAAGACACAAACAAAATCTGTCAGATCCCAAGGCCCAAACTTAGACTGGGTAATATATACATATTTGGTATCATTTTATCTGTTAAAAAAAAAAACGAAAACATAGAATATATTTACCAATGTATTTCCACTATTCAGTGAATGGTGTAATGTACTTGTAATATAGTAGTAAAGTACAGGAGGAAAAAAAAAAGCTCTGTACTTTTCAATTTTGCCATTTTCTCCATTTTACAATAATTTCCGCAAACTGCATCATATGGTCACATAGAAAAGTTGTAGGCACTGAAATGATGAGTGGAAAACAACAAAAATCATTCTGGTTCATTGGTCCATAATTAAGGCCTCTATGTACATTTTATTAATGTCCGCTGAACCCGCCGATTTTGGTGGGACCGGACGACCTATTGATGTGTATAAGGGTCTCCCGACACTCCCCAATAGATGATGTCAGGGGAACGAAGAATCGGGCATGTTAAATTCCAATGGCTAATCCTTCCATTTTCCAGCAGTGGCAGACCGCTCACTCCCCTCTCCGACGTCTTTCCTGCTAACAGCTATTGTAAGTGTGTATGGCCACCTTCACCCTTTTTAACTACGTACGGATTAAAGGGAAACAATGTAGTGTGGCAAATCTCCTATAATATGCAATTATAGTGGGTAAATGGAGGGGACACCTCTTCATCTCCTATATCTGTGCAGAACTTTTTAGATTTGCCCTTAATGCCACTAGGACCTACTTTTTAGGCTGAATATAATTTTTAACAACGTGACAGAAAAGGATTCAATGGCCCATACATATTTACAGTTTTTTTTATTATTTTAATTTTTTTTATTTTAGGTTGACACAATCTTTCAAGATGTAGTAATGAGAAAATATTATTTTTATGACATTTTAGACATGTAATATTGTCAGTGACGGGACTGTGTGAATCCATAGGGTTAGCCCCTCAACAACTTGGAGTGTTTTTTGTGTTTCCATCAGAGGTTACGGAGTGCTTGAGCAAATATCTTACATTTCTCCCACTAGACTCTTCCATTATTCGGTTTCTGTTGCCTTAACTCTCTCGCAGCTATCTCATGGTTTCCTCTGTGGTCGGCTTCTACAGCTTACGATTTTTTGGAAGTATCTCACCCAGGAAAGATGATACAACAATGACAAAGGTAACGGTAAAGACTGGGGGGGGAATGTATCAACCTTTCTACACCAGAAACAAATGGTGTAGAAAAGCTGTGTTGCATTGAAAATATCTACTGTTAGCCTTTTTTTGCGCCGCCCTCACTGCTTTTGTGGGAAGGGGGTGTGGCTTTGCAGAAGGGGGCGTGGCCTAACAAGTATATTATCATTTATGCCCAAAAACTGGTACGCCTTATAGTGGAAGTCTACGCAGCTCCTTGCTTCGTAGTTTTCACTCTGTGGGTCGCAGCAGGGAATGGGCCCGTGCTGCGCCTCGTACCTGTCCCTCTGATTATTAAATAAAAAATTAAAATAAAAAAACGTAAAACTCACCAATCCTCTTCTCCTTGCCGTGTCACCTCATAATGATGCGGCTGATACAACTACAGGTACCGGGCAGTGTCAGGACAATGTATGTGATGCAGCACTGATGAAGTTTAGTATATATATATATATATATATATACTCACCTCATATATATATATCTTTTTTTTTTTATGGCTGATTGGGGGGGGGGGGGAATGGATGGTGCACGGCCGTAGTTGTTGCATCACAATTGTGGCACATGTCTAAAATATGCGACACATTAATAAGTGTGTCACATCTTACTCCAACTTTCTCTATATGAAGACTAGCGTATGCAACGCCAGTCTTAATAAATTTCCCCCTGTGAGTTAGATGTCGGTCACCCCCAATAAGTATTTCCCACCCAGAACCCACTGGCCAAGCGATCTAGTAATTGTTCCCAGTGGTTCATTTGCAGCGATCAGTATTTGTTTGTAAGCTCCGTAAACACAACAAACTGGAAGATTTTCTAAATGCGAAATGAGTGGGAAAAGGGGATGTGTGCTCTGTTTAATTTGGACGCCATCCATTCATTTGATAATAAGAGAGAGCCTGCAATTACTGGGCTTGTTAACCAGCCATAGAAACAGTGAAAGGGAGTTTTCTTTCTTCCCAAAGGACCGTATTGCTAATGAGTAACTTTGTGCGAAATGTACTTCACTCAGCCGGTTTGAAATGTGAAGAACCTCGGCTACTGCGAGGAATACAGACATTTATTCACATTTAAATCATTAAAATAAGACTGGAGGGGCCCATTCAATTACTTCTTACAAGTTAAGGCTAATTTGACTTCGCACAATCTGACACCAGCCGGAGAAGAATGAAACTGTTAAGTAACGCTTTGACACAGATGTATACGTTTATTTTTGTTGGATATTCCCACAAGCTGGCTGAGGAGGTCAGTAACTAAGGAACAAGCATTGTCCGCTTTAATTGCCCATATGACTTTTTTTTTCCTTTTCCTCCCTTTTCTTGTGTCTGGAACTCTCTTAGCACTTCTGCTCTCGGCTACACTATAGTTACAGTACTGAAATTCACTCCTAGAAGTTCATGATTTTGAGAGTGAATTTTATTTTGAGCAATAACCCCCCATTAAACAGTCACCAGGATTCTGGATTAGCGGAGTCGGGTGCAACATCTTGAGATCTAGTTCTTACAAGTATTTCTCATTGTGTGGTGACTGTAAGAGTGAGTACGCACAGCGTTTCCGAAAATCTCCGCAAATAGCAAATGACCACAACGTATGTGACATTGTCCTCCAGGTTGGTACAGAATCATATGGGCTTTCATTTCATACACAATTAATGGGTAATTCGTTATTGATCCATTAATAGTATAGCAGCCTTTTTAAAACTTGCGTGCTAGTTTACTCATTACATACTTTGGAGTGAATTTTAGACCTTGATAGATAATTCCTTATTGCAATACGGTGTACTTAATTTATTGGCAAATTAATAGTAGTTTTTCCCCTCAAAAAATAATAGACCTTGATCTACGCACTCCTTGAGTTATCAGTCTCCTACATACTCCTGACAGATGATGCTTCACAGCCATTAACAGCAGCTATCGCAGTGCCCATAGGGCTTTCCATATACTTAGAATGGTATATACCCAAAATGTGCATAGTTATTCAGCGTTAAATTACTTATCATTGCGGACTAAGATGCCGTTATTGGCGATTCATCATTGATCTTATGTGTATGGGTGTTAAGATTTCAACATGCTGGATTCTTTGTTCCGACTGGAGATAAGCCGCTGCCAGAAGTATCTCGCTGAGCCCTTGTCCTTCTCATCGAAATAAACGTGCACGTTCAGGGAAGTCGGCAGAAATTACTATCGGACAAATGAGCGTTCGCCAGCAGCTCATGTATATGGCCAGCTTTAGGAGGGGTGACCCCAAAGGAATTGTAAAGGCTGGTTGTCATACATCTGGGTAAAAGACCACGATTGCTGATATTGTTTTTCTTTTAGGGGCTTAGATTTGTATAGTATATCTTCTGTCTTGGAATATGGATTTTGTAAAACTAAGAAAAATAAAATTCGGGAGAATAGCAAAGCTTTTTCCCCATTAAAGTTTATCATAAGCACAACTCTATTCTCTTTTCCTGTTACTCAGTCTTGATTTAAACATTCAGTTTTTGATGTAATTGTCAATGCAATTTTTTGAGCCAAATACCGGATTGGATACGAGAGAGAGGAGGAGTATCGGTCTTTTCTTTATACACGTCCTACTTTTTTTGATCCACTTTTTGCTTTGGTTTAAAAAAAAAAAAAATTCACCAGATACTTCACGTGTGAATCTGCCTTTTGGTTAAACATTTTTGACAAAAGTGTATTCTAACCCGTCTAATAAACCTCATATCAACAAATTAATATTCGGTCTTGAGAGCGAAATTCTAACAATCCTAGAACAATCCTACTTGTAATATTACTTTTGCTGAATACAGGGTCACTGTAATATCTGTTTCTTCTATCACAGATCATTGGGAACTGTGTTTCTATTCTGGTGCTCAGTTCAGCTCTGCCCGTCATGTCCAGAACATTAGGTATGTCTGTATTATTTTTCGATTACCACAATTTCCATGAATAGCGGTATTCTACATTCAAAGCTATGTATACTTTGTAATGTCCCTTGCACTAATGTGAGATATTTTTGATCAATGAGGAGTTGACACTGTGGGGAACCCAGTGTCTGTATATTTAATCCTCCTGACCTTTACCAACACTTTATGTGAAGGCAAACCTCTTAAAGGGCTTGTCTCATCATAGACATGGGGGCATATTACTATAATGGCCGTCCATGCTGCCTTATAGACAGACGAGATGTTTAGAACTTACATGGGTGAGTCTGTTGCTTGATCACTAGTGGAAACGGTGGAAGGGTAATGGTGTGGGCTGCTATCATTGACAATGAGCTACTTGGACTTTCTTGGGGCTTTTAAGCAATTTGAAAATGAACTCTCAAAACATCTGCCAGTTTATAGAAGAAACTTTCCAAATATGTACAAGAAGAATTCGAAGGCATTTAATGCAGAGCAATACTCTATCACATGTCAAGAACTCTGCTGTGTGGTTGGCCAGGAAAGGTTTTAAAGATGACCAATAAATGACCTGGTCCCTCCCTAACCCAATTAGGAAATTGTGGCCCCTTCATAAGTGTATTGTTTTCTTTCACACATGTATGTACAGGATCTGTGGTTGTGGTGCCTGATTCTACTAAAATTGGTTGTGAACAAATCAAGAAACTGATTCTACGGCTAAGCGAAGGTTATTGAAAAGAAGCATGTCTAAATGGACAAAAAATAATTTGTAATCTAGTTTCCCAATTCATACACCCACAAAAGCACAAACAAATAAAAACACACACACTGTTAAAGAAAATTTCTACCTTACAAATGACAATTTTGTTTATTTAATTTTAATAAAAGGAAAGTTTTGGATTTAATAATAGCACTAAAAACAAACAAACAGAAAAACCTTTATCAGTAACTAGTGATTTTTGTTGATTCCTATAATTCGAGCAAGAGAATAGAGAGAATTGAAATCATCCATCTGATTTTTGCGTTTCCAATGTGCCTGGCATTGAGACATGCATAAAACTAGACCAGACCGGAAGAAACTGCCAAATGTATCAGTGGTGCGTTCTGTATGATAAATTTGGCGCATCTTGCTAGACATGTTGAACACACTACACTTTTTTTAATGTCTGGTGTACTTATTTTACGCCCAAAAAATATTGAAGGCTGTTAATAAATCAGATGTGTTTTGCAGCTTCTCTTAGTCATGTGCTTTTTTAAACACTTTGCAAAACTGTCGAGGAAGGTGCAAAAATTATCTATAACACACCATAAATTTGGCGCCATGTCCGCCATTTTTTTGGTGCAATTTGTGCTACAAATCTGCCGCATTTTGTTTAGTAAATCTCCATTTGGCGAGGGCTAATAGGAGACCATTGGTAATGAAGGTTGATCATAGGAAACGCCATTACCGGGGCATTGACAGGTATGACAGATCCATTTTCAGTCATATCCCATTGTCTTGGTCAGGGTTCTGGTGTTCTTGACAGCAGGAAATGCGCTACAGACTTTGCTATTGTTACTGTCAAAAATACTGAACATAAGCGCAGTCATTTGTTTATTGGATTCTAGAATCTGGTGAACCAATTTGCTCATCTCTACTGTATCTTTTTGCTTCCATCAGATCTGCAGCGGAGAAGCTAATTTAAAGGATATGTACACCTTTTGAAGACTTTTATTTTTTCTAAAACCGTGTATTAGCGTATCGGTGTATTAGTGTGTTTTTTGCAACTTCATAATATGTTTTTAGTAAAAATTATTATTATCTTCAAAGGTTTACATAGCCTTTCAGTTTTTCTAGGACAGGGCCACCTTACGTTTTTGGTTTTTTTAATGATTATTTTTAATGGCCCCTCTTTTATAAACCTATGAAGGGTTAATATTTTCTGGCCATTGTACCATAAATGTGTTACAGAAGTATACAGTTTGGGGTAGCACTGACCAAGAGGGTCTAGTTTTTACTTTTGTCACTTTTTGGACATACCATTTCCTTTTTCACTGTGGACTATTTAACAGATTGGATTAACTCTTCTGTCTTTTAAACAGAAAAAAAAAAAGTATTAATCTGTGTGTGTGTAAACAGATATAAAAATACTGTGGGAACTAACAAATAGCCTTTGTGTGGTTTAAGCCCGTTCCCTCTTTGCCCGTTTCTAAAGCTGGTTTTGCATGCACAATAATACAAGATTGTTGGTAACAGTTGGTAGTAATGTACACTGGTTATTGAGAGGAAGGGCGCTTGCTGGGCACAATTGTTGTTACAAAGAAAACAAATTAATAGCGAAAGCCACTTTTTTCCCCTGCCTTACAAACGACATTCCTGAATAGTTTGCCATAGAGATAAATAAAAGAATAAGATAGAAGGTAAAAAGAAGGATGGTACAATTAGGACGCAGCTAACAAATGCGCAGCCACAGCTGTCCAAACAGGATTAATAGACTGCATTAGGGTACAGTGAGTCATGTGGTGCTTTGCAAAATATCAACATGCATTGCATTACATGTTATGCCTAGTGCTTTTCAATAGATGAAAGGGAATAAATACGTTAAACAGATTCATGGTCTTCTCACAGTATTAAAAAAAAAATCGTTTTTTTTTTTTTTTTAAACAAATCAAAGAAGTAACTGGACTGACCATGATGGGAAAGGCAAACTGAAAAAGGACTAGCGATGAAGTAATTCACATGACATTTTTCTTCCTCTGTTTAGTATGGAAATGTTAACACTTTAGACTCTTGAGTAAGTGACGTCTGTACAATTAGAGGAGTGGTCTGGTCCTTTCTACAGCTGCCCAGTTTCTTACAAAATGTTCTAGACTTTCTTCATGAAGTTCTTTTTCTATGATCCATTTGCTTCCTTCGTGCATGTAAGAGAACATTGTTTTATTCTGATTCATATGCATGGGCGTAAGTAGATCATTTTATAAAGGGGTTGTCTGGTTTAGAAAATGAAAATTCCTAAGCCCATTAAGGGCGTTCTGAGTTAACAGAGAAGGGTCCCTCTTTTGGGACCCCCATCAATTAGCTGTAGCAGAGAGCAGCTACAAAGAGTCTCTCTCCCCCTCTCTCTCTCTTGTATGCTATGATCAAAACAGATTGCCGTATATAGGGGGAAAAGACCAGGAGGGATCAGGCACAAGGATGCAATGCAATAATAACTACCCATTTGTGGGTACACAGCCAGAGCCCATTGAACGCTGTTGTTAGGGCAAACTTATGTGTATTTATGTGCAATATGAAAAATATGAATACAAATCGGAGTGAAAAAAAAAACCATTCAAACACAATATTTTACATTTAATACATAGCAGTTACAAAACATAAAATACACACGTATCACCATAACAACCTGTTCTACAAGTCTATACTATTATTTTAGATTAGTGAATAGTGTAATTAAGTTGTTCAAGTCTTAAGTTATTCACCAACATTTACACAACCGAGTCACATCCTTATGACCACCTCCTACTTTCGACGTCTGCAGCGTGTAGCCCATGAAAGAAGTGATGTGTCGTGGGCAGGCTTGGTGGGTATATAAGGTCTATGATGGGCTGCCTGAACAGACCTCACTCGTTGTTGCCATGGGTAAAAGAGGCGATTTATCAAAGTTGCAAAAAGGGATGATTATTGGCTTTTGGGCCAAGGTAGCAGTATTTCTCACACAGTGCAGTTTGTGTGCTGCTGTGGTGAAAGTGTATGGTGAGTGGGCAAATGGCACTATTGGGAATAACTAACATGGAAACTGTGGAGCACCACGTGCCATTGATGTGAGGTGAACGTCGGCTATGAAGGTGCGTGAGGGCCGAACGACACTACAGTGGAGCAGCTCACAGTGAAAACAACCAGGGGGCTACCAGACGTGTGTCTAAAACGACAGTTCAGTGAACCCTACTGTGTATGGTCGGATGGTCACTGCTCCTATGCTAACAAAGGTGCACCGGGAAAAAAGGCTTAAATTTGCACGGCAGTGTCAGAATTGGACCACCGATGATTGGTTTAGGGTTGCCTTCTTCAATGAGTCACGTTTTCTGCTTCATCGTACAGATGGGCATTGGCGTGTCAGACGAGGAACATCAGAGAACAAACACCCTGCAACCATTGCTGGAATAACATAAGCTGGTGGCGGCAGCGTTATGGTCTGGGGAATTTTTTCATGGCACTCTCTGGGCCCACTCATCCATGTGGAAGGCACTTTGACCCGATTTGGAGACCATGTGACATGTCACATGGCTAGAAATCTCTAATAATGGTTGGAAGAGCACGACCAAGACTTCCAAGTACTTCCCTGGCCCCCTAATTCATCAGACTTGAACCCAATTGAGCATCTGTGGGACCACCTCGATCGTCTTGTTCGTTCTATGGAACCTCCCCCACGCACCCTCCAGCAAATGTAGCATGCACTGCAGTCAGCATGGCGCCAGATACCTGAGACCACCGACCAGCACCTTATTGAGTCACTCCCAGCCCGTCTAGCTGCTGTCCGTGCTGCACACGGAGGTTACTCTGGATATTAGCTGGTGGTCATAACAATGTGTCTCGACTGCGTATGTACCCAATGATACCAAAGAAAAGTACAGCTGGTCCTGCAAAAAAACACGGCCTCATACAAGCACATCGACCTAAAACTAGAAAAGTTATGGCCATCTAAAGGAAAAAATATTATTTTGCTTCTTTAAAGCCAAAAATGACCAAGTGCATTTGGTTAAATGAGACGTTACTGTTTTATAAATTGTTCTTTTACACAGTACACAGAATGTGGTTAGAGTATTGTGTCATGTTGATTTATACTTTTTATGGATATTACATTTGTGGCTGGTAACATGGCATTTGTGTGTGATGTAACTATTCATTCTCTGTTCTGTGCACACAGGAATCACAAGATTCGACCTGTTGGGCGACTTCGGGAGATTCAACTGGCTGGGGAACTTCTACATCGTTGTTACATATAATTTGATATTTGCCATTGTGACAACGCTGTGTTTAGTGCGTAAATTCACCTCCGCAGTTCGTGAAGAGCTGTTAAAAGCAATAGGTAACGTACATACTTTGATCTTCTCATTTGTATCTTCCTTCATAGCTCTGTTGTCTAGATGAAACTACCATCATGTTTTCTCTTCATTGCTAGGTGATATTTCTATTTAGTCCCATCATATTGTAGCTCCTCTTTTGAACATCCTCTTCACACATTATAATTAATAATTCTGCAAATACTTTCATGTACCCCTTACCAGTCATATCCAGTTCTGCACTCTTCTTGTTAGCTCTCAGGCTAGATAACCTTAAAGAGGCTCTGTCATCAGTTTATTACTGCCCTATGTCCTACCTAATCTAATAGGTGCTTTAATGTAGATACGTTTTGGTTTTTTTAAATGTTTAATTTTTGACCAAGTTATGATAATTTTTAGTTTTGTGCGAATTTGTTCTAAATGCCCAACTGGGCGTTTTTTTAACTTTTCACCAAGTGGGCGTTGTAAAGAAAAGTGTATGACGCTGACCAATCAGTGCATACACTTCTCTTCATTCATGCACAGCGTGATGTCGCGAGATCATGCTGTGATGGGACTTCCTCCCGCAGGTCCTTCACCGGAGCCATGGAAGACTAAACCGACAACGCCTCCAGCCGCTGCAGATTCGGATAAACGTCCTGGCACGGCTGGAGGTGATGTCTGTTGACTCTTCCATCGCTCCGGTGAAGCGGATTCATTAATGATTTATATGTGGTCACCTACCAATACTTTGTTTCATTGCAGGTTTAAATAAACTTCAGCTATCCAATGAGCCCAGCGATTCACCGTCCCCAAATGGGCATCAAAAAACACTGTGAACTCTCACAATCCTGCTGCGACTGACATTCCTCTAGAGCAGGCAGCTCGTTGGTTAATACATCGCTCTTCTTGTCCACATGGCTCTCTAGCTTTAGCAAAGACTTCAAGTCATGGTGGCCACATAGCTGCACTCCTGTCAACCAGACTGAAAATCAGGTTTTTTTTTAATGTTAAATGTGACTTTAACTGAACCTCCAGAGAACATAACGGGAACAGAAGCCTGAGGGTGTCTGTCATATTTCCCCTTTTACACAATTCAATTTCATGTGTTTTTTTGGCAGATTGAGCCTCATGTATCCAGTCCGTGACCAGTCAGATGTGACATTTTATAAGCCACACTGCCCAAATGAAACCTTGACCTTGGTTGCTATGGACAAGGCCAGTTTTTCTCGGAGACCGTGTTGATACATGAGGCTCTTTGTGCCATGTAGTGATCGTGCGTTAGAGAACTAGTGACCGCTTTAGCTTAGAAGCCGGTATGTGGTGTTGCATAGTTTCAGGTGGAGTGTGTGTCCTGTCATTAAATACTAGGTTTTGCACAGGCCCAATTTGTAGAGACAGTGTATAGCTATTGACTTCATAGCAACAAGGAGGTTGCACAACTTTACTTGCTCAAGTCTCTTGACTTTTCTCGAACCGCACCAGCTTTAAAGTTTCTCTTTACTTTTGATCTACCACCCAATCTTATATTGGGCATGGGGAGACGCAGGCAGCTCACTGGGTGATAGTTTCGTACACAAGACTCCTAGGGAGTTGTATGGTTGTTTCAGCGACTGTACTGCCCAGAGGTCTGCTGGTGTCTCTCCACGGCCCATGTAAGATCGGATGGAAGAGCAAAGGAAAAGTGACACTTTAACTTACATTGAGGCTTACAAGAGGCTACATCCTAATTGGTAGCTGAGGGGTAACACATTCTTCTTGTCTCTTACTAAGGGCACATGCACAAGGTATTACAGACCCGTATGCAGTCCATGTGCTGTCATATGGTACCCCCATGAGAGGATCTCTGTAATGTGGCATGTGTTGGCGCATGCCATGATTTTTTTCCTGATAGATTCCGTATGAATCTGTGAGAGAGAACCTCCATATAAAATCAGAGGTGCAGTATGGGCCTATATCAGGCTATGGATGACCTATTACCTAATTTTGCGGCAAGTATAAATTTACAATATTGGAAATGCTGGGATTGGAAGTACTGGCCGTTTGTTATGTTTGGGCCTCCACACTGAGCCCTCGGACAATACTCTTTGATTGCCTTAGAAATTACCAGACAATGAGTTAATGGTTTATAAGCCAGAAGTCCTGCACTTATGTAACTGATCCTAAAGCAATACTCACAATCACATACCATGTAGTCTTTACAAGAATATTCGCTCTGACTTTTCTATATTTTCGGCTCTCTGGGTAGTAATTGGCTGGTTTAATGTTCCCATATGTAGTGTTCTTATTGGTGCTACATATACATGCAAATAAATGCAATATTAATACATGTTACATTTATTTAACTATATTTAATGAAAGGATGATTATACAAAATAGGGCTGCACCTTTAGCGCTATTGAATAAAATGAATTACAGTCTCGGCCACCCGAGAGGAGATTTTGGGGCCTGAGGGTGTTGGTCCGTTGTTTGACCTATCCATTTCTATGCGGGTGTATATACACAGAATAATAGAGCAGTGTATATACAGAATATTCTACACCGCTCATCCTAAGAACTCCTCCCTGGGGCTGCATTTGCAGTAGATGTGGTGACAGCCTTAGAGCAATTGAAATTCCCAGTCCCTGTAAACATGAAATTTCACTTTTTAATATTTTTCATATCAATACATTAGTTAGTGTGCATTACATATCCTGTCATGAGATGATCTACTGGTAAAGATTTAAAGTGAATGTCCTTTCTTAAATTCCACTTCAATTTTTTTTATCTAATCAGGTTAAAAGTCTGTTCTGATTCATTTCTTATCATTTATAGCTTTGTTTTTCTGATACAGGACTCCAAATCCAATACGTAGACATAAATTTAAAAGATAACATTCTGTCTACCTGCAGCCACCACTAGGGGGAGGTTAGGAGCTTACTCCACTTTTTATACCTGTAACTCAATAAAAACACAATATGCAGTTAGCTCCCTCTAGTGGTGGCTGCAAGAAGGCAGAATTGTATTGATTTGGAGCTCTGTATGAAAAAAAACCTTCATATACTATAAAAATCTAAGACATCCGCAGCGAATACTGGACCTGTGTGTGTGTGTGTGTGTGTGTGTGTGTGTGTGTGTGTGTGTGTGTGTGTGTGTGTGTGTGTGTGTGTGTGTGTGTGTTAGTGTGTTATATTACAAACATGAATTTATGTAATGTCTTATGGCTGTCATTTCCTCGTGGCACTCTGTGTTGTCTACTATGATGTCAGTGGCACTAGGATGACTGTGATGTGCGGCTCTAGACATAATGAGGTTGGCACTGGACCGTATATACAGACGACATTCCGCAAAAAGGTTGAGGCAGAAAGTACAAGTTTTCTGCTTAGAAAGCACAATACTGATACTATTACAAATTGTAGTAGTTTTGTGAGCACAAGGAATGACACACTTTCTGGAGTATCTGAATATTATTTAAGGGAGACAGTTCTTGCGTATACCTCTTTTCTAGGCAGTTGTATGTTTATAGAATAAGGCTGGGGTTACATGTGTTATCCTGCCCGCTGTAAGACGTTACTATAGGGCGATCTTACAATCCATTGTATGACAGATGCTACTATGTTACCATGTCTTTACTTATTACTCTTATTTTCAACTAAAATGTTATGTCTTGAACACGTTTATACACACACACAAGCTTTATTAGTGCAGACATTAGACCAACGTGGATTTTAGTAGATTGACGCATTTCTTAAAGTTGGTCATATTTATTTTGAGACCAAGATATATGTTAGAAACGCTTGCAGAAAAGTTGTTACTGATAAAGTGTGCGATATTTTTGCGTTGCACAGATGGAGCAGACATTACTGTATTGAATGTTTCACCGTGGCTCAGAACTGCAATAAACTTTAATATGTTTGTCTATGCACAGCATTACATGGATTCTACATATAGTCCATAGTGTCTACACTGTCATTGTGTTTGTCTGCTCCATAAAACTGCTGAAGGGGCTCCATTTATGAGCCCTAGTTACTATAGGTCAAATATTCTCATTGGTGCTAGAGTTACGTAAAAGGACGGACTGTCACATCACAGAATTCTGCACTTCTTCTTGTGGTCCCTTATATGTGAATCTATTCTGTGTACATCACATCTACACGACCCTTCTCAGACAACTGCAACCAAGTCCCACAGAGCACGCCGTCCCATTGAATGTATCACAAATGTCCCGATGTGATGTAAAGTTAATAGAAAACATACCATTTGTAAAGATGCTGCATATGTTTAATGAATATTGTTTTAAAAATAGAGAAGAGGTATCCAAGGGTAGTGTATGATTTTTATTATCCCCTAGAATGAATTAGAGCTTATGCATTTGAAGTTCATATCTGCTGAATATAAGGGCATGTATTGAACTGTCCAGGCAAGAACTTCAGACCTCCGTTATATAACGACATTGAACGGGCAATATTCTTTTATAATAGTATTTGGCCATGAACAGAATTTGAAAGCTTATGGCCTCATGCCCACTTCAGTTATTTTCTTCAGGTTGCTATCCATTTTTTTAACGGATAGTACACTGACCCATTCATTTATATGGGGCACACTTCCGTTGTTTTAATGGAACAGTGTGGCCGTTCCGACAAAAATAGAACAGGTCCTACTCCTGTCCATTTTTAACGGAACAGACTCGGCCATTCCATTAATTTGGTCCCTTCAAACAACGGACTGCCCACGGAAGTAATCCGTGTAAGGTCTGTGTTTCACCGATCCGTCATTAGCGGTTGTATGACGGGCAACGGATTTGTGCATGAGGCCTAATTGAAGTCTTGACATTTAAAGGAACAATCCATGCAAAGCTTATACGCATTGTTATGCCTAGTGCAGAGCCTTACAGGGCGGTGCATGACACATGGATTCAAGCAACACCAAATAGAGAATCGCTGTGTAATGCTCCATGCCCCCCCCAGGCCATGCGCCATGCTTTATTATGTCTCCCTTTATAACTGTGCATCTAAAAATCAGACTATAACTCATCAGCCATGGGTCAAATGTTATAATCTGACTTTTAGGAGGTAGTTGGAATCTTAGTTCCCCAATACTTGGTAGTACATGTGGCAAATCCTAATTACTAAAGCCGACTACTCAGGGTTCAGTTTTTATGAAGATTCAACAAGAGTTTGACTTTTGTGATCAGTAGTCCTATATTTTAAAGTGGAAATTCACCCCAAAAATGTGTGTTCAATTGAAAAATTCTACTCAATGATGTGTTTAGAATATGTCCAATCTCCAGTCGCTGAAATCCTGCAGCACTTTTATAGGACACTCCGATCCCTTGTTCTGGAAGCCAGTGTTGGTCAGAGCTCAAAGAGTCCAACAATCTGATCTCACATGTATCTGTGACATGTCAGGAGATCCTTTTTGTCTGGATTTTTATTTTAAAGATATTAGAAAAAAATGTCTGCTTTCTTCCAGAAACCGCACCACTCTTGTCCATGGGCTGGGTCTAGTATTGCAGCTAAATTGCAGCTAAATCCCAATTCACTTGAATGGTTCTGACCTGCAATACCAGAGCCAGCCTATGAATTAGAGTGGTGCTGTTTCCAGAAGAACGCAGCCATGTTTTTCTAATATCATACACACCTTAAAAATACTGCAGACTATGCGATCTATGCACAGTCACTTTTCCATTGCAGTGAACATCAAAACGACTTCTACTTTATACAATCAAATTGCGGATTACCAGGAATATAAAGCTACAGGATATGGCGCTGTCATTACATCACTTACAATAAGGGCATGGAAATTTTCATGAATAATATAAGTCCATGTGCATGTTTCATTGATGCAACCGCTAAATGAGTGAACAGATCTGTTGATACTGGACCATTGTACAGAGACACAGATGAGTTTGTCCCTGGTTAAAAGGGCTTCTCTTGGACATTTTCAATAAAGTTGATTGAAGAGTGCTCTGTATGTGCCTGTAATTTAGCACTCAGGTACTGCTGTAATTGTTAAAGTTTTAAAAGATCTAAAGGACCAAATTGCACATACAGTGCTCACTTCAGTCAGATTTGAACCCGGAGAACCCCTTTAAGAACTCCATAGTACATGCTTACGTTTATTCATGAAATAATATGGTAAGTCTAGAGACCATGGTTGGGATCTATCCTGACAATTTATCAGATCCAAACATTATGTACAGTCTCTGATATATTTCCAGGCTAGAAATTATGTACTAAAACCAGAGCGCCACACAACTGAGAAATTGGGTTGTTCCTACGTCATACAAAATTTGAAAACCTTTATAAATGTTTTGTTTAATGATATGTTCTGGAGATGGTATCTAGGAGTAATCACACCACCTATATTATATATGACGAGCCATAATTTTGTGTGCATTTGACTTCAGCTTGAAAATGGTCCCCTGTAATTAAAGGTACATCCCCATTATAAAGGAGTTCTCGGTACAAATTCTTGGTAAAACTGAGAGTCTGATCTATGTGAATTTACTGCCATGGACGACTAATTATCCTTCCAAAGTTCATCTAAAAGTCTTCTGCCTTCAGTGGATTGTATAACCTAGACTGATTTTCCTTTTTCAATTCAGAGCAGAGTCACAATACTGACCTCCATGTTGCAGCTGGATTCAAAATTCCTGCATCACCCCTCCCCCTCTGACTACAATCAAATGGGCTTCTGACTGGTTGGAGAAAGTGGGCAGCTGTGAGTTTGTAAATTCAGCTGCAGGGAGGTCAATGTTGTCACGATTGTCTGGTTTCAGAGTGGGGAATTTTTGGTAATTATAGAAGTTTTGTTATTTTAGCATCATATGAATAAGCAAGTTAGTAATTTACACTATATGTCTATGTGGTTCCGAGCTAAGATCTCTGGGACAGTGGTTGTATACAGGTGCTGCATATTGTTTATACACCTTCATACTAAAGTCTCCAGCTATTGTGAAACTACAACTTCCAGCATGCACGAATGTCAGAGCACACCGGGAGTTGTAATTTCACAGCAGCTAGAGAGCCGTGGGTTGGAAACAACTAGTCTACGGGCTTGGTGCTTGTATGCACTTTAATACACAGCTGAGTCATAGACTGTTGCTGTAAGAAGGACATTGGGCCACTATAGAGCTGCTCTCCCTGAGATGGTGGAAATTAAAAACTTGCTCACAATAAAAGTATGGAATAAATTTAATAAGCCGTTACCTATACACCTGTTATTTAAAGTTGCCAGAGGGTGGAAAGACTTTTTTTTTTTTTTTTGCTCACCTTCAAGTTAAAGGTTGCGCCTAAAGCGACATGTTAGGTGGATGTAAACATACATCTTGGTTCAATGTCTTACTTTCATGTTCAGCTTATAAGTTAAAATCTTGTGTTTACCAACTTCTCTCCTTTATTGCTAATGGAGAACACACGAAGTATGAAATGTGAACGAGATGACTTCAGAATGTTTTTTTTTGTTGTGGTCCGTGCTTTCATTTTTATTTGCATTGCATTTTAAGTGTATTTTATTTGAATTTTTTCTAAATGTTTATATGTTCAATAAACTTTTGTGTTTCCTAATTTGTTGGTTTACGAGTTTCTTTTTGTACCTCCAAAAGGAAGGTTAAATCTGAAGTATCACTAGTGTTGAATGTTAAGATTTTCTAATCTTCATGTTGCTCAAGTTAATACCTGGTTATCAAATTGCTGCACAACCTTTTATGAGGAAGCATTTAATTAGCACAATAAAATCAGAAGGATTCCTATTTTGAATGGGTTTCCTGAAGACATATCATTTTTTGAATTTTTCACAAGTAATCTACAACTTCTGGTGTGAAAGATTAGTGACATCATTGCTTTATTATTTTTGACATCTACCATGTCACATTGGTTACGCCATTTCATTTCACAACTAGGGGTTGATAATGTTCCCTTCCTAATAATATCGTCAGCATTTGATGGAGTACTTCTGTCTATATTATTGTAGCAACATATTCAGCAGTGTAATCACATATACTAGCCCTTCTCAATGAATTAGAATATCAAAAAGTTTATATATTTCAGTAATTCAATTAAAAAAGTGAAACTCATATATATATATATATATATATATATACACACAGAGAGAGATCTATTTCCAGCATTTTTTTCTTTTAATGTTGATGATTATGGTAACCATTTATGAAAACCCAAAATTTAGTATCTCAGAAAATTATAATATTAAATAAGCCCAATTCCAAAAATGATTTTTTTTAATATCGAAATGTTGGCCTACTGAAAAGTATGTCCAGTATATGCACTCAATATTTGGTCAGGCTTCTTTTTGCATGAATTACTGCATCAATGCGGTGTGGCATGGAGGCGATCAGCTTGTGGCACTGCTGAGGTGTTATCAATGCGGCGTGGCATGGAGGCGATCAGCCTGTGGCACTGCTGAGGTGATATGGAAGCCCAGGTTGCTTTGATAGCGGCCTTCAGCTCGTCTGCATTGTTGGGTCTGGTATCTCATCTTCCTCTTGACAATTACCTATAGATTCTCTATGGGGTTTAGGTCAGGCGAGTTTACTGGCCAATCAAGTACAGTGATACTGTGGTTATTAAACCAGGTATTGGTACTTTTGGCAGTGTGGGCAGGTGCCAAGTCCTGCTGGAAAATGAAATCAGCATCTCCATAAAGCTTGTCAGCAGAGGGAAGCATGAAGTGCTCATAAATGTCCAGGTAGACGCTGCGCTGACTCTGGACTTGATATAACACAGTGGCCCAACACCAGCAGATGACGTGGCCCCCAAACCATCACCGACTGTGGAAACTTCACACTGGACCGCAAGACACTTGGATTGATGCCTCTCCGCTCTTCCTACAGACTCTGGGACCGAGATTTCCAAATGAAATGCAAAATTTATTTTCATCTGAAATCAGGACTTTGGGCCACTGAGCAACAGAGCAGTCCTTTTAACGGCTTAGGAAACCTTTGCAGGTGTTTTGTGTTGATTAGATGATTAGAGTGTCACACCCTGAGTCTACAATCTTGAACTTTTACCCAATATTCCAATTTTCTGAAAGACTCCACTTCATTGACTGTCAGCCATAATCATCAACATTAAATGAAAAAAATGCTGGAAATAGATCACTATGTGTGTAATGAATCTATAGAATATATGAGTTTCACTTTTTGAATTGAATTACTGAAATAAATGAACTTTTTGATGATATTCTAATTCATTGAGAAGGACTGGTATACTGTAGCGGAATACAAACAAGACAACAGTGGTATGGTGGAGAACTATCCTAAAAAAAAAGGCATCGCACGACTCCATTATAGAGGAACTGACGTCTTTGTTGTATTCCTCGTAAAGTAACAATACAGGAGAATCTTTTCTTAGAACATTGAATTGTGCCGTTTCTCTGAAATTTCATCCTGAAAATGTATGAATAAATTTACATTTGGTCTTTACCATTCCCCTTGTCAATTGGGTGTGTTCCTACACAGTTTTACACAGTAATGCTTGGGCAGTGCCAGACTGTACGGACCCACCCTATTTTCAGGCGGAATGGTAACACACAACTTTCAATGTATTCATGTGTTTCCAGGAAGAAATAACAGAGGAACGCCACAATGCAGTTCTAAGAAAAGATGCTTCAGTATTGTTACTTAGTCAGTGGGGTACGCCATTTTGATCCAGCACAGCATTGTTGCTTCTTTTATGAATAGACTCCACAATGCAGAGATTGTGTGGGTTGTGAGATTCATGTATAATATATACACACATTTTTTTTTAATATATAACGTGTTAGACAACCCAATTTAAATTGATGAAACATGCACATTTTGCCAAAATAGAAAGGTAGAGAACATTATTGGGTTACTTTGTAACATATGAACTAGTAAGAGTAGAACATTTTTTTTTGGTATGGAGAGCGACACAAAGGACAAACAAGACATTCCCCCACTGAAAACTCTTCAAATGCCTGAAGACAAGCCCGGTGAAACACATGGGAGCACGACAGAAGGACGGCGGTACGGTTAGACCGGCTTCTTTGTTCTTCATTATTGGGACATAATGGCATAATACATATAGGACAGTCCAATATTTCATGTCGCACAGCCTAGATGAAAAACATATGTAGAGTATAACAAATATTCTCACACAAAACTGACACATCAACCAGCTTGACTCCTGAAAGGCCAAGCCAAATAGGAAAAGGAGGAGAAAGCTGAATGCATGCTGATGGTGTACAACATTGTTTTTTTGGGTCCTAAAAGTCAACGTGCTATAGTCCTTTGACCTCTACCATAAGAGTGCTGCTTAAAAAAGTAGCATTTCGGGTGGACTCGCGTAGTACTTTTAGTAAAAATGCCACATTTTGGTGGTGGTCTTCCTGGTATTTTTTGCAGCAAAATACGCTTTGGCCAGATGTAAGTCAATAGTGCCGTTTTTTGAATTTTTTTAACTTGCGTTTTTTGGGTCAGTGATAAAAAAATCTGTAGTGTTTTTGTCCAATAGACCTCCATAGGGGTTTCTTCCTTTTTAAAAAAAATGCAAGTACAGTATCCATGTGTGTTTAAGTTTTTTTTTTATGGTGCCATTTTTCAGAATATATTATGTGTTGCAAAAGGGAATCTTTGAATCACATGATTAGCCAAAAAAAAAACCCCTATATAAAACACAGGTAGTAAAACATACTATTTGGATGAACGTCCCCAAAATCGCCATAAAAAAACCGCACGGTACCACTTTCCTCAAGAAATTTTGGACCAAAAAGCAAAAAAACTGTATGAAGGAGGCCTTAAAGGCCATGTAAACCTTTCATAGCGATTTCTTTTTTTAAATAAACAAGTCAATCCGTGTTCCCATCAGGTCCGCGGGGCTGACTAGTTCGAAGACCTGAATCAAACACCTGCCCTGTATAGTGAATACAGAGCAGCTTTATCTCAAAAAGTTAAAATAATTTTTATAATAAAAGCAAATTAAGTAGTTTCACTCACCAATCACACTGATTTCACCTTTTTATTAAAAAAAAAAATGCCTGCCAAAGGTGTACATAGCCTTTAATGGAGTTGGATGAGATTAAAAAAGTCTTTTTTTTATGTTAATAAGTATATTTGTAGATCTCACCTGCAGTTGTATTTTTTCCCAGTCTGCTTCACCAATTTCTGGGTTACACTTTTGTTCCAACTGATGGAAAACCTTGTGACTTATGGCTATTGACTGATCAATCTCACTGAATAGGCCATCAATGTCTGGGTTGCAACATCTTACCAATCGGTCTGAGATTTCTGAGAACTAAAATGTAAAAAATAAATAGTCATAAATCTAGAAATATTTTACTAAACTATGAAGTGCAAAGCAAGCAACTTAAAAACAACATGGAGGCGTCCTCCTATATGTCACAGATTCTCAATTGGATTGTGGTCTAGGCCATTCCAAGACATTTAAATGTTTTCTAGTAAATCACTCCAGGATAGCTTTAGAGGTATCATCGTCCTGCTGGAAGGTGAACAACCGTCCCAGTCTCAAATCTCTGGCAGACTGAAACAGGTTTTACCAAAGAATTGCCCTGTATTTATCGCCATCCATTTTCCTTTAACCCCTTAATGACCAGGCCTTTTTTGCACGTTCGTGACCAAGGATAAACTTTTGTTATTTCACTGTCGCATTCTAAGAGTCGTAAATTGTTTTTTTAAATTCTGTCCACATAGAGTATAAGGGCTTGTTTTTAGCGGGACGAGTTGTATTTTTCAACTGCACCATTTTTGGGTGCATATAATATATTGATTAGCTTTTATTAACTTTATTTTAGGAAAAAAATTGAAAATAAGCAGATATTCCAGCATTGATTTTCGCATTATATAATGGAGTCATTACAATCGCGGCGATATGTGTTTTTTTTTTTTTACACTTTTACTAAATAACATCACTTTTTGGTAGTTTTATTTTATTTTATTTTTTTCATAAACTTTATTTAAAGAGGCTCTGTCACCAGATTTTGCAACCCCTATCTCGTATTGCAGCAGATCGGCGCTGCAATGTAGATAAGAGTAACGTTTTTTTTTTTCAAAAACGAGCATTTTTGGCCAAGTTATGACCATTTTTATATTTATGCAAATGAGGCTTTCTTAAGTACAACTGGGCGTGTTTAAAGTTATGTACAAGTGGGCGTGTATTGTGTGTACATCTGGGCGTTTTTACTTCTTTTACTAGCTGGGCGTTGTGAATAGAAGTGTATGATGCTGACGAATCAGCATCATCCACTTCTCTTCGTTAACACCCAGCTTCTGGCAGTGCACAGACACACAGCGTGTTCTCAAGAGATCACGCTGTGACGTCACTTTCTGCCCCAGGTCCTGCATCGTGTCGGACGAACGAGGACACATCGGCACCAGAGGCTACATCGACTTACCTGCAAACGCCAATGCTTCTGCAGAATCAACTGTAGCCTCTGTCGCCTGGTGCCGATGTGTCCTCGCTCGTCCGACACGATGCAGGACCTGGGGCAGGAAGTGACGTCACAGCGTGATCTCTTGAGAACACGCTGTGTGTCTGTGCACTGCCAGAAGCTGGGTGGTAACGAAGAGAAGTGGATGATGCTGATTCGTCAGCATCATACACTTCTATTCACAACGCCCAGCTAGTAAAACAAGTAAAAACGCCCAGATGTACACACACAATACACGCCCACTTGGACTTAACTTTAAACACGCCCAGTTGTACTTTAGAAAGCCTCATTTGCATAAATATAAAAATGGTCATAACTTGGCCAAAAATGCTCGTTTTTGAAAAAAAAAAACACGTTACTCTTATCTACATTGCAGCGCCGATCTGCTGCAATAGGAGATAGGGGTTGCAAAATCTGGTGACAGAGCCTCTTTAACTATTTAACTTTCTTTTTTTTTTGTCCCACTAGGGGACTTCACTTTGCGATCTTCTGATCGCTTATATAATGCTTTGGTATACTGTCAGTGTAAAACGGACAGGCGATCCATTAGGCCATGAGGGGCAATATTGTTGCGGGGCTGCCGATGGGATGACCGCGGCATCTAGTGGGTTGAACTGCCGGAATAGGAGAGCGCTTAGATTCCTGCAGTTGGGGCAGGAGCCAGGCTGTGTATAACAGCCGTGCACCTGCCGCTGATTTAGTGGGTACAGTGGCAATACCCATCAGATTAGAGCGACTGATATATCCATCACAATGCAGGAACTAGCACCTGCTTGTGACTGATATATCCGTCGTTAAGGGGTTAATCCTGATCGGTTTTCCAGCCCCGGACAATGAAAAGCATCCCCACAGTATGATGCTGCACTAGACATAGCCTTGCCCATGATAGCCAAAAAGTTCAACTTTAGTCTCATCTGACCAGAGAACCTTCTTGTGTTTGGGGAGTCTGCAACTGGCCACTCTTTCCACGCTGTGGAGAGCACGACTTGTAGTGGTCCTTTAGACAGATATTTCCGTCTCTGCTGTGGATCTTTGGAGCTCCTTTATTGTTGGTGTCTTTGTTGAATCTCGGATTAAGCCCTTATTCACACGACAGGGTTTCCCAGCCGTGTGACGGCCGTTCAAAAATCGTCCGCCACATGGCTGCAGTAGGAACAATAGACCCCTAATGGGGCTAGTCACACGACCAATTTTTTGATGGCCCGGGAAACCCGGCGGTCAAAAAATGGGACATGCCCTATTTTTGGCGGTTCTCCCCGGCTCCCATAGAAGTCTATGGGGCCGGGTAATAGACGGCCATCACTCCAAGTGACGGCCGTGTCTTCCGTCGCTCGCTCTCTCCTTCTCCTCACAGTGCGAAGTGAATGTGAGGAGGAGGGTATGTCTTTTGCTCCCTGTAGGAGCTTCGGCAACGCTGTGGCCGGTGAATGGGGATTCAGCTCCAGCAGAAGTCCCTGACTTCACGGTGTCCAAATATGGACATTGAAGTCAGGGACTTCTGAAGCGGAATCCCCGGCGATGTGGCCGGTATCTCCGCTCCAGGAGAAGTCCCTGACTTCACTGTCTCCATATATGGACATTGAAGCCAGGGACTTCTCCTAGAACGGTGGCGCTATCTACAGACAGGTGGGGGGGGGGGGGTGCTGTGTAGAACTACCTGCAGGGGGCTGTGTGCCACTACCTACAGGGGGGGCTGTGTGCCACTACCTACAGGGGGGGCTGTGTGCCACTACCTACAGGGGGGGCTGTGTGCCACTACCTACAGGGGGGGCTGTGTGCCACTACCTACAGGGGGGGGGGCTGTGTGCCACTACCTACAGGAGGGGGGGGCGGCTGTGTGCCACTACCTACAGGGGGGGGCTGCGTGCCACTACCTACAGGGGGGACTGTGTGCCACTACCTACAGGGGGGGCTGTGTGCCACTACCTACAGGGGGGGCTGTGTGCCACTACCTACAGGGGGGCTGTGTGCCACTACCTACAGGGGGGGGGCTGTGTGCCACTACCTACAGGGAGGGGGGCTGTGTGCCACTACCTACAGGGGGGGGCTGTGTGCCACTACCTACAGGGGGGGCTGTGTGCCACTACCTACAGGGGGGGCTGTGTGCCACTACCTACAGGGGGGGGGCTGTGTGCCACTACCTACAGGGGGGGGGGCTGTGTGCCACTCCCTACAGGGGGCTGTGTGGCATTACCTACAGGGAGCTGTGTGTGGCATTATCTACAAAGGGAAGTGTGGCAAAAATGTCATTAGATTTTAAAAGGGACAGGGAAAAAAACGGATGCAAAATGGGTCAAAATCGGCCGTTAAAAACGGCAACACGGCCCGGAACGGATGCAAAAATGGACGAAAACAGCCGACACTCGGACTCTGTCGTGTGAATAAGGCCTAATGCCTTCCTTGCTCGGTCTGTGAGTTTTGGTGGGCGGCCTTCTCTTGTCAGGTTTGTAGTTTTGCCATATTCTTTCCATTTTGTCATAATGGAATTAATGGTTCTCCTTGGGATGTTCAAAGTTCGAGAGATTTTTTTTTTTATAACCCATCCCTGACTTCTCCACAACTTTCTCTGACCTATTTGGAGAGATCCTTCATGTTGCTTAGTGGTGCTGCAGACTCCGGGGCTTTCAGAACAGGGGTATTTATACTGACATCATGTGACAGATCATGTGACACTTTGATTACACACGGGGAACTTTAATCAACTAATTATGTGACTTCTGAAGTTAATTGGTTTGACCAGACATTACTTAGGGGTTTCATATGAAAGGGAGTGAATACATATGCACTTACAACTTTTCTGTTTTCAGTTAATTTAAAAAAAAAAAAAAAACTTTTTTATTAAACAAGGTATTTTTTTCCATTCTGCTGTAATATTCAAACTATTTTGTCAAGTCGATTACATAAAAATGAATTTTAAATTAGATTTTATTTCAGTTTGTGATGCAACAAAACAGGAAAGACACCAAGAGGGTGAATGCTTTCGCAAGGCACTGTATGCTGTCTGTACTGCACAAGTTGCCAAAATCTTAGCTCACAGACCAAATGTTTAAAAAGGATCAGTGCCAAAATAGTATATAGTAGACCGGGAGGAGGGTACATGAGGTAGGCACTGAGGCTAGCTGTAGCATGGTAAGGACACAATAATGTGGCTAGCACTCTGGGGGACATCTGAGAAACTGTAGGGACATTTGGCTGACAATCTGGGGGAGCACCTGAGGCACTGTATGGGGGCATATATGGCTAGCCCCGAGGGTATGTGCGGCAGGCGCACAATCTGACTAACCCTCAAGTACATTTGGGCTTAAAAAAAAAAAAAAAAGAAAGGCATATTAAAGAATTTACTCCAAACGTGCTAATTAACTTTTTCTTTCCCGGTGGGGGGATGTTGTTGTACCTCTTTTTTCCATTTTCAAATTTTGTAGGGTAAGAAACTGAAATAGTGAAAGTGACGCAGGAAAACCATTGACACTTTTACCACCGTACATCATGCCTTACGATCAGCACAAAAGCATCAGACTCCTACTACTTAGAGGTGACAATTTAATCCAGTCAGACAACACATAAATCATTCCTCCAACCCTTGAGAGCAACTTACTTTTTTGAATATGCATTTTTCATCACGCAGAAAACATTTCCTGATAGCAAATTAATTAACCTGACATTCTGGTCTCAACTTCACAAAAATATTTCGGCTTAAAAAGAGGCGAAACTTCAGCAAAGTCAAGATAGCAATGATAGAAACTTTCCATTAGCTGGAATGAGCAGTCATAGGGCTTAGAGAAGTGTTTGCTTAGTAGGGAATTGCAGCGCTCATTACGGCAAGCCGCCTATAGCCCTGGTATTGTGTTTCTATGAAGAAAGGACACCGATCTGGACAGCTTTTATAAATTGACGTAGTAATGTAAACCAATTAACTAGTCACGTATGCCTTTCATATTCAGCTTCTAATTTATCTCTGCTAAAAGTCCTTTTGTTACTGAAGGTAAATACCTATACAACCCTACACTTGTAACGTATGTCATCCAGATGAATGGGGAGAAAGGTGTGTCTCCTCACTGGTTAACCACAATTCATCTGTATGGGGGCTCTTTCTATAGGGCTAGAAATGTAGTTGGTGATGAAATATTATTTACATGTAACATGTTCTTTTATGTACAAGTCTCATTATAGCAGACAACAGGTCAGTTAACGCGTCGTAATATGGGAATGGTTATCACATGTGGTTCCATGAGGATTATGGGTCTAACTCCCTATAGTTGAAAGTTCTCTTAGGTTACATGAACAGAGTTACGTTTTTTTTAATTGAACCGGACACCCAAATATCCTCTAGTCAAATTTTTGTGCCAATTAAATTCTTGACAGCTGAGGGCAAATAGGCTTTTAGTCCCGCGGAGAGTCCTCTGCCAACTTAAAAAAGTTGTCCAGTTTTATGTTTTAATAAAAAAAATAATTGGTTACTTACATAATTTGTGTCCTAATTTCTCACCATTTTCTTATTCTCGGCTTGCTATCCGCAAATAGAAACATTGTTTACATTCAAAGAATTAAAACCGTAGCCTACCAAAACGCATAGGAGCAGTTCTGGGTTTTCTGAACCCTCAAAGGTCGCCGTACTGGTGTCTTGTCACGTCACACTCTTGTTAGGTTTGTATAGGGAGTACTCTACCGGCTGGAGGGTCTCTCTTAATACCTACCTACTTCCTATTGATACAGGACCGCTACCACATGCCCAGACATCGATTGAGCATTCAAACTACCAGAGCGCCACTGGAAAAACCACCTTTGACCTAACCTGTTATCTTCACAGCCACGGGGCATAAACGTTATGATCAGGTAGCCAGTCTATTACTTTCCCCCAGTGTGGCAGTATCTCTGCTTTAGGTCACCTGGTGTGCATCATGTAGTACATTACACCAGGGGTTGTTATGCCATGTAGCATTTTTTGTAGTCTGTCTACTTGTCATTAGGTGTCCCATTTTTGCTTTTTATTGTTTGAGCGTGTTGGCTTATTTTACAGGTCTTTTTAGCGGCGTTTTTACAGTAACTTGCTAGCTTTCAGCGACTCACTATAGCCACAGTTCAGGCTCTAGTGTATCATATTCATTTTGCTGTACTGCCTAGTCCTGCTGACACAGTTGAGTCTGTTACAATGTATTAGTGGAGGTAGACGCAGTCAGAATAGATTACATATTTGTGCTGTTGGGCGTGGCACAAACGATTGTGAACACTGATACATTGTAGCAAACTGCAGCTTTGTAAATGAAGGAGTAGGTGAGGGCAGGTTTTCAGCTTCTGAATGCAAGCGAGAAAGTTTCTATGCACTGACAGCAAGCATAGATCTTAAAAATAGATCTTAAAAACAGTGAGGAAATGGAACACAAACAACTGTTAAGAATTATCTGCATAAGACTGTGCAACCCATAAAAGGGTATATGCAAATGTGCTATATATATATATAATATAAAAAAAGCAGAGGATTGGAGCAGCACTGTGAACAAATGCCTGACTAGGCTGGTGCAAAGCTTCAAAAATAAAGGAGTGACCTCTCCTTATGTGTTAGATATCCAAAAAAGAGAACGTGAAGCAGCACTCAAATAAAGTGAATTTATTCATCCAACATGGGAACACAACGTTTCACCTCCTCTATGAAGGCATTTTCATTTTCCACTTGAAAATGCCTTCATAGAGGAGGTGAAACGTTGTGGTTCCATGTTGGATGAATAAATTCACTTTATTTGAGTGCTGCGTCACGTTCTCTTTTTTGGATATAAATATATATATATATATATATATATATTATATAGTGGAGTTATAGGTCCGAAGCACTTTACAGGAGACCTTCCAGAAGAAATGTAAGGTGGGAAGCATTTCTGCTAATATTATGGGATTATTCGGGAACACCTATTTTATAGTTCCCTTATATATCACTTAAATAGACATACAAGAAGAAAATATGGAAAGCCCCTTTCATGCTGATTTATGATCGTTTTCTAATTTACAGGCCCAAAGCCTGAGGCTGCACTACTGAGATATTCTAAGGACATTTCCTGTTTCCTGTCAGATGCAGTCCTTGTGTAAATCCAATTCACTAATTACATTAATTCAAGCCTGGTAGATAGTAGTTATTGTTGTATATGGTGAACAGGAAATGCCATCAGAATCTCTCAGTAGTGCAGCCTCAACCTCTGGGACTATAACTTCAAGCAATCATATCTCAGCGTGAAAGGAGCTATTTAAATTTTAGGTCTCCTTTAACTGATATGTAAAAGAATTAAGTGTTAGGCCCCATGCACACGACCATAAAAACTCCCGTAATTACGGGCCCATAGACTTCTATTGGCCACAGGTACCTCCCCGTATGCTTACGGGAAGGTGCCCGTGCCATTGAAAAAGATAGAACATGTCCTATTTCAGGCCGTAATTACGGCACGGGCAGCCCATAGAAGTCTATGGGGCTCCCGTAATTACGGGTAACTATGTGTGTGCGCCCGAAATTACGGGAGCTTTGCTAGGCGACGTCAGTAAATAGTCACTGTCCAGGGTGCTGAAAGAGTTAAACGATCGGCAGTAACTCTTTCAGCACCCTGGACAGTGGCTACCGATCACAATATAGATAAAGTTGTAAAAAAAAAAAAAAAAAAAAAGACCTTCATACTTACCCAGAAATCACTGCTTCTTCCTCCAGTCCAGCCTCCTGGGATGACGTTGCAGCCCATGTGACTGCTGCAGCCAATCACTGGCTGCAGCGGTCACATGGACTGCCGCGTCATCCAGGGGGGTCGGACTGGATGTCAAGAGAGGGACGCGTCACCAAGACAACGGCCGGGTAAGTATGAATTTTCTTTTACTTTTATTACGGAAAGGGCTGTCCCTTCTGTCTATCCTGCACTGATAGAGAGAAGGGGCTGCCGATTACTGCAGTCCAATTTTGAAGCCAAAAACGTGCCCGTAAATACGGGTGGAATACGGGTGACACCGGACCCGTATTTACGGGCACGGGTCCGTAAATACTGGTGCAATATGGGTCGAATACGTGTGACCAAGGACCCGTATTTACGCCAGTATTTACGGGTGGACAAAAATACGGTCGTGTGCTTGAGGCCTTAGACTGTGGGGCCGCTGTCAATCTATGAAGAAAATGTGCATGTCTTGTAGACTTTGTTGTTATCATTGTATATGCGCATGTCATACAATAAGTAAAGCCTTTTGGATAATTTGTGGATTAACCCAAAAAAAAATAGTCCTTAGCAGCAAGGGATCATTTCGAATGGGATTGTTTTCTGCTGAACCTCTGAACCTTGGGTGGCCTCTTATTGTGGGAGTCTAGTATTGATTCAGAACTTGGGCCTATCGGAGGATCCTCTGGTTCTGTAGTGGGCTAGTAAGACTCTGATGGAACTACACAGTAGAAATTCCCGAATAATCCCATAATGTTATTGTCAGAAATGCTTCTTTAAGTGCCATTGGAGACCTTACATTTTTCGCTTTTTGCCCTGTACAACCATCAGCTGTCTGTCTGCAGAGTATCAACAGAACAAAAGTTGGCCTAAAGTTCTACAGTGAAACATGAAATTCTCTGCATCCATGCAGGTTATCAAATTAATCGTGTTGATGAAGGGTGCAATTTTGTTTTTCCTATAGCACGGAATTGCTAATAATGCAGTTAAATGGACACTAACTTTTCAAACAACTTATGATTATCTAATAGTATATCTGATATAGATCAATTTACTTACTGTCAAAATATTGTTGTTTTATCCATGCAAATTCTCTGTGAAGTTACTGCCACTAGGGGTCTCCCTTCCTCTAATCTGCTGTCCACCCCCTGCAGTCAAGAAAAATCCATCCCTAGTTACAGACTACAGGAAGTGGGGGGGGGGGGGCGCGGCGTCACAGCCTGCCAATACAAGTCTATGGAGAGGGGGCAGGAGGAGGGAGTGAGTCAGACACAGGCTCGCTGCCAATACAAGTCTATGGAGAGTGGAGCATATTATTTGTAAAATGACCAATATTAAACCTGGAAAGAAATCAGGGCGTTGAAACAGCTTCACTATTCCGTTTCAAATGGGGTTTTATACTGCTAGACCTTATGGACCACAAAACTTGTGCCTAATAAAGGACCCCCTGGTGGGAGAACCTGACCCTGCATTGTTCAAATTTGTTGAATAAGTCACAGTGGGCAACATTTATAAACACTAGTGTAACCTACGCCATATTATCCAACATGGAAGACACCTGTAAAAAAGTAATGGAGAAAATGTAGAAAAAAAAAAGTCGCACTTTATGACTCCTCAATCTGAAGTGATGTAAGTGAAAAGTTCATACATCACTCCAATGGCAGCAAAAAGGTTAAATGCTCCTGTGCCAATTTTTAAACCTCCTTGCATTAAAAAACAGAGTATACACAAAAATGCAACAAAGAAGTGATCACCTGTAACTGGTTTTTATTCTCCACACAGCCAACAGGGCAACAAAGACGTGTTAACAGATCCACAATGCCGAAATTAGCTAATGTAGAGAAAGGAAAATACAAATGTCTGGAAAAAAGTATATACAGAGATAAAAAAAAAAAAAAGACGAAGGACGCCCAGTGAACTTTCTGCACTCTGAGGACTTTTTTTTTTCTTCACGTAATCCATCTTAATGTCAGCAAATTGCTTACTAATGTGTTGACTTATTGCAATCTTGAAAAGTAAAATGAAAAGGCCTGGAATTTACTGCACATCAATGAGTCAGTGATAAGCCATTACAGGGTTAATATCCTCCTGCCCGCTGCTTGGAGCCAGGGCGAGCTGACAGCAGAATGTTTGCCCTGTCCTGGTCAATAAGTAAACCCCGTGACCGGCCCAGTGTTTGGTGAGATTTAAATTAAAACATTTGGGGAAATCTCATAGCAGGAGAGACAAATCCTACAGCCTTCCACATTATTTCACAGCCAAACTAGCTCCTTATAAAGAGCAGGGCTGGCATTAAATCCTACTCCAGATAATGTAATGCATATGAAAAAGATTTACTGGCCCCCGTAAAATGAGCTGCTTCAATTAAATGGCTTATGCAAGCACGGTTTATAGGTAAGGATCAAAGCGGCTGCAGCTCCAGCGGCTACATTCTAGGTAACAGTTTGCGTTCTGTACACACAGATTGTGGATATTGACATAAATGAGATAGTTGCTGTGACCTTTTAGGGACTCTTAGATCTTAGTAAAACTACTGGGACTCTGTCAGACGTGTAATAAACATATCATTCTCAGTTCATGTCCTGGACACAATCAACAGAAACATGGCAACCCAGAAACCAGTACAAGACTGTGATTCCCCTCCCGGATCCCCAGCTCAAGAACAAGAAACTCATCTGAAAAATAGGAAATAAAGTTTAAGGACAGAATGTTTTTATGACTTCTTATTATATATTACATTGCTGTAGGTCTAATGGCTCCCTAATTAAATCAGAGCCTTAAAATAATTCTGTAATCAAAGTCATTACATTCTATCTATCCAACATCTATATCTCACATCTCTCTCATTATCTACCTATCTATCTATCTCATATCTATCTATCTATCTATCTATCTATCTATCTATCTATCTATCTATCTATCTATCTATCTATCTATCTATCTATCTCATATCTATCTATCTATCTCATATCTAACTATCTCATATCTATATATCATTATCTATCTATCTAGCGATCATTATATCTATCTATCTATCTATCGCTCAATCTATCTATCTCTCAATCTATCTATCTATCTCTCAATCTATCTCTCTATCTCTCTATCTATCTATCTATCTATCTATCTATCTATCTATCTATCTATCTATCTATCTATCTATCTATCTATCTATCTATCTCTCAATCTATCTATCTATCTCTCAATCTATCTCTCAATCTATCTATCTCTCAATCCATCTAACTCTCAATCCATCTATCTCTCAATCCCTACTATACTAACTGAATGACTATTCATTTGGCAATTGACACGTGGCACTTACTACATGAACGAATTTCAGGTGATACCCTGTCCCGAAAAATATTTAAAGGGATCCTGTCACCAGCATTTTAGCTATAAAGCCAGCAATACCTGGTGAAAGTGGGTGAAAAATCATTGTCATCTAAGCTATAAATATGTTGTAAGTAAGCTCTGTAGCTTTAGTATTCCGTTTTTCAGTGGTCCCACGCCGTATGCAAATGAGCAGAAAAGAGTCAGATCTTCATCTGAAAAGAGTCAGATTTTCATTCCTCCAGCGTCTCAGAGTGGACTCCACCTCCTTCTTTTTGATTGATAGCTCCTTAGCCAGTCAGGGCCGGACAGGTGGTGGCAGTGGGCGTGGTTAAGAAGCTGCATCCCAGAGGGAAAAATAATTACCATAAAAGGCGGGAAAAGTTTAAACGACTATATTTACTGACAGAGGAGGACTTCAGGAAAGAAGAGAACAGGAATGAACTCTGGACAGCTGCGGCCATTGAGGGGTCAGGCGAGTTTAACAGGTAAGATGTTGATGACAGGATCCCTTTAAAAACCCATTTTTACAAGCAATCCTGAAATGATTGAGGTACAGGGCGATCTATCTGGATTATTACATCAGTTATCAGCAGAATATATAAAGATCTATAATGATTATTATGTTCAGGTTTGTAAATTTTGCTTCGCAGCAATAGATCAATGTATATAAAATGAATGTGCAGTCCATGTCTTTTTTTTTTCCCCTGTTGGATAAAACAAACGTGTACCTTCTCCTCAAAGAATTTTTTCCGTAACTTGGGGTCTTTGGGAGGTGTTGTTTGACGTAAGTGTTTGTACCATTTCCGTACTATGTATCCCCTCCAGCAAGCTTGTATCCTGAGGAATAAAGAATTGAAAAGGTTATTAAATATTTATCATTATCGATTACAATTATTTTGTGTGCATCTTTATAACCTCACATTCTGGAAAAACAAGGAACTGCCCCTACAGAGCTCTGATTCTGCACGTAAATATTACTACAGTGAAATGCCTTTAATTCAGCATCTGATAATACAGACATCTTGATCACTTGTTACTTGCTTCAACTAAATGATTGAACTTCACAAGACTTTGTGTAAGACCCCATTGATCGGCATCGATGCCGGCGAGCCTGTGCGGCTCGGTTGGTAAATTGCTTGTTAATGCACGCACGTTGTTGCGGGTAAAATCGTAATGGGTGTATTCATTAAAGGCTGTACGATTCTACAGGTAAACAGCCATGTTACCCGCAACAACGAATCGCCATTAACGAGCATTTTGCTAACCGAGCCAGCGCAGCTGACAGACGCATCGCGGCCCATGTCAATCCCACATTTTGGGGCCTTACCCTTCTTCTTTCTCAAGACTGACCGAGAGATTCACAGTCAATTAAAAAAGTAAAGACGCCTCATGTAAAGTTTTCTTTTTTTTAACATACAGTGAAGGAAATAAGTACTTGATCCCTTGCTGATTTTGTAAGTTTGCCGACTGTCAAAGACATGAACAGTCTAGAATTTTTAGGCTAGGTTAATTTTACCAGTGAGAGATAGATTATATATAAAAAAAAAAAAAGAAAATCACATTGTCAAAATTATATATATTTATTTGCATTGTGCACAGGAAAATAAGTATTTGATCCCTTTGGCAAACAAGACTTAATACTTGGTGGCAAAACCCTTGTTGGCAAGCACAGCAGTCACACGTTTTTAGTAGTTGATGATGAGGTTTGCACACATGTTAGATGGAATTTTGGCCCACTCCTCTTTGCAGATCATCTGTAAATCATTAAGATTTTGAGGCTGTCGCTTGGCAACTCGGATCTTCAGCTCCCTCCATAAGTTTTCGATGGGATTAAGGTCCGGAGACTGGCTAGGCCACTCCATGACCTTAATGTGCTTCTTTTTGAGCCACTCCTTTGTTGCCTTGGCTGTATGTTTCGGGTCATTGTCGTGCTGGAAGACCCAGCCACGAGCCATTTTTAATGTCCTGGTGGAGGGAAGGAGGTTGTCACTCAGGATTTGACGGTACATGGCTCCATCCATTCTCCCATTGATGCGGTGAAGTAGTCCTGTGCCCTTAGCAGAGAAACACCACCAAAACATAATGTTTCCACCTCCATGCTTGACAGTGGGGACGGTGTTCTTTGGGTCATAGGCAGCATTTCTCTTCCTCCAAAAACGGCGAGTTGAGTTAATGCCAAAGAGCTCAATTTTAGTCTCATCTGACCACAGCACCTTCTCCCAATCACTCTCAGAATCATCCAGATGTTCATTTGCAAACTTCAGACGGGCCTGTACATGTGCCTTCTTGAGCATGGGGACCTTGCGGGCACTGCAGGATTTTAATCCATTACGGAGTAATGTGTTACCAATGGTTTTCTTGGTGACTGTGGTCCCAGCTGCCTTGAGATCATTAACAAGTTCCCCCCGTGTAGTTTTCGGCTGAGCTCTCACCTTCCTCAGGATCAAGGATACCCCACGAGGCGAGATTTTGCATGGAGCCCCAGATTGATGTCGATTGACAGTCATTTTGTATGTCTTCCATTTTCTTACTATTGCACCAACAGTTGTCTCCTTCTCACCCAGCGTCTTACTTATGGTTTTGTAGCCCATTCCAGCCTTGTGCAGGTCTATGATCTTGTCCCTGACATCCTTAGAAAGCTCTTTGGTCTTGCCCATGTTGTAGAGGTTAGAGTCAGACTGATTAATTGAGTATGTGGACAGGAGTCTTTTATACTGGTGACCATGTAAGACAGCTGTCGTTAATGCAGGCACCAAGTTGATTTGGAGCGTGTAACTGGTCTGGAGGAGGCTGAACTCTTAGGCCTCATTCACACGGCAGGGTTTCCCGGCCGGGTGCCGGCCGTTCATAAATCGGCCGGCACCCGGCTACATTAGGAATGATAGACCCCTAATGGGGCTATTCACACGACCGATTTTTTGACGGCCGGAAAATCCGGCCGTCAAAAAATAGGACATGCTCTATCTTTGCCCGGGCACCCGGCCGCCCAGCTCCCATAGAAGTCTATGGGGCCGGGTATTACACGGCCATCACCGGAATGTGTTCCGAGTGATGGCCGGGTTTCCCGGCGCTTGCGCTCTATCTCCTCCTCCTCACAGCGCAGACTGCATGTGAGGAGGAGGAGTTGATGCCATTCTGACGAATGGCATCGCTGTACACTGTGTTGCAGGGCCGGGGTGTACAGCAGGTGGAGGGAGCGCTGCGCTGGCTCCCTTCCCCTGCTTGTTAAAAGCACCCTGGCTCGGCGACACCTTCGATGGCGCCGCTAGTAGTAGTAGTAGCAGCAGCTGCTGCGGCTGCTACTACTGTAGCGACGCCACTATAGCAGAGCAGGGAGGTATCTCCCCGCTCTGCTATGTGCTAGCCGCACTTTAGCTCCTTGAAGGAGCGGAATCCCCGTGTTTTCGGGGATTCCGCTCCTGGACAGAGCGCTTGATGTCTCTGTCCATATCTGGGCAGTGACATCAGGGGAAACTCCTGAAGCGGAATCCCCGAACACATGGGGATTCCCCTTCAGGAGCTGCCGCTGATGTCACTGTCCGGATCTGCCCGGCCCGGCACGGATGCATAACTTTATGCAAACCGGCCGGGCAAAATGGCCGATTTTACCGGCCGACACTCGGGCTCGGGAACGACCCGGTCGTGTGAATCCCGCCTAAATGGTTGGTAGGGGATCAAATACTTATTTCTCTGTGCACAATGCAAATAAATATATATAATTTTGACTATGTGATTTTCTTCTTTTTTTTTTTATATATAATCTATCTCTCACTGGTAAAATTAAACTAGCCTAAAAATTCTAGACTGTTCATGACTTTGACAGTGGGCAAACTTACAAAATCAGCAAGGGATCAAATACTTATTTCCTCCACTGTATATGGACAGGTCAATATTGTTCAACTACATTACTTTTATCTTCATTTACTTTTTGAATAAAGATGAAATATTGATATGTCCACATATGACTGGAGATAAGGCATAGTGGCATTTTATTTTGTCTTCCTCGAGGCTCACTAGCCTTACCTTTTATATACTTTTCTATGATTATCCAATAATCCAGAATATGTAATAATGCAGCAACCATCAGGTCCCATTAATGCTAAATGAAAATTATTATTGTACAAATTTGTGGATATCCATAATAATTAATTCTGCACAGGAAGTTTTGTTTTTCCTCCCTTGGAATCGAAGCCATCACTGTGCAGGTACTAAGATCAAGTCAATGAAGCAAAAATCCTGCTTTAAAAATCCTTTTTTCCCCATTTATTAAAGTAAATGGAAAGTCGCGGAAATGAAAAACTAATACATGCAGTAAATAAGATTTCCAATCCATTGACCTTAAAGGAGTTGTCCAATTAATTAAAGCATTTGGACATCATAGGTGGGCTCTCCTCGTGACCCCCTTAGCTGGATCAGAGAACCGCTGCAAAGAGTGGCTCCAATGCTGTAGCACATGAAAATGGGTCCTCATTTATAGGAGGGGTTGTCCAGAAGGGACAAATCTACTAGAAAGGCCAGTTTCTAAACACAGCCCATGACAGCATGAAGCATTTTTTGGATTCATTATAAAATGTATAAGAATATAAATGATAACTGGTGTGTGAACGCGGCATTACCTGGTGGCACATGTAAGAATATAAATGATAACTGGTGTGTGAACGCGGCATTACGTGGTGGCACATATAAGAATATAAATGATAACTGGTGTGTGAACGCGGCACTACCTGGTGGCACATATAAGAATATAAATGATAACTCGTGTGTGAACACGGCACTACCTGGTGGCACATATAAGAATATAAATAACTCGTGTGTGAACACGGCATTACTTGGTGGCACATATAAGAATATAAATGATAACTGGTGTGTGAACGCGGCACTACCTGGTGGCACATATAAGAATATAAATGATAACTCGTGTGTGAACACGGCATTACTTGGTGGCACATATAAGAATATAAATGATAACTGGTGTGTGAACGCGCCATTACCTGGTGGCACATGTAAGAATATAAATGATAACTGGTGTGTGAACGCGGCATTACTTGGTGGCACATATAAGAATATAAATGATAACTCGTGTGTGAACACGGCATTACCTGGTGGCACATATAAGAATATAAATGATAACTGGTGTGTGAACGCGCCATTACCTGGTGGCACATATAAGAATATAAATGATAACTGGTGTGTGAACGCGGCATTACCTGGTGGCACATTTTGCCCTGAACAGGTGAGCCGCATCGTGTATTACTCTGGTCTGATACTGATTCCTTCTACACATTGGGCATGTTTTTCTTCCCGTGAATTTCTCATATGCTTCCAAACATATCTGGAGAGAAATATATTTTCAATGTTACTTTTTTCTTACACCTGCATACAAGGCTACTACAATGTATTCTTACAGACACAAAATTTACCTTCAGAGAAAAATTAACCAGTTCCGGACCAGGCTACTTTCCCCTGTTAATGACCAGGCACATTTTTGCTTTTTTTTTTAGTTAATGTGTGTTTGGAAGCTATAACTGTTAACACAATCTAAAAAGACGCAAAATCAGGGGAGTAATCAGTATATCAGTAATCAGGGAAAAATGTTGTACACATTTTTTTAATAGCACAAAGTGACCAGAAAATATATTTTCAAAGTGTGCCCCTTTCCGTTACAATCATTTTGATATAGGGGATGTATAGTTTTGGTTAGTCAGGCGGGGCATCTGATGTCGTTTTGGCTAGCAGTGGCGTTCTATGTCTTTAATGCCTTTTTTTTGTTTTACACACTGTGCCCCCAAAAGGTCGCAAGAGGGGGGACATTTTAACTTTACAGTCATTTATGTCATTGCTGTTAACATATTAGCCCCAGTTACAGAAGAAAATACAGGGTCTTCTCTCAAAACCCAGCAGCTAGACGGGGATAACATGGTTTGTTATGTGATCGCTGGGACTGAATCAGTAAGTGGCAGTGCGGTTTCTTAAACTCTGTTCAGCGATCATGCAGTAGGAGACAGTAATAAACCTTCTCTGTTTTCTCTAGAGGGTCTGGTTGTCTCTAAAAGTGAACTTTCCTCACCTGCAGGATTTCCGTCCATCTGCAGAGACGGTTAGAAACGTCTCTGCAGTCATATGTCACATCTAAATACGTGGGCTTTCATTAGCATTGGTACTACAAATGTCTGATAGTCTAGAAAGCCACCATGCGCTCAGATGTTGAAGTAATGGACTTCCATCAGCGGAATTGACTTTAATATTCCTGGATAACAGGGTTAATCCTTCATTTCTTTCAAGCTATATAAGATCATTCACACTGACCACAGATTTTTTTCACAGATTTTCCTACGTAAGGGCTAAAAACAACGCAAGTGTCCTTAATAATGAACTCTGGTCAGAAATATCATATAAAAATATTCCACTTACCCTGTGAAATACGTGAGAACATGAAAGCAGGACCTGTAAAACAAGCAGTGCGGACACTTATCAATGTAAAAGTATATAGAAAACAAATGGTACAAAGCTAGGATAGCATTCCTACTAGGTTTTATTCTTATTGCATTTCAGAATCCAGAAAATACTGTACATGGATTTCTTTAAGCAGATTGTACAGAGGACACCTGTGTTTATACCACTCTGAATCCCATGCCAAATCCTCACCAATGTGCTGTCTCTGGTAGTGAATAAATTTAGTACTTAGATGTGATCGTTTTTATGGTGGTCCTGTGTACTAGACACACACAGGACCTGCTCTCAGCTGAGCCGTCACTTCAGGTGAACTGAATCTAGCAAACAATACAGTGTATATATATATATATATATATATATATATATATATAGATAGATAGATAGATAGATAGGATACATGGAAGCTGTATCCTAAAAACAAAAAATAAATCTTAATTGAAGGGGTTGTCTGGTCATGGGGCAGTTTTTCATACTGATGACCTATCCACAGGGTAGGTCATCAGTATTCAGTATATGATCGGCGGGGTCCGGCACCTGGTCTCCGCATGATAAGCTGTTACCGCTGCCTCCGGCACCGTAAATTATGCAGTGGTCAGCGCCGGAAGCAAAAAACTCTGTACACTGTACAGAGGCCGTGCTGAGTTACTACAGCTCTGCTTCTATTCACTTGAATAGGAGCAGAGCTGCAGTACTGCAGCTATACTGTGACCGGAGCCATCTGCTTCTGGCTCTGAACACTACATAACTTATGGCACCAGAACAGCTGATTGGTGCGGGGTCTGGGTCTTGGACCCCCACCGATCATATACTGATGACCTATCTTGTTGATAGGTCATCTGCATAAAAAAAACGCCCCATGACCAGACAACCCCTTTAAAGTAAATTCAAAAAATGTTTGTAAGCATCTAAACCATACATTTATTTATTTTTAATTGCCTACAAAGGTGTACATAGCTTTTCAGTCTATGAATTATAAATTATGTGTTTGATCGTGTTTGTAAATGTTGTAGCTTTTTACATTTTATTTGTAAAAGGTAAACATATGGGAGATGCACACTTCCTTCCCGAGTCATCAGTACAGCAGGGTGGGAGCGCTTTATGGCAGCAAAAATGAATAGGAGTCAATTGACAGAGAAATCTCATATTTTTAGTCTCCAGGAAGTGATGCAGTACAGCCCCCTCCCCAGAGACCAGGGGATGTGCATACAGAGTCCTATCTCTGTGTATAGTGTCGCTATCCTACTTTATCTAGGCCTCCAGTAATACAATAGAGGTGTCATTAACTTGCCCACCTCTAATGATAATGAGGTGATTCTCCTTATCCTGTGCCTGTATATAAAGCAAAGCTGACAAGAGAGCTGCAGAGAACAGGAAATATCTTCTTATTGTGACTGCTCTAGTGGCCAGTGTGAGAACTGCAATATTTCAAGGTTTTTTTTATACATGAATAGTCACATAATTTTTTTTAAAAAAACACCAACATTTTTTTCATGACAAAGTCTTACTTCCTTTTGGTAAAAGTACTAACATGAAAAATGGCATTGAAAGCCCTGTCCCATGCGATAGGACGTAGACTATATACTGTACCTGTGGGTGGAGTTTATATACTGTACCTGTGGGTGGAGTTTAAACTCTTCTTTACATATGACACATGGCTGTAGAGAGTCTCCTTGCGCCACAGACCGCTGTTTCACGTTAACCCATCCATCACTGGATAAGGGCATCGCAGGAGCTTCGATAATTCCAAGTCTCTGAGCTTTAACCAAAGATGCAAATGTTATCTTAATCATTTATGTTAAGGGGCTAATTGTGGGGGTTATTAGTATCATATATACCCAAGTATATGTTCCTGTTTATAGCAGCTGCATAACATAAAACCTTAATAGGTCTAAAGAGCTATCAACGGTTTGTTGCCCTGCCTTACATAACTCTTAATGTGTTCAGACATGGTAGGAAGCTGCCATGACGCTTAATTGATGATTTGATCGCAGTCTGGATTTTATTTGTCTTGGCTAACCTTGTGTGTAGAGCCGACGTTGTACTAATTATTTTTATGCCTTTACCACTGACACCTTTGGTGACTGACTAGTAATGACAGCTACATGGTGTAGAGAATACATCTAGAGGGCAATTCTCCCGAGTCCTCTTTTGTCCTGTCAATCATTACAATGGGTAAAGACATCATACCCGTAATCAATCAGTCACATGGAGAGCGTTATGAATTGAGTCATTCAAGGAAAGAAACGATTGCTTCTTGAGCTCAGAACAAATCTGAAGACTAACTTAAGCCACTGTATGACATTAATCAAAGTCAAAGGCTGCCTATTACTGTGCTGAATGATATACATGAAAGCGATACAGCACTGATGATGAATGAGGACCAGCAGGATGTATTTCTCTCCTCTGCAGCAATTGCCATGTTACGGGATTAGAAATGTTCTATCACGGAGGACACAGCATGACAGCTTAGCCATTGTGCATATGATTTTATTACTTATTATTATTCATTTATAGCGCTGTACAGATGTAGTCACATCGGTCACTGTCTCCATTGGGGTTCACAATCTTAATTTTAAATTAACCTATCTGTATGTTCTTTGGGGGTATTTTTTTTGAAAGTGGGAGAAAACTGGAGTACCCAAAGGAAACCCACATGAACACGAGGAGAACATTATGTCACCCGTGTTCTTTGTGTAACCAAGGATCAAAGCCTCTTATCAGAAATGCTGCTTTAAAGTAAAATTCTCATTAGTCAAAAAAAAAAGTCAAAAACTCATTAAAAGTCAAATTCCTACCATCTAAAGCTGGCCATGCACATTACATGTATGTTGGCCGAACCAGCGATTTAGGGCTCTTGCACACGTCCGCGTACCAGTTTTTCACAGCATCCGAGTGGCACCCGATAGTTTTCCTGGACCTATTCACTTCAGTGGGTGAATCGGGTCTGTGAAAACGGACCAACTCTCTGATCCGTGGAAAGATAGAACATGTCCTATCTTTCCACGGATAACGGATGGGACTCAGGCGGCACACACGGTCATGTGCAAGAGCCATTAATGTGTACGGCAGCATCACGACTCTCCCCTAACGGCAGATGTCATGGGAGAAGAGGGTCGGCATGTTCAATTTCAACATGCTCGATCCGTTTGTTCATTATTAGATAAGCCGCTACCAGAGGAGTCTGGCAGCGGCATTCTCCCAGAGAACACATGCACGCTCAGCCAAGCTGAGCATGCATGTGTATGGGGGAGTCGGGAGGAATAGCTGTCAGCCGAACAAGTGTTTGGCTGACAGCTATCTAAAATATATGGCCAGCCTAAATTTTCCCAGATTAAAATGTTTCAGTGAAAAGAAAGATTGTAATTTATTATCCTAAAAGCACATGCTAATGAAATACACCATGCACACCTATGTAATTAATAGTAGTAGTAGTAGTGGTAGTAGTATTGTTATTATTATATAGATACAAAACATTTTCTAAAACTGTCCGCTTTTTATAATCCCTTTTTGTTAGAAGGGTCCCAGGTTTCCAAGGTGTCCACTAGTGGGACCAGTGGCGTAGCTATAGGGGTCGCAGCGGTCGCAGTTGCGACCGGGCCTCTAAGCCTGGGGGGCCCACGGGCCCCCGTTGCCATACAGCAGGCTTGTTTAAATTAATTTTCTGTGCCGTGAAGCCGGCACTTCCTGGTTACGGTCACATGGTGCACTTAGTGTACCATGTGACCGTGTTGTCACGTGACACGTCTTCCAGTCAGTGCAGCGGAAGAGTCGGTGCGGAGGACTCCAGGTGAGCTGCAGAGTCTGTATTGTAATGTATTGTGTTGTATTGTAATGTATTGTGTTGCCTTGTAATGTATTGTGTTGTATTGTGCTGTTTGCGGTGGAGAGGGAGGGCCCATTAAATTACAGCCCCCCCTCCTCTCTCCACCGCCTGAGCGGCTCGACGCAGGCTGGCGGGATGTAGCGACATCATCACGCCTGTCTGCGCCGAGTCACTCATAGCACACACCGGAGGAGGCGAAGGATCCTCCACCCGACGTGGGAACTGGGATAGGTAAGTAATTATGCTATTTTTCCATTATGCACATATGGGGCATTATACTGTATGGGGGGCTGATATTGTGGGGGGGGGGGCATGGGGCTGTTATGGGGGGTATTATATTGTGTGGGGGCAGCTATGGGAGCATTATACTGTGTGGGGGCATTATACTATGGGGGCTGTTGGGCAAGGCGTCTGGGCATAGGCGTGCGCAGGGGTCTGATGATGGTGGTGTTGGGGAGGCCCAAGCTGAATTCTTGCACCCGGGCCCATGAGTCTTTAGCTACGCCCCTGAGTGGGACTTACAGAAATCCGCAGTAATCAGTGGGGGAACCTAACAGCAAGTGTCCAATTCCCTGCAGCACTACCATAGAAGAAATAAAGCATTACACAGTCCTCATAGAAATCAATCGGATGATCATGTAATACAAGGACGTGCTGGGTGAGAGAGACAGAGAGACAGAGACAGAGAGAGACAGAGAGAGAGAGAGAGATATGCTCTTTGTAGCCGTCCTCCACTCAGGTAATTGATGGAGGTTCAGCCCACGGACCCACTGAATGAACTGAGAATTCTCTAATAGTCTATTTAAAGAATGGCTTTCTAATCTAGAAAACTCCTCTAGTTATACGGTATGAGAAGGAAGCAAAAACACTATGTAGAGGTGAGCTGCACATATTACTGTAGACCAGGGGTCTCAAACTCAGCTGGGTAAGTGGGCCACATATAGAAAAAATGAGAAGTTGACGGGCCGCATTACTTTCAACTTTGATACAATACAAAATTATTGTTAATCAATTAGTTATTTGAACTACTATAATAATACTACATTACTATAATAATACTACATTACTATAATAATACTACATTACTATAACAATACTACATTACTAAAACAACAATACTATATTACTATAACAATACTATAATACTACATTACAATAATAATACTACATTACTATAACAATACTACATTACTATAACAATACTACATCACTATAATACTACATTACTATAACAATACTACATCACTATAATACTACATTACTATAATAATACTACATTACTAAAACATCAATACTATATTACTATAATAATACTACATTACTATAATACTACATTACTAAAACAATAATACTACATTACTATAACAATACTATATTACTATAATAATACCACTAGGTTTAAGTATAATGGAAATTTGAGAGTTTACTCGACGTGCTTATTTTAACAATCCAGTGTTCCAGTTTAAGGCCCCATGCACATGACCGTAAAAAAACTCTGCAATTGCGAACCGCAATTATGGACCCAACCGGTTCTATTGGCTGCGGACACATTTCCGTAGCGCTACGGAAAGGTGTCCATGCCGTAGAACCGTGCCAGGAAATATGGAGCATGTCCTACTTTTCGGATTTTACAAGCCATGCTCCCATACCAAATGGGAGCACGGCATGAAAATGAGCCGCACGGCCATCCGGCCATGCCCGCAATCGCGGGCTGTGATTACGGGCACGGCTGTGTGCATGAGGCCTAAGTGTCGCTAAGTGCAGTCCGGCTGCTCAGTTGGCAGCGTTTGGCAGACACACAAATGTCAAGATTGGGCAGCCCCTTTTTAGAGACTCCTCTATAGATAATGCCACAGTGCCCTCTTTAGATAATGGCACAGTGCCCTCTGTAGATAATACCACAATGCCCCCTGTAGATAATGCCACACACCCCTAGATAATGCCACAGTGTCCTCTGTAGATAATTCCACAGTGCCCTCTGTAGACAATTTCACAATGCCCTCTGTAGATGCTGCCACAGTGCCCTCTTCAGATGCTGCCAGTGCCCTCTGCAGATGCTGCCACAGTGCCCTCTGCAGATGCTGCCACAGTGCCCTCTGCAGATGCTGCCACAGTGCCCTCTGCAGATGCTGCCACACACCCCCCTTGTAGATAGTGCCACACACACACCCCCAGTAGATCGCTCCATCGGGGCTCCCTCTAGGAGTGGAATCCCTAGCCAAAGGATTCCTCTGCTGGAGGAGCCCCGGACGTCACTGTCCATATACAGTGACGTCAGGGGATCCTCCTGGACCGGAACGTGATGTCAGGGGCAACCTCATAGCCGGTGTCCAAGAGCGCAGCAGTAGTATAGGCTCTGCTCCGGAACTCTGGGGATGCCACTGACATCAGTGTCCATGTATGGACAGTGATGTCATGGGCTTGCCTAGAGCCGGAGTCCCGGAGCAAAGCCGCTTCTAGCACTTTGCCTGGGATTCCAGCTCTGCTCCTGACATCACTGTCCATATATGCACAGTGATGTCAGGTGCAACCCCAGAGCCGGAGTCCCGGGCAGAGCGCTTCTAGCGCTCTGCTCTGGGACTCGGCTCTGGAGAAGCCAGAGGCTTTCCCAGAGTCCTGGAGCAGAGCCTATATTAGTGCTCTGCCCGGGGCTCCAGCTCTGAGGAAGCCCTAGACATTGCTGTCCATATGCCTACACTAGCGCTCTGCCCGGGACTCTGGCTCTGGGGAAGCCCCAGACATCGCGTGTCCATATATGGACAGCAATTTCAGGGAATGCCACAGAGTCCCGGAGCAGAGCCTATACTTGCGGGCCACATAGGACAGCCTCAGGGGACGCATGCGGCCCGCTGGCCCCGTGCTTGAGACCCCTGCTGTAGACTTTGGAGCCAGTTAAATCACTCCAGGAGCTATTTGTATGTTTTCTCGTAGCCATACAAGAACTTCCATAGACCTCAACAGAGAGGGGGCAGCCCTTTCGGGCAGAGCATCCGCAGCAATAGAAAGAAAAAGCCGTTTATACATACCCCGCCGTTGTCTTGGTGACGCGTCCCTCTTTTGACATCCAGTCCGACCACCCTGGATGACGCGGCTGTCCATCTGACCGCTGCAGCCTGTGATTGGCTGCAGCAGTCACATGGGATGAAACGTCATCCCAGGAGGCCGGACTTGAGGAAGAATCAGGGAGTTCTGGGTAAGTATGAACTTATTTTTTGAAGGTTTTTGAAGGAAACTTATATCAATATTCTGAGCGCCGCGCATGGTACCCACTGTCCAGCGGTAGTCACTGTCCAGGGTGCTGAAAGAGTTACTGCCGATCAGTGCAGCCCCTTCTCTCTATCCAGCACTTAACTCTTTCAGCACCCTGGACAGTGACTACCGCTGGACAGTGAGTACCATGCCAAGAGAAAAACGGAAATGTACACGGAGTACACACGGGAACCACACTGATCCAATCACGGACACACGGATCCGTGAAAAACGGCCGTGAAAATGATGATGGAAGTGTGCATGAGGCCTTAGAGTGTCAGCGGATTAGAGTGTCAGTATTAATATCAAGGCATATACATTGGACAGTTAAATTTTGGCATCTAATGAGAAAAGAAAATGTTGTGTTTTAGGTCCTGCCAAGCTTCCTTGCCCCCTACCTTGCTGCCTTCAGTTATTCAATCCTGCCTTAAACTAAAGATCTCAGTAATCTGAGAAAGACTGGTTGATAAGCACATGTTGCCTAACAACACAGTGCCTCAATTTTACCCAAGGTGCGTCTTTAAAAAGTATTCCCATCTGGGACAATTGCAGTATAGTGTATTCACAGGTTCTGACATAAATGTCTAATAGGTGGGGGTTCCATCTCTGAGACCCTCATTTATCAGGCGCAGTCGAGCAGATCTCTCCATTGTAGTTTATGGGAGTTGACAACATCATTGAAAATATCTGTATTTGTAAGGTAGTGTATCTCTAGCAACCAGACTGTCAGACAAAACTGGATTGGCACTGTGCTGACAACAGAGAACAGTGCTTGGCAGCAGTCATGACATGCCATTCCTCTGCAGTATTTATCACACCATATATATGACCTTTATGTGACTTCAGGAGCCTTTACTCCAATTGTATGTAGAAAAATAACAAGACCCTTTAAATGACAATGCTCCTAACTTCAAAAATCTACTGAGTTTATTATTTTACAATGGATGAAAACATCTGTACCTTTTGGCATTTTCTGCAAACATTTGCCCCGGCAGGCGCAGGTTTAATGCTTGATTTTCTTTTGTCATTTTGTCAAAAGTAATTAAGTTGTCATCATTATTCAGAAAGTTACAGGAAAGATTTGTAAAACACTGGAACTTTACTAACAAAGTATTTCTGTGAGAAACAAGTGAAATGTGTTGGTTAAGGTTGGTCAGACCTCTTTAGTAATTTGGTGACATTAACACGTTATTAGGGGAAAGTTTTTCTTGCTCACTATGAGGGATTTACCAGTGTTAACAGCAATAATAATACGAATATAAAAGAAATGGTCAATTGTAATGATAGATGAGCTGATCACAAGGAAGAGGGAAAGTATATCACACATGTACATGATATAATCTCCCAGCAATGATTGTCTGTCTGTCTATCTATCTAACAAAGATCTATCTATCTATCTATCTATCAAAGATCTATCTATCTATCTCATATCTATCTCTGAGAGGTTTTTTATTAAAAAAATAATAAAAAAAATCACTATTGTTTTCAACGGGCTTGGCATTCTTTGGCCAAGTATTGGAATCCCCGTAGTTCCCCTAGTACAGTAAGACACAACTATAAAAAAAACACAGCTGTATCCTTCTGATGCAGATGGCATTTGATGTCAGCTCCGTTAACTTTTCCATCTGGTGGCTGCTCACATCTATCTTCCATATCAGAGAGAAGATGAGCGGTACACAGTGCGAGTGCAGGGTCAGGTTTGTACTTATGGTGCAGTGTGTGTGTGACTGTCAGTAATGGTGGCTCTGTCTGACTGGCACTAAATGTGGAGAACTGTGGGCCTGGCACTGTTCTAGAGGTACTGTGTTACTGGAACTGGTATGAGGGCACTGTGTAGGTAGCATTATTATGGGAGACACTCAGCGCTTCAGTTTTACTACAGCATGGTTCTTTGAAAGAGTATTCCCATCTGAGACATTTATGGCATATCTACAGGGTATGTCATCAATGTCTAATAGATGGGGGTTCCATGTCTGAAACCCCCATTTATTAGGCACTTTAGAGAAAGGGGAGACAAGATGGATAGGTGGGTGCATGCATGCGGATCTCTTCAATGTAGTTCATGGGAGATGAAAAATGCCCTGCTATTTTTGTAATACCTATGAACCACAAGGGAGATACACGCGGCCACCTAATCCTCCTCTCTGCAGTGTGAACTCCCACCTATCAGACGTATATTATTGATATAAATAAATGTCTCAGATAGAGAGTGGTTCATTCTTACAATGAGGCCCTCAAACTAGAAAAAGTTGCACACTTCTGACCTATCTAGAAAAATAGTATACACTGATATAGAAAAGTTAACAAATAATGACTTACCCAATGTTAGTTTTGGACCAAATGGATCAAGAACATATTCCTCCTCGGTAGGATTGATGGCAGCTTTTTCTGCCTTCTGTTTCCTCTTAATTCCCGTATCAACAACAGGTTTGACCATTTTTATGTCCACAGTTCGGGACGCCAACTTCTTTACTCTCCTGATTACTTTACAAGGGTCAGCTAATGAGAGATGCTGAAGTTGGAGATTTTGTAAAATATGATCCTGTAACGCTACGGCGGTCAGAATTACTGGCTGTCGACTTCTCTCTTGATTCTAAAACACACAAATAAATAAATGATATATAAACATTAGCAAAAAACAAACAAACAAACAAACAAGAAAATAATTCTTCTATACCTTTGGCTAAAATAACTGAGAGCCCCCGGACAGCTGATCGAGGGCACTGCTGTGGGCAAAGTGTCTGTAATGTTAGGCTTTATGCACACAACCGTTGTTTTCGTCAGTGTACTCTCCTTTTTTTAACGGATAGCACACTGACCCATTAATTTCTATGGCCACATACACACTACCGTGTTTTTCATGGATCTGTGTGGGGGACGTGGCCGCAAAACTCAGAAGGTCCTATCCCTGTCCGCGTTTGCGGCTCAGTCTTGCCCATTTACATGTATGGCGACATGAAAACCACAGATGCCATCTGTGTGCTGTCCTTATGTCGTCCGTGTTTTGCGGATGAGTTGCAGGGCGATGGGGATCATGTGACCTTTTTAGAAGTTTGGAGAAGCTATTGACATAATTTCCTGCCTTCCATTTTTTTTGCGGATCCGTGAATACGGATGACATACGGATGCAGTACAGACAGTGTTTGCGGACATATGGAATAAATGCACAGAACCGCAAAAACGGACAACGGATCCATTGTTTACAGGCTGCAAAATACAGTCAAGTGCATGTAGCCTTATTGATATATAATACATGATAACATGTTGCCCCTTAAGGGGGTTTTACACGTGATGGTTATCGGGCAGACGAGCGTTCATATAACGCTCGTTGCCGATAATTGCCCTGTGTAAAAAGGGCAGCGATCAGCAGATGAATAAGCAAACGCTCGATCGTCTCCTGGTCGTATCGTTTTAAAAAAGTAAAACATTATCATTGTCGGCAGCACTTCTCCCTGTGTAAACAGGGAGACGCGCTGCCGACATGATAATAATGTATGGGGACGAGCGATCGGAGTAACGACCGCTCGTCCCCATCCAAAGCTTCGTGTGACAGGAACAAGCGAGCGACGATCAACGATATCTCTATGATTGGCGCTCGCTGCACCGGCCGAGAGTCGGCCGGTGTAAAAGGGCCTGTAGAGAAGCTCAAGAGAACCCCTTTAAATGAAAGCCCAACTACATCAGAAAGACTAAAGCAGTACACTAGCTTTCCTACCAGAAGGTCTTGAAATCCCCAAAGTGTTTTTTAAAAAAAATGTACCATTGGATTCTGATTGATCACTTAAAGGCCCAGTCACCCTATGATAACACAGACAAGAACAAGAAGTGTTGTCATGGGGATACAGGTAGAGAAGCTCTTTCATATAGGAGCCCAGAATCTTCAACCTCTGATGACTCGAGACAAAAATGTGATATAAAATTAATGAAATTCTGGTAGTATTCCTTTTTAAAAACTGATACAATGTCTAACATAAAAGAACACGTAGAAGGTAGAAGAAATTATTAGCTGAGAGCTCCAGAGATGTAGAGCTTTCCAAAAGACTATAGACACATTATTCAAATAAAGTTGAGTATGGAGGCAAATAGTATTATACTGATTATTATCTCTAAATGAACAGGGGCCGGGAAAAGTAAGAAACTCTTCAACCCTTGTAAAAAATAGCAGACATAAAGCGCCACAAAGTGTCATCATTGTAAATGAATATTGACATGTGTGGGAGTGATTTTATTGTGAAATATACCTTTGAAGCTTTTGTTACATTTGAAACTGAAACAGATGCTCTGCTAGGCCTTGAACTTAAATGATGAGCCATTCCGTGTCCAAAAGAGGAGAGAACCTGCAGCAAAAGAAAACATTACACAATGCAAACTTACTTTGTACTACAGTCAATGATTAACAATATGTTTCCCATGCAATAAAACCCGAAAGATAATTATAGCGCATGAATATAATATAAGACAACAGGGCATGACACAAAAATCATAGGGTCACATAGCAACATTCAAAATGGGCCTTAGTTCCCACTGAGAGTTCTGCCAAAGTTAACGTCCACCATTTAATTTTTAGGTCCTGTTCCTTTTATGATACATTCATATAGAGGAGCTCTGTTTTCCTGACTATAAATTACATAATTCTGACTACATACAACCACCACTAGGGGGAGCTAACTGCATATGGATTTATACAGCTAGTGTAGAACTCAATGGGGGCTATGTTGATTTGTATGAAGTGAGCTCCCACTAATGGCAGCTGCAGGTAGCCACTATGACAGCGTCAGCAGGGAAAGCAGCTCAGTACTGGGCCCCCTCTCCCACCGCGCACCCCAATATATCCTTATTAAAGAGTTTTTCAATCTCCAATTGCTGGCCTAACCGATCACGCATTGACGACCTATCTCAGACTATAAAACAATTTAGCAAATTCAAATTTCACTTACACTAAGCAAGTCTTCCTGACAACTGACATGTCCTCTTGATACCAAAAGGTAACATTTTAAAGCGATGTAAACCTTCGATAACATTGTAAGGTATGTATGTATTTTGTGATAACAAGCACTTTTCTAATATACTTTTATTAAAAATTCAGTGAGCAGTGTACCTTCTATGATATCACAAAGATTAGTTTATTTAAATTTATTACACATTTAAACAAACATAACCCCCCTACAAGTATATACTCCAAACATATAAAAAGTAATAAAATCAGCCAGGTGCAGCACCATTTTAGTCATTAATCATAGTTATTAGTAACAATTATTCACAGATAGCAATAGTATACCAACATGTGCATCAATTAAATAGTATAATTAGATATCCATTATGCTCGTAATAGACCCGCATGCACGTCAGTTTAAATAGTATGATTGGATATCAGTTATGCTCGTTTATATGGTACACAGTATCATGGTCCCTATTAATACAAACATGTATAGGTCAACATACCTGTGGAGGACATAATGGTGATATGAATCTAGCACCTGGAAACAGAGCACCTCGACGCGCGTTTCGCAAACTTCGTCAGGAGGTGTGTACCTCCTGTGTACCTCTGACACCTCATCTAAACCCAAATACTCAGACACACAGGAGCTGCTGTCAGCCGAGCCGTTAGTCCAACTCACTGACAGTTTTGGCCGGCAGCGGCATTCTACAGCTTCTATGTACAGTGGATACATAGAAGCTGCAGAACAGAAACAAAAAAACATTTTTAATAAAAGTATTTTAGAAAAGTGATAATTTTCATAAAAAAACAGAGTACATTACATTAAAAAAAGGTATCAAAGGTTTCCATAGCCTTTAAAGAGGCTATACATTCTGGACAATAATCTGGGACATTTGCACACCAGTATACGCTGTATGACCTGCAATAACTCAAAGAAAAGGTTGAAATGCTGCATAATAGTAAAGGTTATTTATGGACGTTCTTTCCACCCCAACTCCAGGGATAGAAACTCACGTCGGCCCCTCTTGAAGTATGTCACCCCTTACTGTACCCTCATTTATCTCACTAGCTGTAGATGTGACGTCAGCTTGGGTCCATCCGCTTTCCATCCGCTCTGATGATAAACATATGTATTATTATAGTTCTACCAGTTCAACACATGAAAACCATGTTATGTCAGGTTTTCGTTCTCCCCGGGGTAAAGAGATACAATTAAAGGCATGTTCATCGTTAAACGTCCTTCTACAATTTATTTGTAATTATCTGCATAAACCGTTGTGTTAATACATTGCTTTACTGACTTTTTACTAATTTTAAGTTACAGCCTGGATACAGTCTGCTGAAATTCAATGGAAACTGACCATAAGCTTGTGGTCAAACAGCTGACAACTGGGTGTTGCCATTCCCTTTAAGGGTGTGATTCTACGTAGTGGCATCCGCATATGGACAAAACCGGCTCACTTGCTGTGGCCAATGGTTTGGACACTGCTGCGTGGGACCGTACCCTAACTGTGTCAGACTGTGTAGGGACATACCTTATTGACAGAGGAACACCACAATGCAGGGTCTAAAGAAAAGATCTTTCAGAGTTGTTATTTCAAGAGAAATACAAGTATTTTCTAAAATCGACATGTCAGGGGAGCTGACCTCTTTAACTAAGCAGTAAAGCTGTCCATACACAACAGCTATTTTACCAGACTTCCCTAGCCAAGCGTGAATGTTTTCTCTGGAAGAAACCCACTGCCAGACTCCTCTGGCAGCGGCTTATCTAATAACCAACAAAAGTATCGGGCATGTTGAAATTCAACATGCCCAACCCTTCCCTCCACCGACATCGAGGAAGAGTCGGGACACCGCCATGCACATTAAATGGTCGGCTGGTCCTGCCGAAATCAGCAGGGTGAGCCGATATTCATCTAAAGTCTTTAGCCAGCTTAAGACTGTTTACAGTTAGTTTTTTCTCCTATCTTTAATGTATACATAATAAAATAAACGCAGAATATAAATTATTAACTTATGCAACTGTATGCCATATAGTGGCATATACACTCCTCAACATTGAAATTGCAACACCAAGAAGGAAAAGTTTTGGAATTGTGGAGATCACAGGGTCGATAGACATGTTAATGATATGCAAATGATAAAAAAATGGAAGACCAAATATTCCAAACATCTTGATTTATTCAGTATCGAGTATGAGCGCCACGCGCAGAAATACACGCACTTACATGCCTTGGCAAGATGTCAATGAGGTTATTAATGGTTGTCTGAGGAATGTTATGCCACACTGAATGCACTTGGGTATGCAAATCATCAAGATTGGCTGCTGGCAGCTCCCTTTGTAATTGCCGACCAATGACGTCCCAGATGTGCTCGATGCGAGACAAGTCCAGGGACGCTGCAGGCCATGGTAGCAGGTTTAAGTCATGCAGGCTGCTCACAGTAACACGAGCAACATGCGGCCTGGCGTTTCCCTGTTGAAGAACGGCTTCTGGGACACTTTGGAGGAATGGCCGTACCACTGGTTCCACAACCAAATTAACGCCATGCTGTTAGTGTACCTGAAATGAAGACTAAAGGGGGCCGGCTACTATACATTACGCTACCACACACCATAATCCTGGGAATAGGACCGGTGTGACGTTCCCTTGCGATTGTCTCTTCATGGCGTTGCCCGATGGTCTCCAGAGAGATCTCCGGCTGTCATTGCATGGGAGACAAAAGCGGGAGTCATCGGTGGAATGGATAGACCTCCATTCCAGCGTCCATTGCCATCTGGCTGTGCACCATGATAGTTTTTGAGAGCGGTGGCATGTGGTCAATGGAACACCTGTAGCTGGACATATGGCTTGTAGCCCAATGTTGTGCAAACGCCTTCTGATGGTTTGTGTCAACACTGGTTGCCGCCCTAGGCTTGGGATGGGACGTCCAATTTCACGTGCAGTACAGAATGGATCACTACTAGTCATTCTTCCAAAAAGGCGATCCATCCCTGCAGAGGTTGGTCTCCGTGCACCTCTTGCTGTCATTCCCATTTGTTGTTTTTCTCCCAACCTCCGGGACACACAATGTTGAACAGTACTGACATCTTGGTCTAGGCCCGTAGCGATCTGCCGGAGTGATAAACCAAGGTCTCTCGTCGACGAACAGGAGGCATCACACCATCATCCCACACCACTTGATCCGATTTTTGATGTGGCTAAAAAACTTTGCTTTCAATCTGGCTTTTTTGTTCCTCCCACATGCCACAGATTGGAGCTCGGTGCTCGAAAATGTCATCATTTGCAGATCTCAGCGACACCTGCTACTTCCTCGATTTGCATAACCTTACGGCTTGCCCTTCGTGGTGTTGTAATTTCAATGTTGAGAAGTGTATTATCCTTTGACTCGCATTGTGAAAAATTGCATACCATGCAGCATTTCCCAACGGCATCGGGGATTAAAGCTATTTTATGTGTATGTCCAGCCTTACGTGTTCCCTTACATCAGTGTAAAGATTATACTGCTCAGAATACACACTCTGTACAGAAATTGAGCTAGCAAGGAATGCTGGGAGATTTCAACTCTGAAGCTAACCAGATTATTAATGCAGCTCTGGGCTATAAAGCCACATTTAGACGTAGAATTGCTGAATATGCAACGAAAATCCACATTAATTTACTGTACAATACAGTAAACCCCAGACGAAGGCTCCAGGGCTGAAACGCGCGTCGGGGTTGATGCCAGACAGTGCTGACTTTGACATGGGTAAGGTGCTCTATTTTAGAGCTATTCACATGTAGGCTTTATCTTGCCTCCTTTGCTGTCATTTCTGTATACACACTCATTGGTGTATATTCATTTGGGTGTAATTGGTGTAAATTGGACTCCTGCATCTAGTCGTGACTAAAATGTGCCACTTACTTGTGGTCTTTACCTATTAATCTGTATCCAGGACATTATGCATCACAGCTCCATCTTACACTATTCATAATATTTAAATATTTATTTATACAGTGTCATTCAGGTTTTCATTTTTCTATTTTATGATCCAATATTGCATGTATCATTGTCTGGCATCCTTCTCATACTGTGGTTATCATCTTTAACTTTTAATGTGTTTTTTGTTATTTGTCTCAATAAAAACTTTCAACTCTTTATCAACCTTCGGTGTGTCAGACTCCGTCCTTTAGGTTTATAACTGTACAATACATGTTGATGGGGCTTTCAAAACCACATCCAAGCAAATCATCGAATTCAGAGCATGGTGCAGATTTTGAAATACACATCATGCCCATTCTTCGCGTTAAAAATTGCGACTTTTTGCCAATTTACGCCTCCCTCTGCATTTTTGTAAAAGAGGCTCAATAAATGTAAATGTGGCCACGGCAGCCCGACAAATTTATTATAATTTTACGTTACAAAAAAACCTGGTGTAAATTATAGCGGAAATCTACGCCGACTCCTAGATGGCATCCATTTCACTCTGTGGGACATAGCAAGGTAGAGGCCTGTACCTACAACGGATGACCATTATTTAGCCCGCACAGGTGAACGCCGTAAAAAATAAAAAAATTAAAATTCCAGAATTGCAGTTTTTTTAGGTACAAAATATGTAATACAAAGAGAACAAAAAGTCTCATGTAGATACTAAACTACAGCTCGCCCCGCAAAAAATAAGTTAGAGAAAAGTTATGGCTCTCAGAATGTGGCGACAAAACTAAAATTTTATTTTTAACAATCAGTTTTTTACTTGTCAAAGTAATAAAACATAGAAAAAAAACGATATAAATGTAACCCCTTCCCTCTTTGGCCACTTTTGACCTTCCTGACAGAGCTTCATTTTTCAAATCTGACATGTTTCACTTTATGTGGTAATAACTCCGGAATGCTTTTACCTATCCAAGCGATTCTGGGATTGTTTTCTCGTGACACATTGGACTTTATGTTACTGGCAAAATTTGGCCGATACATTCAGTATTTAATTGTGAAAAACACCAACATTTAGCGAAAAATTGCAAAAATTTGCATTTTTCTCAATTTAAATGTATCTGCTTGTAAGACAGGCAGTTATACCACACAAAAATGTTGCTAACTAACATCCCCCATATGTCTACTTTAGATTGGCATCGTTTTTTGAACATCATTTTATTTTTCTAGGGCGTTACAAGGCTTAGAACTTTAGCAGCAATTTCTCACATTTTCAAGAAAATGTCAAAATGCTATTTTTACAGGGGCCAGTTCAGTTGTGAAGTGGCTTTGAGGGCCTTAGATATTAGAAACCCCCAATAAGTCACCCCATTTTAAAAATTGCACCCCTCAAAGTATTCAAGACAGCATTTAGAATGTTTCTTAACCCTTTAGACATTGCGCAGGAATTAAGGCAAAGTAGAGGTGAAATTTACAAAGTTCATTATTTTTTTCCAGAAATTCATTTTGAATCAATTTTTTTTGTACCACAGAATGTTTTACCCAAGAAATGCAACTCAATATTTATTGCCCAGGTTCTGCAGTTTTAGGAAATATCCCACATGTGGCTGTAGTGCGCTACTGGACTGAAGCACCGGCCTCAGAAGCAAAGGAGCACCTGGTGGATTTTGGGCCTCCTTTTTATTAGAATATATTTTAGGCACAATGTCAGCTTTGAACAGGTCTAGTGGAACTAAAACAGTGGAAACCCCCCAAAAGTGACCCCATTTGGGAAACTACACCCCTCGAGGAATTTATCTAGGGGTGTAGCAAGCATTTTGACCGGCCAGTTTTTTTGCAAACATTTTTGGAACTAGGCCATGAAAATGAAAATCTACATTTTTTTCAAATAAAATGTAGGTTTAGCTAATTTTTTTTCATTTCCAAAAGAACTAAAGTAGAAAAAGCACCACAACATTTGTAGAGCAATTTCTCCTGAGTAAAACAATACCCCACATGTGGTAATAAACTGTTGTTTGGACACACGGCAGGGATTAGAATGGAAAGAGTGCCATTTGGCTCTTGGAGCTCAAATTTAGAAGGAATGGTTTGTGGAGGCCATGTCACATTTGCAAAGCCCCTGAGGTGACAAAACAGTGGAAACCCCCAACAAGTGACCCCATTTTGGAAACTATACCCCTTGAGGAAATTATCTAGGGGTATAGTGAGCAGTTTGACCCCACAGGTGTTTTACAGAACTTATTGTAAGCAGGCCGTAAAAATGAAAATCTAAATTTTTTCAAAGAAAATGTAGGTATAGGTATTTTCTTTTCATTTCCACAAGGACTGAAGGAGAAAAAGCACCATAACATTTGTAAAGCAACTTCTCCCGAGTAAAACAATACCCCACATGTGGTCACAAACATCTGTTTGGACACACGGTAGGGCTCAGAATGGAACTAGCACCATTTGGATTTTGGAATGGTTTCTGGCCGCCATGTCACATTTGCTGAGCCCCTGTAGTACTAGTAAAGTGGAAACACCCCAAAAGTGACTCCATTTGGGAAACTGCACCCCCTAAGGAATCATCTAGGGGTATAGTGAAAATTTTGATCCCAAAGGTTTTTTGCTGAATTAATTAGAATTAAGCCATGAAAATGAAAAATAATTTTTTTTCCCAACAAGATGTAGTTTTAGATACACATTTTTCATTTTTACAAGGAATAGAGAAGAAAAAGCACCCCAACATTTGTAAAGTAATTTCTCCCGAGTACGGTAACATCCCATATGTGGTTATAATCAGCTGTTTACATATATGGGAGCATTCAGAAGAAAAGGAGCGGTATTTATCTTTTGGAGCGTAGATTTTGCTGGAATGGTTTGCGAACGCCATGTTGCATTTGCAAAACCCCTGATGTACCAAACAAAAGTGACCCCGTTTTAGAAACTACACCCCTAAAGGCATTTATCAAGGGGTGTAGTGAGAATTTAGACTCCACAGGTGTTTTTCAGAAATGAATAAGCAGTGGATTGTGCAAAGTGAAAATTGCAATTTCTCCACTGATCTGCCCATTCACCGCACAAGATATTATGCCCCTAGAGAAACTTACCCCATAAATTGTTAAGCGGGTTCTCCCGGGTATGGTAATGCCTTACTTGTGGCCATAAATTGCTGTTTGGGCACACTGTACGGCTAAGAAGGGAAAGACCGCCATTTTGAGCATGGATTTTGCTTGGTAATAGTTCTGTTTGGGGTTTTGCTGGTATTTCCGTTTATAATGTGGTGGCATATGTAATCTGTGCGGAGTACATCAGGCTATATGTAATCTGTGCGGAGTATATCAGGGGTATATGTAATCTGTGCGGAGTACATCAGGGTATATGTAATCTGTGCGGAGTACATCAGGGTATATGTAATCTGTGCGGAGTACATCAGTGTATATGTAATCTGTGCGGAGAACATCAGGGGTATATGTAATCTGTGCGGAGTACATCAGGGGTATATGTAATCTGTGCGGGGTACATCAGGGCATAATAAGAGGGTATAATAATGGGGTAAATAATACAATTATCCATAGAAGTGTGTTACGCTGTGAAGCGATCCGTTATGCACAGGCCGGTGTCACACTGATAAACAGTTTTCTTTCTTATCCCCCTTTTGTAACGCTCTGCACCTTTTGGGGACTTTTTCTCCTTCGTAGTTTGGGAAATATTGCTGGGAAAGTTTTGCGCTGGTATAATACGGGCGCCCTCGCTTCCAGCGGATGTGCTGTGTCCATTCCCTTTCCTAGTTCCTAAATACTAGGGCCCTGAAACTGAAGGAATGTTCCCCTCCGGCCTGCGCATTGAGATGTTTTTTCATCACCGCATTACTAGTGCCGTAACTTTTTTGTTTTTCAGTTGATTGAGCGGTGTGTGGGCTTGTTTTTTGCGAGACGGGCTGTAGATTTTATTGGTACCATTTTAGAACACATACGACTTTTTGATCACTTTTTATTTCATTTTTTGGTAAAGGAAATGACCAAAAACAAGCAATTCTGGAATAGTTTTTTATTGGGTTTTTTATCGGCATCCACAGTGTGCCCTAAATTACGTTAGCTTTTTTCTGCGGGTCGATATGATTACGGCGATACCAAATTTATATAGTTTTTTTAATGTATTGCGGCTTTTGCACAATAAAATCACTTTTTTTATAAAATCATTTGTTTTCTGTGTCGCCATATTCTAAGACCCATAACTTTTTTATTTTTGCGTGCACGAAACTGTGTCAGGGATTATTTTTTGCGGGACGGATTGTCGTCTTTATTAGTACTATTTTGGAGTAAATGTGACTTTTTGATCACTTTTTATAGCATTTTTTGGAAGGAGATGTGACCTAAAAACAAAGATTCTGGCGCTGTTTTTCATGTTTTTTTTTTACCGCGTTCACCGTGCGGGATAAATTACATAATAGTTTTGTAGTTTGGGTCGTTACGGACGCGGCGATACCAATTATGTATAGTTTTTTTTATTTTTACGTTTTTTCCCATAATAAAAGACTTACTATGGGAAAAAAGTCAGTTTAGCTTTATTTTTATTTGAAATGTGTGTGTTTTTATTGTTTTACCACATTTTTATTATCTTTTTTTAACTTTTCTGACTTGTCCCACTAGGGGACATGAGGGCCTGATGCCCCGATCGCTACTCTAATACACTGCACTACATACGTAGTGCAGTGTATTAGCGCTGTCAGTTATTCACTGACAGCAAGCCTATGAGGACACGCCGCAGGCGGGTCCTCATCGGCTCCCGTACAAGGCAGACTCGGACGCCATTTTCTGGCGTCCGATTGCCACAGCAACCCAGCGATTGCACCACTGGGTTGCCGGTCGGGTTGCCGGTCTATTGAGCGCAGCATCTGAGGGGTTAATCTGCCGGATCGGAGAATAGCTCCGGTCCTGGCAGTTACAGGAGGGTGCCAGCTGTATAATACAGCTGTCACCCCGCAGTGATGGTGCCGGCTCTGCTTCTGAGCCCGCACCATCACTGCGCCGTACATATACGGCGCTTTGCGGGAAGCACCTCCCGACAGCGCCGTATATATACGGCGGATGTCGGGAAGGGGTTAATATTGCCGTCATGTTATTGACCCGCAGAATAAAGTTAACATGCCATTTTTACTGCACGGTGAACGCCGTAAAAACTAAACCCCCCCAAAAGATTGAGAGGAATTTCTGTTTATTTTCTATTCCAACCCACAAATAATTTTTCCCCAGTTTCCTTCTAAATTATGTGGTACAATAAATGGTACCTTGAAAATCTACAAATCGTCCCGCAAAACAACAAGCCCTCATACAGCAATATTGGTGGAAAAATAAAAAAAGTTACGCTTTTATAGTTGGTGGGAAGGAAAGAACGAAAGTGAAAATCCGAAAAATGGCTGCGGCGGGAAGAGGTTAAAGAGAATCAGTCAGCAGTTTTGAGCCCTCAACATGGCTAACTGCGCTATAAGGAGGAGGGGGAAGGCAATGTAACGACACCTGTTGTGTCAGTCATGCAGGTTGCATGACCAAGGAATCAACGTTTAATGCCCCTGCCGCTGTGGTCACAAGTGCCACTCTCTGCTCTGAGTAACGAGCCGTCCAATCAGGAGACTGCTAGAGCCGTCACTAAGAGCAGAGGGGCAAGAATGGAGTGTCAGCGTTTGTTCGCTGCGTACAAAACACGACAGGTTCAATATCTTCGCGTATTTCGCGCATCACGCACCCATTGAAGTCAATGGGTGCGTGAAAACCACGCAGGTCGCACGGAAGCACTCCCGTGCGAACCGACTGAAACAGCGCACCAGCTGTCAAAAGGATGAATGTAACCAGAAAAGCACCACGTGCTTTTCTGTTTCCAAACATCCAAATGGAGTGTCTTTGAGATGAGCGAACCCGGACAATCGAACCGAACTTCACCGGGTTCGGCCGAACTCGTTTTGGCCGAACTCGGCAAAAAACTTTTCCGGTACGCGACGTCAGGAGATAGTCACTGTCTAGGGTGCTGAAAGAGTTAAACTGTTTCAGCACCATGGACAGTGACTATCGATCCCAATAAACATGAACCTGTAAAAAAAAACGAAGTTCTGACTTACCGATAACTCCCGGTTCTTCCTCCAGTCTGACCTCCCGGGATGACAATTCAGTCCAAGTGACAGCTCCAGCCAATCACAGGCCAAGCACAGGCTGCAGCGGTCACATGGACTGCCGCGTCATCCAGGGAGGTGGGGCCCGATGTCAAGAGAGGCGCGTCACCAAGGACGCGTCACCAATGACGCGTCATCAAGGCAACGGCCGGGAAGTTCTCGGTAAGTACGAACTTTTTCTTTTTTTTTTAACAGGTTGCTGTATATTGTGTTCGGAATTCACTGTCGAGGGTGCTGAAAGAGTTACTGCCGATCAGTTAGCTCTTTCAGCACCTTGGACAGTGACGGGCGTCGACTAGCCTCATCTCTATGATGGCGGCTGCGCGAAAATCACGCAGCCGCGCATCATACACGGATGACACACGCAGCTGTCAAATGGTGTTTGCGCGCGCAAAAACGCAACGTTCGTCTGAATCTGCCCTTACTGTCAGAGGGACTGTGGCGTCACACTGACAGTTGGAATACGTTACACTACCTAGGTAGAGTAATGTACTCTAGCAGCGATCAGAGCTGCAGGTCAAAAAAAGAAAGTGTAAAAAGTAAAAAAAAGTTAATAAAAATGATTTATAAAAGTGTTAAAATAAAAGTTTTTGTTTTCCTATAAGTCATTCATTGCCCCCGGCAATTGCTCCCGGCGGCAATGCTTTAGTCTGATGCAGCGTAGTGAAAAGACGTATGAATCGGAATAAAGCCCTTTAGTGGCCGCCATGGCAAGGCGTATTGGCAGTCAGTAACGGGTTAATATTATTGTGCTTTGTAGAGATTCGTGGAAAAAAACGTGAGCACTACCGTGAGGCTGGGTTCACACGACCTATTTTCAGATATAAACGAGGCGTATTATGCCTCGTTTTACGTCTGAAAATACGGCTCCAATACGTCGGCAAACATCTGCCCATTCATTTGAATGGGTTTGTCGACGTACTGTGCAGACGACCTGTCATTTACGCGTCGTTTGACAGCTGTCAAACGACGACGCGTAAAATGACTGCCTCAAAAAAGTGCAGGACACTTCTTTGCTACGTAATTTGAGCCGTTCTTCATTGAAGTCAATGAAGAACAGCTCTAAATTACGTCCGTCAATGACGCCTCGCATAAAACCGCGTAAAACCAAGTTCTCGTGTGCACATACCCTGAGGGGAAAAATGGCTGTAAAATACGGTGCTTTTTTTAAGAGAAAACACTCTTATTTTCAGTCGTTTTTAAAGCATCAAACTTTTTTTTATTCTTTTGTTTTGAGACGTTTTTCTATTGGCACAATGAAAAACAGCTCCAAAAAGTCTGCTACTTCTTTTTACGCGCCATTTTGTTACGTGCTGTTTATTCAAACGGCCACGTAAAAAAAACGCCCCGTCTGAATGAAACGCCGTTTTTTTATTTCAATGGGAAGATGTTTGTAGGCGATCAGCTTCTGTTTTTTCAGGCATTTTTGCCCTGAAAACGCCTGAAAACACTGCGTGTGAACATACCCTTAAGGCTATGGCTACATAATTACTTCTGTGCCATTCAAGCTGCAGGATGTGGCATTTGGGTGTCCGGTGTTTTCTGCCCCTTGTTTCTTCGGTGGATGAGATGGGAGCCGGGCATACCTCATAGAGGTCAGTGCTGAAGATCTGGGAGCAGTATATGTCAGGTTCTCTATTCAATTCATGTCAGCGCTGACCCACCCTGTCCCCACTGATGCCATTTTCTGCCCCTGTGACAGGTAGGAAAATGTGCAGAGATGCATGTCTCTGCCTGGCGATACTATACGGACACATTACACGCCTCAATGAAATCACTACAAGAGCCGATACAGAACCGAGCAGGGGACATGAGGAGTATTCCCAAAACCCACCTTTTCTCCAGGCAGCTGCGCGTTTAGGTTGCCTGGCAACCGAAGCCCAGCAGGAAGAGGCGGCCTCCAAACGCTGACCACGGCTAGATCCCGGCAGCCCCGCCCCCTTTGTGTTACGCCGGCTTTTCCTCGCTTCACTGCGCTGTGCCCGCCTGTGTGTTACATCCACAGCATGTAGTGGTGTCTTCCTGTGCTGCTGGAAAATATGGACGTTACTTTAGGTTATTTCCTGCTGCTGTGATAATATGAGTAAAATGCATGTTATTGCTGCATGAGTGGACAAGACTGAAGCATTCTGGGTAGTCATGTCTACACTGTTGGAGCGCGTGTGTAGCGGTAGTGTTCAAGGCGCAATCATTTATTAAAACTGCCTAAAAGTAAAACTGTCTTTGTTTCCAATAAAAACCAATCAGAGATCAGCTCTCATCTTTCTAGAGCAGTTTAAGAAATGAAAGCCGAGCTGTGATCGGTTGCTATGGGCAACAAGGCAGTTTTACGTTTTATACAGTTTTGAAATAAGGCCCTGTCTGCAGGACCGCCCACTTTTATTAACAAAAATAGCAAAGTCTTGAAAAAGTGTCGCAGGCGCTTCATAAAGATGTCACAAACGCTTTGCTTCTTTTTTTTTTTTTTTAAATGTATTTACGCCCTAAAAGTGGTGCAAATACATTGGCCCGCTAAAGCTGAGGTAGGTCAGGAGTCGTGCCCGCGTGATCACTGACATAACTGTACAGAATGGTGCATTTACAGCAATGCAAGCCTCGCACTATTGTTACGTCATGGTGCCGCGTTTTGCCCCATTTTCCACCACTTAATAATAATAGATTTTAACAGACCATCTATGTAATGACGGGGTGAGGAGACAGACAGGTGAGCCCTAATCTACCCGCCACTCAGTCCCTGCCTACTTGCAACGGCCCGTCCTAGGCGACGGCGTACAACTGGGCGACGGTCCCTACGCTCAATAAGTGCACGACAGACAAACAGACAAGGGTACACAGAAGCTAACGGAAATCGGGCAGTTGCCCACGGCAACACAGTGAGCAACAAGAGTAGTGAACGAGCCGAGTCAAACCAGGTGTGCACGAGGTACAAAACGCTGAGCAGGAGCGTAGTCAGTAAAGCCACGTTCAATATGAAGCAAGGTCAATAATCATAGCAGGAGCAGCAGAGCCAGGAAACAGGAAAGAATCACAGGCACTGGAGGAGCAGGAAATGCAGGTATAAATAGACAGAGGGCGGGAGCTAGCTCCGTCTGGCCAGGCTGTGATAGGCTCTCCCACTCCTCAGCCTCCCAGCCTGACTGGTAGAAGATGGAGTCACTCTCTCAGACTTAGGAGCAGGTGCAGACTGATTACCCACGGGCGTCGACACAGAAGCTGTCTGGCAGATCCTTTACAATCTATTTGTTTGATGAAAGTATCTGAAGTGTTTATGAAAGTCTTCTATTACGTTGCTATATTATCACTAGACAGGACAACTATGGATGACGTCATCTTGTAAATTCCTCCTAGGCAGGGTTCACATCTGTCATAAAATGGAAGTTTCGGTTCCATTGCATGACTGACACCAATGGCACCCAACCGAATTTGTTGACTTTAATTGTTTCCATCGGGTTTCAGTCATGATGTTCGTGGTTTTAACGGAAAAAATAGCCTAACATGCTATTCTGTTTTATTTTCAGCATTTTTGACAAGACCTTCGACGGAAGCTTCTAAGGCTCTGTTCACATCTGTGTTGGGGTCCAGTTCTGACATTCCGTCTGAGCTTTCCGTCAGAACGGCTTCCGGCAAAACTACAGGTCCGGTGCACAAAAGAGACAAACGGAAACCAATGGTGATGGAAACGGAAACCTCTGGTTTCCGTCGGTGTCAGTGTGTGTCTGCTCAGGGTCCCGTTCTGACAGTAAGCTCCGACAGAACGTCAGAACGGGATCCCAACGTAGATGTGAACAGAGCCTTACTCCTAATCAGAGACGGATATACCAAATGTGCAACCTGTGCAGCTGCACATGAGCTCTGCAGACAAGGGTGCCCACTGTTACCTCTGCTATGTTAAAAAAACAAATCAATAGTCTTTATTAGACCTGGTTCACATCACGTTAAATGGCCTACATTTCACGTATATGCTGGGAAAAACTCAACGTATCTGTTAAACGTAGGCTGTGACGTATGCCAGTGGCACTCGTCACCATAGACTATAACGGCATACTTTAAATCAGAGGCATTACTAAAGGAGATACAGAGGTTTCGGTTGAAACATAGTGTCCTATGCCATGTTCACATGCTGGAATTTTTGCGGCGTATTCCGCTGCAAAATTCCAACTCCCATTCATTTCAATAGGAGTCGGATGCTTCTTTTTCTCGATAGCTGAAATGGGAGTTAATGGGAGGATGAATCTTCCTGCTGATGGCTGGAATAATTCCGCTGCAGGTTTTGCGGAGGGACCCGCCACGCAAAATCCGCCATGTGAACAGGGCCTTAGACTTACACCCCTGTCATCAAATTAGCTGTAGGAAATCAAAGAGCCCATATACTGTTCTTTGCATGTGGGCCTCTGTTGTTGGTGTCTGTTTCTAAGTAAGCTACTGTCATATCAAAAAAAGTTTTTCTCAGTCAGGTAAGGTGCTGTTACATCACAACTGGGTTTTCATAACTTAACCCCTTAGTGACCAGCCCATTTTAGGCCCTAATGACCAAGCTATTTTATTTGTTTTTCTATAGTCGCATTCAAAGAGCTATAACTTTTTTATTTTTTCGTCTACATAGCTGTATGAGGACTTGTTTTTTGCGGGATTAGTTGTACTTTTTAATAGCACCATTTTAGGGTACATATCATTTTTGTATTAACTTTTATTAACTTTTTTTGGGGGGATTATAAAAAATCCCTGAAATTCCGCCATTGTTCTATGCGTTTTAAATTGATGCCGTTCACTGTGCGGGGTAAATAACATGTTACCTTTATTCTATGGGTCGGTACGATAACGGCGATACCACATATGTATAGGTTTTTTATGTTTTACGACTTTTGCACAATAAAAACACTTTTGAACTAAAATTATTTGTTTTTGCATCGTCGCTTTCCAAGAGCCGTAATTTTTTTATTTTTCCATCAATGTAGTGATTTTTTGGGCTTGTTTTTTGCGGGTCGAGACGTAGATTTGATTGGTACTGTTTTGGGGTGCATGGGACTTATTGATTCATTTTTATTATGACTTTTTTGGGGGGGCAATGGGAAAAAATTACAATTTTGCCATTGTTTTTTGCGTTTTTTTATTACGGTGTTCACCTTGCGGTTTAAATTACATATTAACTTTATTAATTGAGTCATTAAGGTCGCGGCGATACCATATATGTGTACTTTTATTTATTTTATTTTATTTTTTTTACTGTAATTTTTATTATTAATCTTTATTTCACATTTATGACTTATTTCATTAGTCCCACTAGGGGACTTTACTGTGCGATCCTCAAATCGCTGCTATAATGCTTTTATCAAGCCCCCGGCTGCCATGACACCCCATCGGAGACCCGCGATTGCATTTGCGGGCCGCCGATGGGTGACAGAGGAAGCTCACTCCCTCTGTAAAGAAGTTAAATGCCGTGGTCGCTATTGACGGCGGAATTTAACAGGTTAAACGGCCGCGATCGAAGTAAACTTCGATCGCGGGTGTTGGAACAGGAGCCCAGCTGTCAGCAGACAGCAGAGCCCCGGCTCCAGCCTGCACGGGACACCCGTGCAGGACTTAGACTGGGCCAACGTGAAAAGACTTCCTAGCCTAAGGCCCCTTAGTGACCAACGTGAAAAGGCGTACTGGTGGTCACTAAGGGGTTAATTGCTGTGACATCACAAGTGTGTTTCAATTATGTGTGCTTCTGTGATGTCAAATAATTTTCAGTCATGTAAGCTGCTGTGACATCAAAAATGTCTTTCTATCAGGTAAGCTGCCATGACATCACAAGTGGGTTTGAGTCAGGTAATCTACAGTGACATCACAAGTGGTTTCTGTCAGTTGATTTGCTGTAACATCACAAGTGTGTTTCTGTCAGGTACACTGCTGTGACATCACTAGTAGGTTTCAGTCAGGTGAGCTGCTGTGACATCACAAGTGAGTTTCCATCAGGTAAGCTGCTATGACACCACAAGTGAATTTTTAGTCAGCTGAGCTATTGTGACATCACAAGTGAGTTTCAGTCACGTAAGCTACTGTGAAATTGCAAATATCTTTCTATTGGCTAAGCTGCTGTGACATTACAAGAAGCGTTTAGACCAGGGGTCTCAAACTCTGCCGGGTAAGTGGGCCACATATAGAAAAAATGTGAAGTTGACGGGCCGCATTACTTTAAAATTTGATACAATACAAAATTATTGTTAATCAGTTAGTTATTTGATCTACTGTAATACTGCATTACTATAATAATACCACTAGGTTTAAAATTTGAGATATTTCTCCACGTGCTTATTTCAACAATCCAGTTTTCCAGTTTAAGTGTCTCTAAATGCAGTCCGGCGGCTCAGTTGGCAGTGTTTGGCAGACACAGATGTCAAGATTGGGCAGCCCCTTTTTAGATCGTGCCACAGTGCCCCTCAGTGGATGCTGCCGCAGTGCCCTCTGTGGATGCTGCCGCAGTGCCCTCTGTGGATCCTGCCGCAGTTCCCTCTGTGGATGCTGCCGCAGTGCCCTCTGTGGATTCTGCCGCAGTGCCCTCTGTAGATGCTGCCACAGTGCCCTCTGTAAATGCTGCCACAGTGCCCTCTGTGGATGCTGCCACAGTGCCCTCTGTAGATAATGCCACAGTGCCCTCTGTAGATAATGCAACACCACCCCTAGATAATGCCACCGTGCCCTCTGTAGATAATGCCACAGTGCCCTCTGTAGATAAACAGACCCCTAGATAATGCCACAGTGCCCTCTGTAGATAATGCAACACACCCCTAGATAATGCCACAGTGTCCTCTGTACATACTGCTACAGTGCCCTCTGTAGATGCCGCCACAGTGTCCTCTGTAGATGCCGCTTCTAGCACTCTGCCTGGGATTCCAGCTCTGCTCCTGACATCATTGTCCATATATGGACAGAGATGTCAGGGACAACCCCAGAGCTGGAGTCCCTGGCACAGCGCTAGTAGGCTCTTCCTGGGACTCCAGCTGTGCTCCTGACATCACTAGGACTCCTGCAATGGGGAAGCCCCTGACATCATTGTCGATGTATGGACAGCGATGTCAGAGGCTTCCCCAGAGTCCCAGAGCAGAGCCTATACTAGGGTTCTGCCCGGGACTCCGGCTCTGGGGAAGTCCCAGACATCGTGTGTCCAAACATGGACACCGATGTCAGGGAATTCCACAGAGTCCCGGAGCAGAGCTTATACTAGCGCTCTGCCTGGGACTCTGCTCTGGGGAAGACCTTGACACACTGTCCATATATGGACAGCGATGTCAGGGAATTCCGCAGAGTCCCGGAGCAGAGCCTGTACTAGCGCTCTGCACGGGACTCCGCTCTGGGGAAGCCCCAGACATTGTGTTTCCAAACATGGACAGCGATGTCAGGGAATTCCACAGAGTCCCGGAGCAGAGCCGATACTAGCGCTCTGCCCGGGACTCCGCTCTGGTGAAGACCCTGACACACTGTCCATATATGGACAGAGATGTCAGGGAATTCCACAGAGTCCCGGAGCAGAGCCTGTACTAGCACTCTTCACGGGACTCCGGCTCTGGGGAAGCCCCAGACATCTCTGTTCATATGTGGACAGCGATGTCAGGGAATTCCAGAGTCTCGGAGCAGAGTCTGTACTAGCGGCTCTGTGTCCCGCGTGCTTGAGACCCCTGGTTTAGACAGTTAACATGCTGTGACATCACAACTAGCTTTAGTCGGGTAAGCTCAGGCATGGACATACCATACGGTATGTACCACCTAATTATTAGTTGGAAATCAAGGCGCCCATATACTGTTCTTGTACTGGGAACCTCTGTTGTTGATGTCTGACTCTGGTTCCTATAGTAACAAAATATATGTGCTTGTATGCCTTGATTGCCAAGGGTGTGCTTACCATTGAGGTAGTCTATGTGGCTTCTTTGTGCCTCCACGGGGATAGGGGGCCCAGCCGAGGTTGGCTCCATTTCATTTTTATAATGAGGGTTGAGAACCTGCACAGGATTTCCTTCCCCATGGGCCTGTGCTAGCTGGTGGCGAATATGGTCCCCTCTCCTCTATGTACCCCTGATCAGATGAATATATAAATATAGAAAGAAATAAAAAATATGGAACACTTGTCTGATCAGCAATACAGTGGGGGTAATTAATCGAGATTTACACCAGTTTTCTGGCATAAAAAAGTGCAGATTTTGGCGCACACCATAGTTGCGCTTAAATTTGAGACTTTTTACTTTTCTCGCCAATTTCTAACAGTGGTGAGAAAATAATTTTGGAATTAGCTGTAGGGGTCGCTACTGGACGATCAAATTTATTATAATTTACGCCAGAAAACTGGTGTAGGTTATTTTAAAAATCTAAGACAGCTCATAGCTGGTGTGGATTTCAGTCTGTGGGGCGTAGCAATCCAAAAGCCATGCCGGGCCTCTACATGCCCCCCCCCCCATCGTTCCCCAGCGGACACATTAAAAAAAAATTATACTTACCTATGCAATACAGCACTCAACATCATCAGTGCTGCGTTGTTGTCGCATAGGTACTGACGCTGCCCTTTTTCAGTAGTTTGAATAAACCGTGGCATGACGAGGGACCCAGTAGGGAGAAGTGGAGCGGACCGCAACTTACCCAGCAAATTGGTTATTAAGACTGGCATGTGAAACGCCCGTCCTGATAAATCTGCCCCTGTGTCTCAGTGGTTAGCATTGCTGCCTTACAGTTCTGGGGTCTTGAGTATAAATCTGACAGGGGCAACACGTGCTTGGAGCTTGTATTTGCATAGGATTTCTTCTGGATCTTTCCACACATTAATTGCCAATGACATTGGCACTAGTGAGTTTATGAGATATGGAAATTACATTGTGTGCCCCACGGGGCACTGGGACTTCTGTGAGTTATTACAGTAGTGTATACTGCATAATGGCTCTATATAAATAACAGGAAATAAGTAATACATAAATCTATTCTATAATGTATATATGTATTTTACTTGACAATGCTCTTTATAGATAAGGGATTACCCAATAAAATCCATTGTTTTGCTCAATGTAAAGATTATGGGCTATATCCTTACTGAGCCCGAAAATGTATTCATTCCTTGAGAATGCAGAAAAGCTCCAGATCTCTTTGCTGCAGACAACACAATTAGCGTTAAAAACATGGGATTCTTTCCGTGGGCCGATGAAAGTAATTTCTGTTTGCTGTGTGAAACAAAGCATGCTATTTGTCACATTGCGGTTTGTCTATCTTTTTAGAAGCTTTCAAGCTTTGATCTGAGTCTAGATAGACTCGGTAGCACAGATGGTAGAGGTAACTTGCCAGTGATGTACATTGTCACTCAGAAAACTCTAAGTCAACAAATACTAAGAATTACAAGGAGAGAGCCACGTTGCTTTGAGGAGACTTGTACATTCTTGTGAGGGAACGTAGGACCTTTGCCTTTTTTTTTTCGGTTTAGACAAAGGTGTGGAACAATTTATTAGTAGCATATTCAGGGCTTTGTAAGCACTCAAAAGCTGCCTCTTCAAGTCCAAATTCTGGCCTTTGCTTGGTATTTTTAGGTAAACAATTACATGTAATAGACTGTGTTCAGAGCCATATAATAGTGCTTTATTTTAACTGTCATCGGAACAGATTTTGAACGTGCTCGCAATACACACAGGGCTCATGCTTGTTTCTTAATAAAATGCTTTATAAATAGCTTTTATCTACTGGCTGGGCCCAGAACAGATACATCAGTCATTCTGGTTTTGTATTCGTCTTTTAAACCGCGGCTAAATGCATTGTTGATTAATTAATAGCCGACCTCTTTGTGCACAATAGGAGTTATCTAGGGAGATTTCAATGGATCTTAACATAACATACGCTTTTAAAGGCAAAGTATATCACAAGTCTGGCTGGGGAGGTTCCTATCTCGAAACTATTATAAAACATTTATTTTTATGAAATGTCGACAGTCTGTATTGCCATGAAGTTGTCACACTATAGTTTGTGGATACACCTGTATAGATTGTAATAATTAGGCTGGGTTCACACAACCTATTTTCAGACGTAAACGAGGCGTATTATGCCTCGTTTTACGTCTGAAAATAGGGCTACAATACGTCGGCAAACATCTGCCCATTCATTTGAATGGGTTTGCCGACGTATTGTGCAGACGACCTGTCATTTACGCGTCGTCGTTTGACAGCTGTCAAACGACGACGCGTAAATTGACTGCCTCGGCAAAGAAGTGCAGGACACTTCTTTGCTATGTAATTTGAGCCGTTCTTCATTGAAGTCAATGAAGAGCAGCTCAAGATTACAGGCGTCAAAGACGCCTCGCAAAATACGAGGAGCAGCATTTACGTCTGAAACGAGGCAGCTGTTTTCTCCTGAAAACAGTCTGTCTTTTCAGACGTAAAATCCTCTCATCGTGTGCACATACCCTTAATCTAATTGTCATTGCTTTCTTGAAAAATAAAGCTGCATTGCTGGCCATGGTGGCAGTAAGGGTATGTTCACACACAAGACGAAAAACGGCTGTAAAATACCGAGCTGTTTTCAAGGTAAAACAGCCTCTGGTTTTCAGTGGTTTTTTAATCATCAAACGTTGTTTGATGCCTTTTTTGCGGACATTTTTGGAGCTGTTTTTCTATTGACACAAGGAAAAACAGCTCCAAAAACGGCTCAAGAAGTGGCATGCACTTATTTTACGGCGTGTTTTTTTAAACTGACTTGTAAAAAAATTCCCGATCGGAACAAAACTTAGTTTTTCCCGTTGATGTCAATGAGCAGATGTTTGGAGGTGTTCAGCTTCCAATTTTTCGGGGGGTTTACGGCCTGAAAAACAGCTGAAAATAAGCCGTGTGAACATACCCTAAAAGAGACCAAATAATACCCCCATATGCTGCCCAGATAATACCACTATACAGAGCTACAGTGCACAGATAATATTGCTGCACTGCCATAATGTGATTAAATAGCAAGGCCACACACAGAGCATAAATAATACCGCCATACACTAATGAGATTTTTGACAGGCAGAAAAAAATTGCCTCAAAATTCCTTCAGCTCACAGCCATTGAATCGAATGCAAAAAACACAGGAAAAAAATGCCACAAAAAAAACACTCCAAATGAGCGCTGCAGGATTTTCCTGCCTCCCATTAATTTCAATGGGAGATCAGAGATGGAAACCACTTGACGAAAAAGCATGCCGCTTTTTTTCCCCCACGGGCAGCCAAAAGCCGTTGGGGGAAAAAAACGCCTCTGCCTCCCATTAAAATTAGTGGGGGGGGGGGGGGATTTTGGGCGTTTATTGGTGCTGATGCCAATGTGGTTTCTGTGTTAAATTCAGCGACAAAAATCACTGTGTGAACTGACCCTTCTACTGTTATATAATACTGTAATAGTAATATATTACTCTGCTTAAAAATGCCACCATGAAGAGTTGAAACAATACCAACCTACATTTCCCAAATACTAACCCCTAGTCCACACTGCCCACAATGTCAACACAGTGTCATATTATACACAATATTTATATAATGGTGGTTTCATCAGTGGGTGGGTTGTTGAGGAGGACCACCACAGCCAGAAAGATGGGAAAGAGCAGTCCGCATCAAGGAAGGGTTAAAATTGGGCACCGCAGACATCAGAACGGGGGCTTGCTTTCGCAAAGTGGAACTTAATAACTTAATTTTTAATACGGTAAACTTAAAAATAAAATGGTCATAAAAATGCACCTCCTACTCACTTTCTCTTATTGCACCGAGATAGTCCCCCCCTCCCCCGACTCCCCTCCAGGACTGCTGCTATGAACCCTTTTGATGCTAATTGCAAATTTCTGTCTTTCAATGGGGCCGTTCACACGGCCGTTGTTTCAACGGACCGTGTGAAGGGTGCGTTGAAAAATAGAACATGTCCTATCTTCTTCCGTTTTCACGGATCGCTCGATAGACTCAAGTCTATGAGGTATCAGTGAAAACGGGACCAGCACAGGTGCAACTCGGACGTAAAAAACGTCAGTTTTTCACGTCCGAGTTTGCACTCGTTTGTGTGAATCTGGCCTAATCCTGTATAAAACAGGCTAAGGATTTTCAGTATATTTTTCCTATGGAATGAAATACATTTAGTAAGAATGACTTTTAGAGCAGTTTATGTCTGAATATTATTATAAAAAAAATGTCAGTAATATTTTTTTATGAACAACGTGATTTTCTATTTTCGCCCTTATCACCAGAAATATATAACATGACTAAAACAAGGATAGGCAAAGGAGGCATATGGTTTTTAGGTATTAAACAAAGTACAGATTTAAATTGAAAGTGATATTTTTTATTTTAGTGTATTTTTCCCCCCATTCCATCAATATACCACTAGAGGGAGCTCTGAGAGTTTTTTTTTGCTAATTCACAATTTAGTTTTTTCGGTCACCTTGGAACTAATCATTTCAATGAGATGACAAAAATAAATGAATGCATGATGCTACTCTAACCAGTTACCCTTGAAGTAGAGGTTTATTTCTATAATGTTTTATTTTAAATGTGCTGACTTAGACAACATGCATACAACCTTATTATGGCTCCAAAAAAGTTCAGAGTGCTTTGGAGCAAGAGTTTTTGAATAAAACTCAGTTTCGATTCAATATATTGCAGGGGTATATTAAGCCCTTCCCGCTCCAGGACCTACTATTAGGTCACGCTAAGTGCAACGTTCGCGCTCCGTGACCTAATAGTTGGTCATGGGAATAACCGCCCTTTCACCCCCCCCCCTCCCGGCACTTTTATGAGTTGTGACAGCTGCTGTCACGTACAGCAGTTGTCACAGCTCCTTCCCCAGGGACCGATCACGTTCTCCCCGCCGATTAACCCCGTAGAAGCCGCGTTCAATAGCGGTTGCAGCTTCTTAGGGGTTAAAGCACCATTGACGTCCCACGACATGATCACGTTCGCCGATAGTTGCTATGGCAATCGGAGGCCTAAGAATGATAAAGTCAGGACCCACTATGCTTGCTGTCAATGAGTAGCTGATAGCTTTAATACACTGCACTACGCATGTGGTGCAGTGTCTTAGAATTGCGATGAGGGCTTCCTGCCTTCGAGTCCCCTAGGGGGCAAAAAAAGTAATAAAAGTAAAAATCCCCCTTTTTCCCTTAGCAGTCCTTTATTATTAAAAATATAAATAAACTATATATAATTGGTATAGCCACGTCCGTAACGGCCTGAACTACAAAATTATTTTGTTATTTATCCCGCGCGGTGAACTCCGTAAAAGAAAATAATAATAAGCCATACCAGAATCTAATTTTTTTGGTCACTGCACCTCCCAAATAATGGAATAAAAAGAGATCAAAAAGTAGCATGTACCCAAAAATGGTTCTGATCCAAACTACAGTTCGTTACGCAAAAAACAAGTCCTCGCACGGCTTTCTTAATGGATAAATAAAAAAGTTCTGGCTCTTAGAATAAGGTAACACAATAAGTAAATGATTTTGTATAAAAATAACTATAAACATCTGGTATCGCCGTAATCGTATCGCCCCGCAGAATAAAGTGAATGTCATTTATAGCGCACGGTGAACGCTGTAAAAAAGGGAAGAAAAAAACATAGTAGAATTGCTGTTTGTTAGTCACCACGCTTCTGAAAAAAAAAGAATAAAAGCCGCATGCACCCCATGAACTACAATGAATTCTTCAAGGGGGCTAGTTTCCAAAATGGGGTCACTTTTAAGGCGCGACATGGCGCCCAGAAACCAATCCAGCAAAATCTACATGCCAAATGGCACTCCTGCCCTTTTGAGCCCTCCCATTTGTCCAACCAGCAATTTATGAACACATATAGGGTATGGCCGTAATCATGAGAAATTGCTTTTCAAACATTGGGGTCCTTTTTCTCCTTTATTCCTTGTAAAAATGTAAAATTTGTACCTTTTATCTGAAAAATATGTGATTTTCAATTGCACAGCCTAATTCCACAAAATGCATCAAAAAACCTGTGTTGTCTAAATGTCCACCATACCCCTCGATAAATTCCTTGAGGCGTGTCGTTTGTCAAATGGGGTCACTTTTGGGGGTTTCCACTGTTTTGGCACCAGAAGACCTCTTCAAACCTGACATGGTGCCTAAAATATAATCTAATAAAAAGAAGGCCCCAAAATCCACTAGGTGCTCCTTTGCTTCTGAGGCCTGTGTTTCAGTTCAGTAGCACACTAGGGCCACATGTGGTATATTTAGAAAAACTGCAGAATCTGGGAAATAAATATTGAGTTGCATTTCTCTGGTAAAACCTTCTGTTTTACTGAAAAAAAATTGAATAAAAAGGATTTTCTGCAAAAAAACAATTAAATTTGTAAATTTCACGTCTACTTTGCTATAAATTCCTGCAAAATGCCTAAAGGGTTAATAAACTTTCTAAATGCTGTTTTGAATATTTTGAGGGGTCTAGTTTTTAAAATGTTTTTTTTTATGGGTGTTTCTAATATATAGCCCCCTCAAAGCCACTTCAGAACAGAGCTGGTACCTAAAAAAAAAAGGCTTTTGAAATTTTTCTTCAAAATATGAGAAATTGCTGCTTATGTTCTAAGCCTTGTAACGTCCTACAAAAATAATAGAATGTACAAAAAATTATGCCAACATGTAGTAGACATATGGGAAATGTGAACTAGTAACTATTTTGGGTGGAATAACCATCTGTCTTACAAATAGATACATTTAAATTCAGAAAAATTCTATTTTTTCCAAATTTTCTTAAAAATTTTTTTTTTCACAAATAAATACTGAATATATCGACCAAATTTTACCAATAACATAAAGTCCAATGTGTCACGAGAAAACAAGTCTCAGAATCGCTTGGATAATTGCAGAGTTATTACCACATAAAGTGACACATGTCAGATTGAAAAAATGGGCTCTGAGCCTTAAGGCCCAAACTAGGCTGCGTCATTGAGGGGAGTTGGGCATTGGGGTGCAACCTGAGGAAGCTCATACTCTACAACCTGGCGAATCTTTTCTGTTGTCTGTAGTTAAGATTCACTGCAGAGATTTAATTCCGTGTTTCAGACCAAAAATTTAAAGAGTAACTGTTATTTCATAAAACGTTTGACATGTCATAATGATTGGTGGGGGTCCGGGTGCTAACACCCCCATTGATTGCTAAAATGATGGGGCAGAAGCGCTCAGCCAATGGCAGTGCCCTTTCTGCTATAATGGTATAACTTCAGCTCACCTTGGCTCTCCTCGAAGAGGCGTGGTTAGCTGGAGACAGGCTCAAAGAAGTCTATGTTCCCTTCTTCAGGGTCAGTAGCTCCGTCTTTTCAAGAAGAGTCGGAAAAAAGCTATTCCAGTAGAGCCAAAGTGGTATGGTGCTTGATTGAGCACTTTTGCCCATTGGTTTCAGCCATTGGTGGGTGGTCTCAGCACCCGGACCGCACCGATCATAATTCAGATTGGTTTGTGCTGAGAACATGTACCAGGCTATCCAAATTTCTGGACTAATAGATTAAAGGAATTTAACTATACTATGTGGTTCACTTCTCCCCACTTAAAGACATCATAAACGACTGCCTATAGTTTCAAGGTGTCTGCATTCTGCTTTCCAATACAGTAGTCAAGTTGTTGCAACGTTTTCCATGTTTCCTCCTGACACTGTCATATTTGTCTAGTCTTAGCCTTAGGCTACCTAAGCAGGAGGAGAAAGATTTACTGCAGGAACTACTGGAGTATCCCAGTATCAACTATTCTGCATTTGATCTGTACTTTAGATGCTATTGATAAGTTTGTAGCTATATTCACTGTCCATTTCCACAATAATGTGCTTGATATACAGTATATACTGAGCAGACATGCCTGGTGATGTCAGTGACCTTCAGCTGAGAATTTCAAAGACAACATCATCTGCTTGTTTTGTGGATCAGGTAACTTTGACAGGGGGTTAAGTGATACTCCAAATGTTTCTTAATTGAGATGCATTCCACTCATTTAATTCTGGCATCAAAGGTTGCATCTTTGTAAATGTAAGTGGTTTGGTCTTTGGTTTCAAAATATCATCACATATTTTCATCGAGTTTTCAGGGATGAGAGCATTCGGCCTGCGGTGTTGTCATAACAATAAAAAAGGTGTACAGATATTGTAAAGCTAAGGTGGCAGGGCCGTGCAAATAGTGCGTGAAGGCCTTTGATTTGCTGACAAATGTCCATCTCAAGACGGTAATTCTTTTTCTAGGGTAGATCAGGTGTTTCAATAATGTTCATGACACCGGTTGTCCTACTGAAGACAGATATCACACTTTAATTTTCAGTATAACAAATATTTTTTCAGTAACCTATACATGGCACCTAGAAGTGCAGCGAGGAAGCCTCTATGGAATGCTAATTTGATAATGTTTTCCAACAGGTCATTGAAGATGATGGCTTATTTAATATATTATTTATCTTCTGCTTAACAAAGCCCAAGAAAGTTACTTATGTGGAGAAAAGTTTCACAATGCATAATTAAAAAAAAAAAAAGATAATAATGATAAAACCTAAGGGCTCCTGTATATAGTATTACAGGTCTTTATGGTATGGATCTATAATACAGTAATAATAATTATATGTTCCCATACTTTACCTTCGTGTGCCTCGCAGAGTCTGTGAAAAATGAAAGGCGTTGTGGCAATTAAAGCATTAATACAAAGGGAGAATGCCGTGCCTCACAGAAGCACTTTACGGCAGCACAAGCGCTGCTTAGGGGCTTCAAGTGCCATTGCTTAATATCTGTGCACAGATGATAAGTAACTGATCTTCCCGTTTTATAATGTTTTGGCATATCACTAGGATATGCCATAGCATTACGATTGGTGTTTGATTTGACCCTTGCCGATCACAAGAATGAATGGGGATTTGTTGTAGTTAGATGCTCAACAATGTTCCCGGCCACCCAATATCCAGGAAACTTCTGTTAAGAAGCATCAGCGATCCTGAGGATCCCAGCAGTCGGACCCCTACTGATAAGTGAGTGATGGCCTATCGTAGAATTTGCCATTACTTACTCTAGTGGGAAAACCCCCTTTATACCAACAGGTTGTTGACAAGCTACCTGCAAAGTCAGAGGTTATTGTAGGTATGTACCTGGTGGTATAGTCATCCATTTCCTACTTGCATAGGTCTTTATAAGACTCGTTTATATGTAACAATAATCGTTATGATTTTATTACATAGGATTATGATCATAATGATGATTGCCGAGTGTAAATGCGCAAAACAGATGATAAAATGATTGTGAATGCCAATTAGTCATTTCAACATACGGTATAAATTATCATGTGCGTTTTTCTACTTTGCTGTATGAATAGTGCGGTCAACATTTAAAATTTGTCCACGTATGGATGATAATTAAGTGATGAATATCATAAACTAAAAAAAACGCCCATGTTATATTCGGCATCGTAGATTATTAGTTGGTGGTTAAGAGGCATTGTGACATGTAAATGGGCCTTATTTTACAAGACCAATACCCAGCTTTATGTACTCCTGAAGTGGCATACTTATATCTTTCTCTTTTCCTGTATACCCAGATAGGGCAAGACATAGTGAACAAACGTCTCATCATTTTACACCCACAAATGAGATGTAATAAATAAAACACATATTGCCCCCAGGATTCAGGGTATTACGATACAGAAAACAAATGATTGAAGAGACAATATTCAGAGATTCAGATATGTTTGTACTCCCAGAGAACCTGTTTTAGATGCCCTTATTGCAGTCAGTATATCCTATAAAGACCTTCGTGCCAATAACTTAAGAATCGATTAACTCTGTAGGAAAGTGACCACTGGTGGCTTCTCTGTGTTCGGTCATCTTTCAGTTGCATAAACGAGATGCAGAAGACCATTCTGCAGCATCTTCTGTAACCTCTCCTCAAATACTCTAGCATCCCTCCGACCCATGTTCTTAAGCCACTTCTATCCTCATCCTTCCACTTCTCCTCTGTCCTTTCACTAGTTACCCTTTGCCAAGCAAATACATTGAAAAATGCTGACAATGACATAAAAGGCAGTGTACAACCTGTCCCATACCTCCTGATATCTCACCACAAAAAATCTTTGCAAAGCTCTACTTCTTTGTTCTCCTCTTGCCTTCTCCTCACATCGTCTCCATGATTTATGCCGTGCATCCTCCATACTCTGGAACTTGCTACCCCAACACATCATATTCTCTCCCATCATCCAAACTTTCAAAATCATCCTGAAAACCCAGCTGTTCAGAAAAACTTACACCCTGCAATTACCTTATCTCCTCTACGCAATTATATGAGCAAATTCTACCCTCACCTAATGTATTTTTCCCCTTTCCATGTTTATGTTCCACTCCTGGTTTTGGCTTACAAGTACTGAAGCAAAATACTGACCAAAATATTGTAGTGTAAATGGCCTAATAGTAAAAAAGTAAATCAAGACCTACCGGAAGAATCTTAAAAAAGCCATTTAGTGTACAGTACATTAAAAATTTGAAAACTGTTGTGTAATATCTTCCTGAGATATAATCAATTAACATTTTAGACCCAATGTCATTAGGCTGACGACTGAAAAACACGGATGACAAAATATCCAAATCACCAAATATAACAATATCTGAGATAATAGCCATTTATAGTTCATATACAGTAACTCCTCCAATATCCTCTCTGTCTTGACTTCGCATTGAGGGAGTTGCAGCATGCTCACCTTACTTCACAGATCATTCATAAGCTCCTTCAAATTCAACCTCATAGCTGCCCATAGATACTTTTTCAGCAATTTAGAGAAAAAAATGTAGCAAACCAATATTGCTTTATCGGCGAATATTTTATGGTACCATTAGCCCTAAATTGCTATTACTTTAATGTATTTTTTATTATGACAATAAAGGTTGGAGAGATTTTTATGGCATTGTGTGCGATTTACTTTTATACAGTAGATTTTCCAGCCATATGATGGACAACAATGTAAATTTGGTTGTAACATACGTTTATTTTTTTGCATACTGACATAACATACAATTTTGCGGATTCCACAAACTTTTTAAAGGTTTTTCTAAAGTTTTTGAAATTTATGTTGACGCCTTATACATTTCCATTTGAATGTATGTAATAGAATAAAAGTGTATCACAATGACATAATAATGGCTAAATACCATTGCTCTCCCACTCGTTTTTGTACAACTATTATAAGTATACAAAACATTAGCTAATCTCAATAATCACTCCCCCATATAATAATCCCATACACTTGTCCTCCCTTAGTTTCCCCCTAAATATGACATAACCCGAGATGTATGGCACAAGCTGTTAAACAAACATGTGAAAAAAGTATACGTCCGATGGATGCCTCCAACAGATACCCATACGTCAGGTTCCTGAAGTGGAAAACTGGGGGTAAAGGGGGTTTCCACCTAAAACTTAAAAAACTTAAATCACAAGTTACATTTATAGCCAAAGTTTGGTAATAATTAGGCCTCATGCACAAGACGGGCCATGCACATGGTCGTGTACATTCATTTCAATGAGCCCGGACCGCAAAATGCGGCCAATATAGGACATGTCCTATCTTTTTGCGGTCCAGGCTCCCAGGCAATGCACGGAGCGTGGAAACCATGGTTGTGTGCATGGGCCCATAGAAATGAATGGGACCGCAATTCACCCGCAAATTTGCGGGTGAGTTGCAGCCACAAAAACACGTTTGTGAGCATGAGGTCATACTGTTTTACTTATGTTGGCCATACACTAGAAATTTTGGATGGCTGGAAAGGCCGATTTTTACTGTTCTCTGCAAACTGTCACCGTCTTCTGTTGATCTGTTGTTACATTTTTTCAATTATTTTCAGGTACAGTCCTGGCAAAGTTGTTCATGCCAAATGACAGATCAGAATCCCATCAATAGAGCCCAGACCAGGGCACAGATCAAGACAGAGATTGATCTTTCATTTGTTTTTTTAACGTATGATGTTGTTGTCCAAAGCGACACAGACCAGCCTTGAACGACAAGTCGTGCAAAAAACGTCTGTCTGAAATCCCTAAGGCCAGCTTTATATATTTACATATTTATTTATAGTTTTCGATTTAGTTGCAGCTGCAATTTTTGCAAAAGTTACAAGAAGTGCAGCCATATTGGTTGCCACCTTTAAATGAGCTTCTCATAAACTGACGTTGAATTGTCATTTTGATAGTATGTTCAATGAATAGCAAAGTGACAGTGACAAGGCATGGTGTTTTGGAATCTTGGCTTTTTTGTCTGCACTTCTTGTGTCACTTTCGCAAAAATGGCCGCCACAACAAAACAGAAAAATGTCAATATCTCTGTAGGTAACAGTAACATAATTGCCAGACTTTGGCTACTACTGTAACTTCTGAGTTACTATTGTTATTTTTTTCGTTTTGGGTGAAAATCCACTTTAAAAGCAGCCACACTAGCATTTTTTACTGGAGTTTTAGGCCTCATGCACACGGCCGTAGTGGTGTGCACGGGCCGTGATTTGCGTCTTGGACGGCTGCAGAGTGTCCTCCGCGGACCGTCCGCAAATCACGGGCCGTGCACATGGCCGTGTACATTCATTTCAATGAGCCCGAACTGCAAAATGCAGCCAATATAGGTAATTTCCTATCTTTTTGCGGTCCAGGCACCCGGACAATGCACGGACCGTGGGAACCACTTAGGCCTCATGCACACGAACATGTTTTTGCAGGCTGCAATTCACCTTCAAAATCTGTGGGTGAATTGCGGTCCTATTCATCTCTATGGGCCCATTTACACGACCGCAAAAAAGATAAGACATGTCCTATATTGGCCACATTTTGCGGTCCGGGCTCAATGAAAGGAATGTGCACAGCCCGTGATTTGCAGGCGGCCCGTGGATGACACTCCGCGGCCGTCCGAGCCACAAATCACGGGCCGTGCACACCACTACAGTCCTACACCACTACACCACTCCTTTGGTGCATCTCCCCAGTACCAGCGATGGCTGTTCATGTGATCAATCTTTCCTCTCCTGTACCGTGACATCCTGTCATCTACGCCAAATTGTAAGGCAAGGCCTTTTGTGGTATACGGCCCCCTGCAGGGATATTATGGGAAAGATAGCATGAAGACAGGACATAAATATGAACTCAAACCTTACTGTTATTTTCAGACTGGCACTGACGGTGCACACGGTCACAAGATAACTCAGATCTCAATATGGGAGGCACAAGTTTAGACACGGCACAGGGAGACTCATGGTGGTCGGCTTGTTGTTAACTGTCGCAGACAGGGCCAAGGGTGCTCCTCCCTGATGCGGGGGTTGGTTTGGCAATTAGGCCTAGCAGGCTGGAAAATGACTGGCTGCTGCTCACTGGCTGCCTGTGGGCAGGCTCCTGCTTGTACCGACCACTACTCACATTCTAAACACCTCCTCCAGCGCCAGGACCTGCATGCACACCTCTGTATGCATGTGTGAGCTTCCCCTTCCTGTTATGAGCAGATAAAATGACGTCCGGGCTGTACATCTCGGCGCCTATCAACTTTAGGAACCAGCAAGCCAACTGCCATGTTGCCTGTATACAGATCCACAACAAATCAATATAAACAAGGTTAAACAACATAATATAAGTGCTATTTACAGTGGCCGGACTGACCGCTCTCCACCACAATGACAATAGCATAAAGTTAAAAGCACAGTGCACAAAACATCACTTCAAATGGGTACAATGCCACAATGTGCCCAAAATACAATAGCATGTAAAGTAACGTTTGTAATTCATGCCTCACACTTTACACCCCTGTACATACTGGTCTACTCCCAAATGGAGGAAACACCTCTGGACATGAAAAATTGGGTACAAGCCATTAAAAATAGTGGATAAATAAGCTACATTTCCAATTCTATTTTATTAAATTTTCAAGACCAAGTGATATAGATTAAACAGCACCCGACTACCTATGGCTTCTGTCCTAAGTGCAGTGAGCAAAGTAGGAGATTTAAAGAACCAGGTGCTTTGTTGGACATGCTGAAATGTTTTAGTAATCCACCTCTATTGCAATTGCAACTTCAAACACTGACTCATGTTGAATCAGCAGTTAGCTTTTAACAAAGTGTAAGACAGGAAATTTACATAGCTGTTTTTACAACGACCTGCAACACAAACGTTCATATCGAATTGCAGCTTTGGGCCTTAAAAGGTTCTATGTGGATCCTAATACAATCAATTAAACAATAAGAGGGACATTAGTGTTAAACGACAAAAGCTGTTTGTAAACATGTCCTCTCCAAATGTCATGCTAACAGGGGACAATGAAAGTGCTTTGTCCCCGTTGTTTGGATTCCCCCTAGTTCAATGAATAAACATATTAACCAGTAGTTACTTTTTAAATCCACCGCTGTCCCAGAGTTTCCCCTGAAATTAGCTGTGCAGTGAAATGTAACAAAATTCTTCCCTTTATTTACCCAAACCAAATAACATTTCCCATCTGTGTAATGTGGCAGCGGAGAAGTAATTTGTTTATTAGCACATTAGCATCAGCAAAGAATTCTGTTTAGTAGGAATGTCTTTATTTTGTTGCGTCTTGTCACTAGAGATGAATACGTCCCTTCTCAGTAAGTGGTGACGCATTATCATGGCAGCCCCTTTTCACAATGGCTTGAACAATTAATCTTCCTGTCAACGCGGATAAACAGACCAAGCAAACCTGATCTTTTATTTCATAATGCTACTTTCTGTAGATTGAAATTCCTGCACGGGACAAGGTTCTTACTGAAGTTATACAACTCGCACAATAAGCTACTTTTCATCTTCAGAATGATGTTAAAGTAATATATGTATTTGATGTGGCTTTTTATGTGTAGGCAGTGGAAGGAGCTCGGAGAGGTCAGCGATAAAAAGAAATCATATATTCCATAGGTGTGTCTAGTTTAGTTTTATAGTACATCAATGTCTGAAAAGTAATACAGGGAAAAGTAAAAATGATTGTCAATGAGACATGTCAGAAAATTGTTGGGGGTCTCGGCTTGCGGACTGCCATCAATAAAATCTTTCTAAGGGTATGTTCACACGCAGAGTCAAAAACGTCTCAAAATACGGAGCTGTTTTCAAGAGAAAACAGCTCCTGATTTTCAGAAGTTTTTTGTGACACTCGCGTTTTTCGCGGCGTTTTTCGCTATGTTTTTTACGGCCGTTTTTGGAGATTTTTCCAATAGAGTCTATGGAAAACGGCTCCAAAAACGTCCCAAGAAGTGTCTTGCACTTCTTTTTCGTGGCTGTTTTTTTACGCGTAAAAAACGCAGCGAAAAACGCTCCGTCGGAACACAACGCCGTTTTCCCATTGAAATCAATGGGCAGATGTTTGGAGGATCCCGATTCCGATGCTTACTGGAGTTTTTCGGCAATTTGCTTATATGGCGGTCTGTATTCTGCCAATGGAAGGAAGAGCGGGACATGGACTGTTGTAATGTGCTGAGTGCCTTCAAAGCAGCTCGTCTGCGGTTTCTACTGTCAGAGTATATCAGTAGTAAACTATGCCTTAAAGCAGTTATCTGGTTTCAGCAAATGAATTTTGTTTTTTGTATAATTAAAAGTTATACAAATTTACCATATACTGTCTGCATTAATTCCCCATGGTTTTCAGGATCTCTGCTTGTTGTTAGGGCAGATTCAGACGAACGTTGCGTTTTTGCGCGCGCAAACAACGCAGCTTTTTGTGCGCGCAAAAACCATTTGACAGCTGCGTGTGTCATCCGTGTATGATGCGCGGCTGCGTGATTTTCGCGCAGCCGCCATCATAGAGATGAGGCTAGTCGACGCCCGTCACTGTCCAAGGTGCTGAAAGAGCTAACTGATCGGCAGTAACTCTTTCAGCACCCTCGACAGTGAATGCCGAACACAATATACAGCAACCTGTTAAAAAAAAAGAAAAAGTTCGTACTTACCGAGAACTTCCCTCCCGGCCGTTGCCTTGGTGACGCGTCCTTGGTGACGCGCCTCTCTTGACATCGGGCCCCACCTCCCTGGATGACGCGGCAGTCCATGTGACCGCTGCAGCCTGTGCTTGGCCTGTGATTGGCTGGAGCTGTCACTTGGACTGAATTGTCATCCCGGGAGGTCAGACTGGAGGAAGAAGCCGGGAGTTATCGGTAAGTCAGAACTTCGTTTTTTTTTACAGGTTCATGTTTATTGGGATCGGTAGTCACTGTCCATGGTGCTGAAACAGTTTAACTCTTTCAGCACCCTGGACAGTGACTATCTCCTGACGTCGCGTACCGGACATTTTTTTGCCAGGTTCGGCCAAAACGAGTTCGGCCGAACCCGGTGAAGTTCGGTTCGATTGTCCGGGTTCGCTCATCTCAAAGACACTCCATTTGGATGTTTGGAAACAGAAAAGCACGTGGTGCTTTTCTGTTTACATTCATCCTTTTGACAGCTGGTGCGCTGCTTCAGTTGATTCGCACGGAAGTGCTTCCGTTCGACCTGCGTGGTTTTCACGCACCCATTGACTTCAATGGGTGCGTGATGCACGAAATACGCTTCTATTGACCACGGATACCTTCCCATATATTTGCGGGAAGGTGTCCGGGCCATAGAAAGGTTCCGAAAATTATGGAACATGTCCGTTCTTTTGCTTTTTACGGGCTGTGCTCCCATACTTTGTATAAGAGTATGGGCCAAAAATGCGAGTAGCTGTCCGCGGCCAGCCGTGCCTGTAATCGCGGGCCGTGATTACTGGCACGGCCGTGTGAATGAGGCCTTACTAGAATTTAGATATAACAGATGAAGTTGTGTTTGCTATACTTTGTGCACCTTGGCAGCACACTCAGTTAAGATACAGGTGTAGCAAAGTGTTGAGTTTCGTATTAATGTAATGTAACACAATGTAGAATATGCAGTTTTCCATTGGGTTTCTAGTAAACCTTCTGACTCAGTCCTCAAAGAGCATCTATCACTAGACAGCGCTCTCTATTTTAACTATACTAAACTTTATCTATAGGATACTCTGCCAAAGGGAAAAAAGTGAGTGCGCCTGCACCCACCAAATGGCCCCCACTCTCCCAAATGAGGGTCCGAAAGATTACATTAGCCCTTGGTACCTACAGGCCAAGAGGGTTCACGTAAGGGGTCATTAAAGCTGCTAAAATACTCTAAAATCTCAATGCGCCTGGTCATCCAGAATAAGTTTTGACATGGTAAAGTTTTATTTTTTTTGTTTCGTTTTTTTATATCCCTGGCAGCATAAAAAAAAAAAACATATGTAAAAATCATGCGAGGAAAGAAGCAATCAAAACCACAGCAAAGCCAAGTGAGGACTTTACTGAAGGGGACAGATAATACCTTAAGACAGATGTGGAAATTATTTAATAGGATTAACAAACTGTTCTCCCCTGAAAAACCTTCAGTAATTCGAATAGTTTTACATTATTATTTTATATATGATGAAAAAAAATGTGTTTTAGTCACACATACAGTATACTTTTGTTATTACAGATAAAATATACCAAGTTGTATTATTGGAAATAAAAGCGAAAAACACGGCGCCACATAGTGCAGGTCAATAAGTTAAAGCAAGTTGAAGGTAAAGATATACCGTGCTCACCTAAGGACAAAAAGTTTGGTCGCAAGGATAATCCACAGGTGCTGCTGCCAAGATCCAGACTGGTTACCACAAAGGTAACCGCTTGACGGGATGAATGAAGCAATGGAAAAAGAAGAAGGATCTTTCCGAGGCGCTGCTGCGTGGTTTCAATCAAAGAAATAGCAAACAGGGTATTCTGAAATAAAATCTGTTTTATTCGAACAATGGGTGGCTACGCGTTTCGACGCTGCACTAGCGTCTTCCTCAGGCCTGAATAACCTGTTTGGTATTTCTCCGATCCTTCTTCTTTTTCCATTGCTTCATTCAAGTTGTATCATTGGATTGCACTGTAATACCTATTGGTTTATTCTATTGTGTTTCTTAAATCATAATATGAAAAGAACAAACAAGAATTATTAAGAATCTCCAAACTGGTAGACTATATGTAATTGTATCTTACATAACCATACCTATTTATTTGTGGTTTTTTTCCAGAGCTTTTGATCATCTGAGTTTAATACAGATTAACATCTTCTAATTAAATTACCCTTCATATGTTGGCATAGAAGATTAATCTACATGTCTGGTATTTTATTGCTATCTCACAGCTATGATCATAGTGATGTCACCTTGTAGTAAACATCTTCACAAACGAAATTTAGTACAAACATGTCAACCTTGACACACTCAAAAGAGGAATGAATGTAATAGGGCCTGTTCACATCCGCGTCACCCTTCCATTGATGGGCTCCATAAAACCTTTTATTCCGAGGAACCCATGAACGGAAAGGAAAATGGAAACCATAGCTTCCGTTTGCATTATCATTGATTTTAATGGCAATGCCTCCGTTGAAAAGGTTTAACGTTTGTTTCCATTCCGTAAGCTTTTAGTTTTTTTTCGCGGAAACATTAGCATAGTCAAGTGCACAATTGTTTTCGCGAAAAACATAGAAACCGAGACAAACAGAAACCATTCGCAACGGAAGCATTACCATTGAAATGGTATTGCAAATGGAGGCTATGGTTTCTGTTTACCTTTCCGTTCATGTGTTCATCCGATGGGAAGGTCTAACAGCCATGAACGGAAGGGCGACGGCTGATGTGAACGAGCCCTTACATGGATTTGTGTCATTTTACAACTTGTGTGTGACTTTACATGTCAGACTTTCTGTTCACTCCATATATTTTTCCCACAGAACGTGATATCTTGTCAAGCAACATGCACATGTACTGTAATACAATGTTGTGTAAAGTCTGTGTATAGCCTTAACCTGAAAACCAAAAACCTCCCCTGGTCCCCTCCATAAACGAAAAATTAATACAAACACTGGGAATTGGAGACCGGTTTGCTCTCTTACCGACGTTGGACTGGAAATGTTGGTGGGGTGTATTAATACTTATTGCTAGCATTTATTGTGCATGGGGGTTACTCATATAGACCTCCACAAGAGCAGAGAGCTCTGCATGTGACCGCCATCGCTATGCTCAAACATATTCAGACTAATGCTAAGCAAACAGCAACAAGTCATCATGTTCAGCTACCAGGTTTGTTCTTTGCACACCACTCCTTTGCTAATTGTTTTAATTTTAATTTAATCACAGAAATATTAGTAAAAAAGATAAAGGGAGTAAATGACAGACCCATTAGTTCTTTCTGTTATTGGGAAGTCCCAGAAAACTCAGCAGGACTGGCTGACCAGAGGCTGGGTGGGGATGTTCACACCATAGGCATGTTCTTCATGTGCTGGGTGGAAAATGATCCTATGTAAGTCAATAAATTGTGCTTTTGAAGCTGGTGTATTTGTTTGTTCATAGTTAAAGCGAGCCTCTGGTCCCGGGACAACATTAAATATGATGTAAATAATGGGTATATGGAGTAAATAATTGATGCCCTCCATCTGTGCCCCTCTGCCATGGATCCCCTGTTTTAGGGTCTCTTCTGTCTCCCCTGTCCCAAAATGGCTTCAGTGCTTCTTAGACTACGAGTCTGAGATTCTCCCACTGTTCTCGGATTGGCCACAGCTGCTTACATGAGCAGTTCTGTCGAATCCGTGAACAGAGGGAGTGTCTTAGACTTAGTTTGAGGAGCACTGTGGCCATTTTGAGACAACACGGAGGGGACCCTAAAACGGCAGATCCATGGCAGAGGGGCAAAGCTGGAGGGCACCAGGTAATATTACTCCATATACCAAATATACAATCCTTCCTTCAGTAGAAAGGACAACATTCCTTTTGGCACTTAGTTTTACTAACCTTGTTTATTTTACCCAAACAATAGTCAAGGAATGGGTTTCTATGACAAAACCAGGGTTGGATTTATCATATGTGCAACCAGTGCAGTTGCACAGGGGCCCAGTAGGTAAGGGGTGCCCATACCAACATGAAAACAGCTGGCAGCTTCTTACTGACTATTATATTGCATGTAAGAAACTAAAATAATAATTTACATAGCTCACAATTACTGATGGACTTATGGGTATGGGGGGTCCGCTACGATGAGCTAATGGAGAACAAGGGGCCTGTATATTGTGTTGCATGCAGCCCTCTGCTGTCTGTAACCGTTCCTGGGCAAAATTGATGTATTCATGTACAATACCTAAGTAAGCACAATATATTTAAAACAACTTTTAATCTTATTTTCTATACAAACGTCATAATAATAACAACATAAATATACATTTTATTTTCTTACACCACCCCCATATCCTGTTGGAAAAAGGGAACAACACAAAAAAAAAAAATTTAAATATTTTTTTCGCATTTTTCCTAATCCCGTTGTTTCCACCATCTCCATATACTGCTTTAGATCCCTATCTGATCCCCATTTTTATACCAGGTCTTTTTCTATTATATACTCTATTAAAAAGGTTGTCCCATTGATTTACTGTTGGGGTCCCTTTTGAACACCATTCTCTAGGAAATAACAGTCTAGCTAAAAAATAAAGCGTTTAGAATTTGCCTTTTCTTGCCTGTTGAGTATTCTACATTTTGTATGTCATCTAGGATGGTACGTGCTATTGTGTAAGGTAGTTTCATTTTACACTTGTCTTCTATAGTTTGATGCACCTTCCTCCAGTATAACTGGATAGCATACAAAATTCAGGTGAGTCCAGGGGTTGAGGAAACTGTTTTATCTAGACCGCATTGGTATTTTACAGAATAAAGACACGCAGAGTAAAAAATTCTTTGAGAAATGGAAGCTTTTACTCACAAAATATTTCACCAGTACAGAACGAAGGGACATTATAGGCCCATTCACGGGAACGCCATGGTACTTGATAGAGGATCTCAAGGGCACTTTAGGGGCACTGAAAATACCACGGGAGTAAAGCGTATATCTCCTCTTGGATTACTTTCTTCTTGCGGACTAGCTGCCTGAGTGGGTGAAATGCTTCACAAAGCTCCAAATGTTATGTATGCTCTCATTTCTTATTTGTTTTATGTACTGTTTTGATGTGTTAGTTAGGCAGTTACGCGAGTTTATGTAACTATGTTTACAGGACTACCCGACATGTGGGGTTAAAGGATGAGAAGGACAGAGGAGATGAAGGAGGGTTGATAGCCTCTGGGGAATACCATCCAAGATTAAACCTATTTTGCTAAGAAGTATTTACTATCTCATGTTCATTTATAAAAAATTTTTGTAATGTTTATTATTATGGCAATGCATTACTGTATGATTTGTGTTTTTTTTGGAAAAATGTAATAAAAATATGTTATAAAAAAAAAAAATTCAGGTGAGGACCACGTATAAATACAGCCAATACTTGTCAGAATATACGGAATAGGATTTACTAAAAATATTACACAAAAATTAAAACAAATATATTGCGTGTGTGGGGGATCCTATGTTTTTTTGGGATAGTATGTTTTAGTTTTTTAAGAAGTCTGCTTTCGCAATTCACCCTTGAACGTGCTGTTGTCTTATTGGTGAGGACATGGATTTAATGTGTCCAGGACAACACATAAAAGAAGTGTACAAATGATTAGACACTTTGATTTGTGCCTGTGTTTTGAACGATTGACATGACAAAAAATGAACGGGTTTAATTTACAATATGTCATTGTCAATAGTTATGCCCTATAGATCAGGTCTATTGTATATAGACTATTAATTAGTCATGAAGTCAGTCACTGTGACAAACGAACTGTCAGACTGATGAATTTAGTTCGTTATCTTGCTAATCCTAGAACGATTACTTTAGATATTTCTATTAAAGCTCAGTGACTCAGTCAGGAGGTGTAGCGAGCCATTATTTTCCTGATGTAACAAGTCAGTAAGTCTAGAAATGAGTGGTCCCTGGCTCAACACCATTTTATGTACAGGTATTCCCTGGATTGTGACTTGCACCTTCAGATTGTGTGCTAAAGAGCATAAAATACAGTGAATTCCATGGATCTCGGCAATGTGCGATAACAGACATACATTTTAATTGCACCTCATTCACTAAGTGCAGCATTACCTCATCCTTTAGTTTTAACAATGGATTTTCTATAAATCTTAATGTGGTTAAATATGATAAACTGCTCAACATATCACAGAACATGGCAGCGCTTATTAGCACTTGAGAACTTATTGATTGCCTATCTTGATGAATCTTTTATGGCGTTTTATAGCATTGTATATATAACATATCCTTCAGGTATATTCCAAAAGATATCTGCACATGATGGAAGCAGGATCTTAAATATCAATATAAAGTCAATCAGTTGTATTTCGCTTTGTGGGGATGGGGGATATTATTAAAATGTAGGGTATTCCCCTTTACCCCTATATACATTAAGGAAATTGCAGTGGTATTGACATCGGTCCGTCACCTCCCAAGATGTTCAGTTTTAAAACTTTATGCTCCATAAAGTCAAATTAGAATAAAACATCTCACGGTCTTTATCGGCCATTGCATGCACTCATCTAACTTGTGTTTCGGTTGATACAAATGCGCCACCCACTCCTATATCAGGGCTCATGCACACGACCGTATTATAGCTCACTTATGTACCGTGCCGTAATAGGGCTTCCATAGTGGTCATAGGGTCTCTACTGTTTCTACATATGGCTCCAATTGCATAGGGAGGATTACAGAGTTGGATAATTCTGGAATACTCCATTGGACTCTATGTACTGAGGTTTTCTCGCCTAGAAATAGAGAGCATAGAAAGGCAATGCGACTCTGAGCTAGGGAGCCGTTTAGCCTCCACGCACTGCCGTACAGGCTCCGTGCACAAAACTCTGATGTGTACATGTTCCCGTTATGGTGAAATAACGGAATATCAGACATGGAAGCCTATACTAATCTTCTTAAAGGAACAGTGTCACCAAATATTTTTTTTTATATTAGTTTTATGTTAGTGTTTTATTAAAAACGTTTATATTTATTTGTGTGTTTGTGTGTTACTTTTTTCTATTTTTACACTTTTTCTTCCCTATGGGGGCTGCCATTTTTTTTTCCATTTCTGTATGTGTCGATTAACGACACATACAGACATGGAATACGGCAGCTCCAGTCCCATAGGGACTGCGAACGGGGCCCATTCCCACACAGTCCAATTTGAAATGCGCGCCGTCCAGCGCCATTTTCCTGTGGACCGGAAGGCTTCCGGACTTGTGCACATGGAGCAGCGGCAGCAGACGGAGCGGACGGACCGGAAGGAGCGGCGGCGACTGGAGCAGGTAAGTGATTTCTATGTATGTTCGTGTTTCAGTGTGTGTTTACTAGTGTATGTAAACCTTCTACACTGTGTGTTAGCTAAAAAATGGTGACACACAGTGTAGGAGGTTAGACCGTTCAAACCCCTCGTTTCTCCTGGCACTAGCCAGGATAAAGGAGGGGGGGATTCTGAGAGGTCACTAGAGCGAGGGATTTTTTCCCAATTTTGCAGCATAAAGCAATGTGGTTGCTTTACCACATGCAATGCTGCAATTTTGGGAATTGCTCCATCTAGTGACCAGTGCTGGGAAATATTATAAATTGAATCCAATTTATAATATTTCCTGACTCGTGAAAAAAATAAAAAAAATTAGAACAATGTTTAACCCCTTAATGACCGGGCCATTTTGCGCGTTAATGACCAAGGATTATTTTTTGTTTTTTCACGGTCGCATTCCAAGAGTCGTAACTTTTTTTTTATTCCGTCGACATAGCCGTATAAGGGCTTGTTTTTTGCGGGACGAGTTGTATTTTGTAATTGTACCATTTTTAGCTGCTTATAATATATCGATTAACTTTTATTAACTTTATTTTAGGAGAGTATTGAAAATAAGCAGATATTCCAGTATTGATTTTCACGTTATAAATTTACGCCGTTTACTATGCAGCGTAAATAACATGTTAACTTTATTCTATGGGTCGGCACGATTACGGGGATACCAAATATGTAAGGGTTTTATATGTTTTTTCTACGTTTGCACAATAAAAAGCCTTTTAGAAAAAAATTACCTGTTTTTGCATTCCCGCATTCCAAGAGCCGTAACATTTTTTATTTTTCCGTCAATATGGCCGTATGTGGGCTTGATTTTTGCGGGCCAATGTGTAGTATTCATTAGTACTATTTTGGGGTACATAGGACTTATAGAATTATTTTTATTTAATTTTTTTATGGGGGGAATGGGAGAAAAGAGCGAATTTTGCCGTTGTTTTTTGAGTTTTTTTTGGACGCCGTTCATCCGGCGGTTTAATTAATGTGTTCATTTTATTGGTCAAGTAGTTACGATCGCGGGGATACCATATATGTGTATGTGTGATTTGTTTTGACACTTTTACTAAATAAAACCACTTTTTGGGCAAAAAAAGTAGTTTTATTTGATTTTCACTGTAATTATTATTATTTTTTTTCACAAACTTTATTTAACTGATTGACATATTTTTTTTTAGTCCCACCTGGGGACTTCACTATGCGATGTGCCGATCGCATATATAATGCTTTGGTATACTTAGTATACCAAAGCATTATTGCCTGTCAGTGTAAAACTGACAGGCAACCTGTTAGGTCATGCCTACGGCATCGCCTAACAGGCAGTTGCGGAAGACAGACCTGGGGGTCTTTGTTAGACCCCCGGCTGTCATGGAAACCCGACGGCGACCCGCGATTTGTTTGCGGGGGCGCCGATGGGGTGACAGAGGGAGCTCCCTCCCTCTGTCAAACACATTAGATGCCGCTGTCACTATTGACAGCGGCATTTAATGGGTTAAACTTCCGGAATCAGAGCACGCTTCGATTCCGGCAGTTGCAGCAGGAGCCAGGCTGTGTATAACAGCCGTACTCCTGCTGCTGATCGCGTGGGTACAGTGACAGTACCCGCGCCATCACAGGACGGATATATCCGTCCTCCTGCGCGAACTAGCAGCTGCTGTGGACGGATATATCCATCCTTCGGCGTTAAGAGGTTAATCACCTACACACTAATTGTTTAACTAAAAAAAAAAAAACATGTTTTGCTGGCAACACATTCCCTTTAAATAATCTGTGCTACTGTGAACTTTGTGATTTGCACCAGATGGTTTTATTCTTTTTCCAATTTTGATGCACATTTTGGATGTAAATATGTTTTGCGGTGGGTCTTTCCATGGCCTTTCCACACATATTTTTGAATGTTATAAACTGCAACCAACCTTTGTCTTGAACTAATACAACCCCAAAATGTCTATCTGTAGGCTGTATGTTCTGTAGCAATGTCCTTATTTATTCTGTAAATACCCCAGTGGAAATCTAAAATAAATTTTCCAGAACAAGACTTCCCGATTTGCATAGTTATTCTGCGCAATAATCCTTACAGAAGAGAAGGAGTAGTTTCGTAGATCAGGTCATGTTTTCACACATATTGCCACCCCCACCCAAGAAATGTCTGGTTTCTCTTTGTCTCTGAGCTCAGACTGAGAAGAATGCATGTGTCATCCTTCTGTGTTGTTTAGATTGGAATTACAAGTAAGAGAAACATCTAATTAAGAAAAATGTGGTAAATCTAAAAATTATGCAACAATATTTTCTTTTCGCAAAAAACTCCATGTTTGATTAACATAGCCTATAAAGTGATCAAATCGACAACCTACTTTTGATTTCTTCATATTTTTTGTGTTTTCTGCTATTTTTGAGATTGATAACGACTCTTTTATTAATGTCTGAAAACTGTCAACAAGCAGATGTTGATGGGTGTGTTATTCTTATTCTAGTCTCTATTGAGCACCTTGCATGGTTAATAGTATCTTTCTGTAAATAGACTTTGAATCTGATTTGCTCCTTAGGGTATGTTCACACGAGGGCATTACGCCCGTAATTGACGGACGTATTTCGGCCGCAAGTACCGGACCGAACACACTGCAGGGAGCCGGGCTCCTAGCATCATACTTATGTACGACGCTAGGAGTCCCTGCCTCGCTGCAGGACAACTGTCTCGTACTGAAAACATGATTACAGTACGGGACAGTAGTTCCACAGAGAGGCAGGGACTCCTAGCGTCGTACATAAGTATGATGCTAGGATAGGAGCCCGGCTCCCTGCACTGTGTTCGGTCCGGTACTTGCGGCCGAAATACGTCCGTCAATTCTGGACGTAATGCCCTCGTGTGAACATACCCTTAAAGGACAAGTGTCGCGGAAATTTTTTTTTGTATAGAAATGAGCTTTTAGTGTGTTATTAAAATAAATTTTATTAGTTTGTGTGTTTGTGTTTTACTTTTTTCTTTTTTCTAACTTTTACTTCACTATGGAGGCTGCCATTTTTTTTCATCTCTGTATGTGTCGATTAACGACACATACAGAGATGGAATATGGCACATACATCCCCATAGAGAATGCGAACGGGAGACGTTCCATTCACTATGGTGTACGCAGTCCAAAAGGAAGGTCTTTGGCCGAGCGACATCCGGCGCCATTTTCATGTGCACCGGAAGCCGCGGCCAGACAGTAAGATGACTACTTCCGGTCACGGCTTCTGGACATGTGTTCAGAAGCAAGGACTAGGAGCGGAGGGAACGGCGGCGGCGGCAGGAGCAGGTAAGTTACGTTTGTGTATGTTCGTGTTTTACTGTGTGATTACCACTGTATGTAAGCCTACTACACTGTGCATTCGCTCAAAAAATGGCGGCACACAGTGTAGGAGGTTTGAACATTCAACCCCCTCCTTTCTCCTGGCACTAGCCAGGATAAAGGAGGGGGATTCATTGAGCACACTAGAGCGAGTGTGTCTTCTCCAATTTTGCAGCATAAAGCAATGTGGTTGCTTTACCACGTTGCAATGGAATTGCTCCCTCTAGTGACCAGCACATGGAAATGTTATAAATTAGAATCTAATTTATAATATTTCCTGACTAGTGAAAAAATTAAAAAAAATTAGAACAATGTCTAATCATTTATATTAAATGTTTAACTAAAAAAAAAAATTTTTTTCTAGTGACACATTCCCTTTAAAGAGGCTCTGTCACCACATTATAAGTGCCCTATCTCCTACATAAGGAGATGGGTGCTATAATGCAGATCACTATGTGCTGTGTAAATGAATTGGTCAGCGTCATACACTTCTCTTCACAACGCCCACTTGGTCAAAAAGTAAAACACGCCCAGTTGTCCATTAAGAAAGTAATTAGCATAAAGCTAAAATAGGTCATAACTCCGTAAAAAATTATCGTTTTTCTCTGGTGACAGAGCAACTTTAAAGAGACTCTGTCACCACATTATAAGTGCCCTATCTCCTACATACTTTTTATTTAGAAAAACAATCTATTTTCACCACATTAGGAGCAATTTTAGCTTTATGTTAATTAGCTTCTTAATGCCCAAGTGGGCGTGTTTTTACTTTAGACCAAGTGGGCGTTGTACAGAGGAATGTATGACGCTGACCAATCAGCGTCATGCACTTCTCTCCATTCATTTAGACAGCGCATAGTGACACTGGGTTGTTCACGATGTGCTGTCTTATACTGACATATTAACGTTACTGAAGTGTTTAGACCGTGACTAGACATTCCAGCCAGGACGGGATGTCTATTCACAATCCCTGCACTTCGTTAACGTTTATTTGGTACTTACAGCAGAGCAAGTGTAATCTCGCAATATCTCGCTGTAAATGACAGGTTACAGCGAGATTACGCTTTGCTCTGCTGTAAGTACCAAACAAACGTTAACGAATTGCAGGGATTGTGAATAGACATCCCATCCTGGCAGGAAGGAATGTCTAGTCACGGTGTAAACACTTCAGTAACGTTAATATGTCAGTATAAGACAGCACATAGTGAACAACCCAGTGTCACTATGCGCTGTCTAAATGAATGGAGAGAAGTGCATGACGCTGATTCGTCAGCGTCATACACTCCTCTGTACAACGCCCACTTGGTCTAAAGTAAAAATAAGCCCACTTCGGCATTAAGAAACTAATTAGCATAAAGCTAAAATCGCTCCTAATGTGGTGAAAATAGATCGTTTTTCTAAATAAAAAGTATGTAGGAGATAGGGCACTTATAATGGGGTGACAGAGTCTCTTTAAAGAGGCTCTGTCACCAGAGAAAAACGATAATTTTTGACGGAGTTATGACCTATTTTAGCTTTATGCTAATTACTCTCTTAATGGACAACTGGGCGTGTTTTACTTTTTGACCAAGTGGGCGTTGTGAAGAGAAGTGTATGACGCTGACCAATTCATTTACACAGCACATAGTGATCTAGCTAGATCACTATGCGCAGACACATACACAAACATTAACGTTACTCAAGTGTTCTGACAGTGAATAGACATCACTACCAACCAGGACGTGATGTCTATTCAGAATCCTGACACTTCGGTAACGTTTGTGTGAGATTTACAGCAAGGCAAGCATAATCTCGTTTTAAATGACAGTTTATAGCGTAAACTCGCGAGATTACGCTTGCCTTGCTGTAAATCTCACACAAATGTTACCGAAGTGTCAGGATTCTGAATAGACATCCCGTCCTGGTTGGTTAGCACTGGATCATACCCCTAACTAGCCATATCTCATTTCAACTGTCTGAGTACCAAAACCTAGTGATATTAATGATGTCCCTGAATTATCCTAAATTGTAGTGCTCACAGTATTATCTCTACTATAACAACACTATGGTGCTATCTTGTAAATATTTCACACTGAAGTGCTACAAAGTATCTATTATCTATAAAATTGTGCCAGGCTTTTAACAGTGATCCTACAATAATAATTTAGCAATACACATACAAAATACAAGAGACACCATGCCCTTATAATACCACACACTTCTCCATGATCTTAGCCTTCTCTTTACTCCACTTACATTTCAGCCAATCAACATTTCAGCCCTCTCTTCTGGTGTCAAGCTGTGCAGACAAAGATCAGCACTGCGCAAATCCATCATTCAGAAGTAATTGTGCTTGATTTCTTATTGGGACAGATGTATGGCCTACTGGTAAATTGCTAATAATGTTTGACATGTTTGTAAAAGTGTTGGCGTATACTGATTAGGATCCCTTTTACACACAGAATACCCTCAAATCACTGTGGCATGGATCTGACAAGGTACTGGTTCATGTTAAAATGGTTGCAACATGCAGCTACTGCAAAGATGGCATTTAGACTATGTCAAATTGATATTAAGGGGCCTAGAAAACATTTCCCACACCATTTACACCACCAACAGCAATCTGAACAATCTATGTATATGGACTCCCCTCCAAATTATTGAGTTCAGGTGGTTTAGCCACACCCATTGCAAACAGGTGCATTAAATCAAGCACACAACCATGTAATCTCTATAGACAAACATTGGTAGTGGTATGGGTCATATTGAAGAGCTCAGTGACTTGAAACGTGGAATGTCATAGGGTGCCAACTTTGCCACAAGTCAGCTTATGAAATTTCTGATCCGCTAGATCTGCTCCAGTCAACTGTAAGTGCTAATATTATGAAGTGGATCCCTCAAGCAGTAACAACTGCTCAGCCACATGGGAATGGGCAAAGAACATAGTAAGCCCGCTGGTCGGGACCTGGGAGTCTTGGACCTAGCACAAATTTCACAAGCGGCGACGTGGGCCTTAACGTCTTTAGGCAACCCAGGCCACCAATAGGTTCTAGAAATGAGGTGCTTGGTACCCAGGATGCCTGGATGGCCAGACAGTGCAGAGTCATGATTCTCCCTGAGTACCCTTAGCTGGAATTGCATGGGAACAAACAGCATGTTCTCAGGAAGGTTCTCGGGAGCTGACATCTGATCAGCCGCAATTTCGGAGACTAAGTCAGAATCAACAGAGGATATGATTATACCTGGGGGCAAAACACAAGCAGGATTCTCCTCCGGAGGAGGGCTGGCCATGAAGCTACGCGACAGCGCATCAGCTTTAATATTTTTAGACCCAGCCCTATAGGTGACCACAAAGTTGAATCTAGTAAAAAACAACGCCCATCGAGCTTGTCTCGGGTTTAGCCTCCAGGCAGATTATAGGAAAACCAGATTCTTGTGGTCGGTAAGGACCATTACCTGGTGCCTAGCCCCCCTCCAGAAAGTGGCGCCACTCTTCAAGTGCCCTTTTAATGGCTAAGAGTTTGCGGTTGCCAACGTCATAGTTACTCTCAGTGGGGGAGAACTTCCTGGAGAAGTAGGCACAGGGACGGAGATGGGTGAGAGACCTAGTACCCTGGGACAAGACAGCACCCACTCCCACCTCGGAGGCCTCAACCTCCACAATGAATGGCTCCATCTGGTTAGGCTGAATCAGCACTGGGGCAGAGATAAAGCACCTCTTAAGGACCTCAAAAGCCTGGACCGCCTCCGGAGGCCAGTGGAGGAGACCGGCACCTTTGCGAGTAAGGTCCGTAAGAGGCTTAGCGATGACCGAGAAGTTAGCAATAAATCTCCTATAATAATTAGCAAACCACAGGAAGCACTGTAAAGCCTTCAGGGAGGCAGGTCGGACCCATTCAGCCACTGCCTGAACCTTGGCAGGGTCCATGCGGAATTCGTTAGGAGTGAGGATTTGACCCAAAAAAGGTATCTCCTACACCCCAAACACACATTTTTCGGTTTTAGCAAAGAGTTTGTTTTCCCAAAGGGCCTGGAACACCTTCCTGACATGCTCAATGTGGGAGGACCAGTCCTTGGAAAACACAAGTATATCATCAAGGTACACTACAAGAAATACCCCCAGGTAGTCTCTTAAAATCTCATTTATGAAATTCTGTAAGACCGCAGGAGCATTACACAACCCAAAGGGCACGACGAGGTATTCGAAATGACCTTCGGGCATGTTAAACTCAGTCTTCCAGTCATCCCCTTCTCTGATTCGGATAAGGTTATAAGCCCCCCGAAGATCAAACTTAGAGAACCATTGGGCCCCCTGAACCTGATTGAAGAGTTCAGGAATCAGAGGAAGGGGATATTGGTTCCTTACAGTGACCTTATTCAAGTTTCGGTAATCGATACACGGCCTAAGACCACCACCCTTCGTCCCTACGAAGAAGAAGCCAGCACCTACCGGTACCCCTTGAGAAAGCTGACGGCGAAACGTGCGTCGGGGGCGATCAGTGTGGAGTGTTCCTGCGTGCTTCCTATCATGCAGTCCATGGGTTTGTGCAATATCCTTTATTTATAAAGCATGGTCTTTGTTTTGGGTGCAACTTGGAGCTCTAGCTGTATACTTTTATATGCATGCACAATTGTGTGCTCTTCTGTCAGGTGCTAAATATATTTATGTGCTTCTGTTGTCCAAATACTTGATCTATATGATTATCTTTTCTATAGATATCTGCATTTGTTACCACATCACAGGATGTTTTTAGTATGGTAGCATATATATTGGATTATTCACGCAGCTCCTCCATACTCTCCTTTTTAACTGTGTGCTATATTGTTTTTATATTTTGATGGCCAATGTGTTATGTATATTTCAATAAAGTTTATTTTATATTGTCATGGTACATGACTTGTGCTATGTGTGTTTCATTTTCTGCAACCAAGGAAGGCCTAAAAACAAATCGTACGATAATCCCTGCATCACCAACACAGAACACTGCTCCAAATGAATGGAGCCAACAATGAGTTCAAAAACAGAGGTATGCTGCGTAAAATAACCATTAGCAAGTGGAGTGGAGTCGATACCCACTACCGGGACAGGTTTAGGCAAATCAATCAATGGCATAGCTAGAGACATAGCAAATTCCACAGACATAATATTAGCAGAAGACCCTGAATCCACGAAGGCACTGCCGGTGGCAGACCTACCATAAAAAGAGACCTGAAAGGAAAGCAAGATCTTATTAGGTTTCATGTATACGGGAAATACCTGTGCGCCCAAGCGACCTCCCCGATGGTCACTTAGGCGTGGAAGTTTTCCGGCTGCTTATTCTTACACCTAGGACAGTCGTTCACTTGATGCTTGCCATCCCCACCGTAGAAGCAGAGACCATTCTTCCTGCGGAACTCTCTACGTTGTTAGGGAGACACGGAGGCCCCGAGTTGCATCGGTACATCCGAGTTTTACGTGGAAGAAGGGAGCAACGGAGCCTCGGGAGCCATCATAGGGGAGCCAGAGGAGAAGGCACAAAAACGTTCAAGTCGTCGTTCCCTGAGACGTCGGTCAAGACTTACCGCTAAAGCCATAACCTGATCTAGAGAGTCAGAAGAGGGATAACTAACTAACTAACTAACTAACTAACTAACTAACTAACAGGTCTTTCAAAGTGTTCGACAGACCCAATCTAAACTGGCACCTCAAGGCTGGGTCATTCCACCGAGAAGATACACACCACTTCCTAAAGTCAGAACAGTACTCCTCAACGGGTTTCTTACCCTGACGTAAGGTCACCAGCTGACTCTCGGCAAAGGCAGTCTTGTCAGTCTCGTCATACTCGTCATAGATTAGTCCGAGAGCCGAAAAGAAAAGGTCAACAGAAGAGAGTTCAGGGGCGTCAGGGGCCAAGAAGGAGGCCCATTCCTGGGGGCCGTCCTGGAGCCGGGACATAATTATACCCACTCGCTGGCTCTCAGAACCTGAGGAGTTGGGCCTTAAACGGAAATAGAGCCTACAACTTTCCCGAAAGGGAAAAAAAGTCTTCCGGTCCCCTGAGAACCGGTCAGGCAACTTGAGGTGGGGTTCAAGAGGTGGTGTGGAGGGTACTAGCTGGGTAGCATCATGCTGGTTGCACCTCTGAGCCAGGTCTTGGACCTGTAGGGAGAGACCCTGCATTTGCTGAGCCAGGGCCTCAAGGGGGTCCATAGTGTGTCAGGGACCAGGGTAGAAAAGGTAAATGGGCCTGTGATTATGTAATGTCAGGATAGGGAGACAAACAGGTGAGCCCTAATCTACCCGCCACTCAGTCCCTGCCTACATGCACAGCCCGGCCTAGGCAACGGCGTACAACTGGGCAACGGTCCCTACGCTGAATATGTGCACGACAGACAAAACAAGACGGGGTAAACAAAAGCAAGGGAAGTGGGGCAGTTGCCCACGGCAACACCGTGAGCAACAGAGTAGTGGACGAGCCGAGTCAAACCAGGAGTGTACGTGGTAACAAATGCAGAGCAGGAGAATAGTCAGTCAAGCCAGGGTCAATATTAAGCAGAGGTCAATGCTAACAGCAGAAACAGCAGAGCCGGGAAACAGGAGAATCACAGGCAAAGGACAAGCAGCAAATGAAGGTATAAGTAGACCAAGGGCAGGAGTTAGAACAGTCTGGCCAGGCTGCGATAGGCTCTCCCACTCCTCAGCCTACCAGCCTGAGTGGTAGCAGATCGAGTCACTCTAGCAGACCTAGGAACAGATGCAGGCTGATTAACAACGGGCGTCGATACAGAAGCTGTGTCAGGCAAATCCTTTACATTTGGTGTGAAGGATCACAAGTGGCCGGTACGGAGCCTTGACATCAACCTCATCGAACACTTTTGGGATTAATTGAAATGCTGATTGCAAGCCAGACTTTCTTTTTTCAACATTACTGTCATACCTTACAATTTGTGCTGATTCTGCACAAATTCTCACAGCAAAAATACAAAATATTGTTGAAAGGCTTCCCAGAAGAGGGGTGGCTGTTACAGTCATAATAGGGGGTCAAAATCAGTGGCACACAAGCATATGGTTATTTTCTCTTTATGAGGCACAGGAAGTTTAGTGGTTATCACACATAAGCGGCATAATCTCTTAAACGTTACAAGTATGCTTAACCAGTTCAACCTTTATTCGATCAGGGATATAATTTCTGCTTGTCTCCTGAGACCACAACCAGGCTATGTTGCTTCACACAGCCTCACACCTCTTCACAGATTTACCATCTTTCCTTCAGAAATCTGTTTCTCTTCTGCCTCTCTCCAAGGGCGTTTTCTCTTATCCGACCCTGTCCCTCAGGGCCCCCTGTCTCTCTGGCACTGTCCCTGCTAGGGATAGTCTTCAAGTTACAGTTCCCTGACACTCAAGGGTTCTATTTTTTGAAACAATGCAGAGTTTCCCCTTTTCACTGCTCCTTGACTCTCAAGAGGTAAGTACTTCAAGGGCATTGATTACCAACGTTCTACCACCAATCCTGCTCGACAGGCACTTATATAAGGAGATCTCCAAACCATGTGTCAGGTCTCCACCTACACTCTAAGTCCTTCTCACCAGGGCCCTGACTAAAAGATTACCAACTGCTAACCAATGACCACCCCAACAGTCCATACTTTCCCAAGACTGCAATCACTAGGCCACGTTTTAGGCCTCCAGGGCAATCAGTCCTTACTGTAGCCTCCACACAGGCCCGCCAATCCAGGCATTCCTCAGGCCCCACTACAGCCTCCCTTTAGGTTTGAGCTTAGTACCGCTCCGCCCACTAGTCTCCTTGCTCAGGCTGATTATCTCTACAAACCCAGCAGACTCCAGGGTCCTTCTCTGTTGGACATAGACTCTGAAAATCTCCCAATAGCTCATCGTCCGCTTCGTGAAACCTACTTATTAGCTTCACTAAGCATAGCAGCCTCACTGTTTTCCTATTACTGCAACCAGCAATCTCTCCTCGAAGATCCGCGTAGGCCTGTGTCACTGTTTCTCTACTCCAGCAGCTACAGCCTCGCCCTGCCACAGGGAGACAAGCCCCCTCTAGTCACTAAGTTCATCCGCTGCTGAACCGACTAGAGCAGCCCCGGTCAGTACCTTACGCAGTTTGCCTGATCTTATACAAAAGGCGCCAAACCACTTCCTTAAAAGGGCTCCCCTCTGCCCCCTACTCCTATCAGCAAGGTGCCACAGTGCACTAGCGTCACAAAGCTCTACCTTCCAATACCTGTCTCTTTCTGGACCTGCCAGTTCTACACATCTCCCTTTTCGGAAGCCTCTGATTGCTTCATACAATGACAGTGCAAGCGGCCGCCCCACAGGGCCCTCCTCCCTGACCTGCAAGACAAAAGCAATGTATTTATGCAGTGCAACACATCACCCTATCACATAAAGTGTCAGAACAGTCTCTCAGCATCTTTTAGTTCTCTTAATGTGACAGGTAACTAAATACTAGAGGATACATTGACAGTTCATAAGTTGTAATTGTTGTGTAAAGGATCTGCCAGGCACAGCTTCGGGGTTAACTCCCTTAATTAATCAGTCAGCACCTGAATCTTCATCCCTGAGACTGACTCCAGCTTCCACCACTCAGGCTGGCAGGCTTAGGAGTGGGAGAGCCTATCGCAGCCTGGCCAGACTCAGCTAGCTCCCGCCCTCTGTCTATTTATACCTGCATTTCCTGTTCCTCCTTGCTTGTTATTCTTTTTCGTGTGGTTTCCTGGCCCAGCTACAGCTCCTTCTACTTTGTTCCTGCTCCATACAGACCCTGGCTTACTGACTACTCTTCTGCTCTTCGTTTGGTACCTCGCACACTCCTGGCTTGACTCGGCTCGTTCACCACTCTGGTTGCTCACGGTGTTGCCGTGGTCAACTGCCCCTTTCCCTTGCTTGTATTCCCTTGTATGTTTGTCGTGTTTGTCGTGCACTTACTGAGTGCAGGGACCGCCGCCCAGTTGTACCCCGTCGCCTAGGGCGGGTCGTTGCAAGTAGGCAGGGAAAGAGTGGCGGGTAGATTAGGGCTCACTTGTCCGTTTCCCTACCCCCCGGTCATTACATAATAACAAGCCCGGCCTCCTGAGGCTGTCCAGGCTTTTGAGGTCCTTAAGAAGTGCTTTATCTCGGCCCCGGTGCTGGTTCAGCCCAACCAAATGGAGCCATTTATCGTGGAAGTTGACGCATCTGAGGTGGGAGTGGGGGCTGTCTTGTCCCAGGGTACCAGGTCCCTCACCCATCTCCGCCCCTGTGCCTACTTCTCCAGGAAGTTTTCGCCAACTGAGAGTAACTATGATATTGGCAACCGCGAACTCTTAGCCATGAAATGGGCATTTGAAGAGTGGCGCCACTTCCTGGAGGGGGCTAGACACCAGGTAACGGTCCTTACCGACCACAAGAATCTGGTTTTCCTAGAATCTGCCCGGAGGCTAAACCCGAGACAAGCTCGATGGGCGTTATTTTTTACCAGATTCAATTTTTTGGTTACCTATAGGGCTGGGTCTAAAAATATTAAGGCTGATGCACTGTCGCGTAGCTTCATGGCCAGCCCTCCTTCGGAGGAAGATCCTGCTTGTATTTTGCCTCCAGGTATAATCATTTCCTCTATTGATTCTGATTTAGTCTCTGAAATTGCTGCTGCTCAAGGTTCAGCTCCCGGGAACCTTCCTGAGAACAAGCTGTTTGTTCCCCTGCAATTCCGGCTAAGGGTACTTAGGGAAAATCATGACTCCGCACTATCTGGTCATCCAGGCATCCTGGGTACCAAACACCTCATTACCAGAAATTATTGGTGGCCTCGGTTGCCTAAAGACGTTAAGGCCTACGTCGCCGCTTGTGAGGTTTGTGCTAGGTCCAAGACTCCCAGGTCCCGACCAGCGGGCTTACTGCGTTCGTTGCCCATTCCACAGAGACCTTGGACACATATCTCCATGGATTTTATCACCGATTTGCCTCCATCCCAAGGCAAGTCGGTGGTGTGGGTGGTGGTAGACCGCTTCAGTAAGATGTGCCACTTTGTGCCCCTCAAGAAACTACCCAACGCCAAGACGTTGGCTACCTTGTTTGTCAAACACATCCTGCGTCTCCATGGGGTCCCTGTCAATATTGTTTCGGACAGAGGGGTACAATTTGTTTCATTGTTTTGGAGAGCCTTCTGTATGAAGTTGGGGATTGATCTGTCCTTCTCCTCTGCCTTCCATCCTGAAACCAATGGTCAAACGGAGAGGACTAATCAATCTCTAGAACAATACTTAAGGTGTTTTGTCTCTGACTGTCAATATGATTGGGTCTCATTCATTCCCCTCGCCGAATTTTCCCTTAATAACTGGGTCAGTAACTCGTCAGGGGTCTCTCCCTTTTTCTGTAATTTTGGGTTTAATCCACGGTTCTCCTCCGTTTCACCTGGTAGTTCCAACAATCCCGAGGTAGAGGTCGTTCATCGGGAACTGTGCACAGTCTGGGCCCAGGTTCAGAAGAACCTAGAGGTGTCCCAGAGCGTACAAAAAACTCAGGCTGATAAAAAACGTTCTGCTAACCCCCTGTTTATGGTCGGGGATCTGGTGTGGTTGTCGTCTAGGAACTTGCGTCTCAAGGTTCCGTCCAAGAAGTTTGCTCCCCGGTTTATTGGGCCGTATAAGGTCATTGAGGTCCTCAATCCTGTCTCCTTCCGGCTGGAGTTACCCCCATCTTTTCGTATACACGACGTGTTTCATGCCTCCCTCCTTAAACGCTGCTCCCCGTCCTTGGCTCCCTCGAGGAGACTTCCTGTTCCCATCCTCACCCCTGAGGGGGTGGAATTCGAGGTGGCCAGGATTGTGGACAGCAAGATGGTCCAAGGCTCCCTCCAGTACCTGGTCCATTGGAGAGGTTACGGGCCCGAGGAGAGGACTTGGGTACCCGCCCGGGATGTTCACGCTGGGGTATTGGTCAGGAGGTTCCACCTGCATTTCCCCAGTAAGCCAGGTCCACTTAGAAAGGGTCCGGTGGCCCCTCATAAAAGGGGGGGTACTGTAAAGGATCTGCCAGGCACAGCTTCGGGGTTAACTCCCTTAATTAATCAGTCAGCACCTGAATCTTCATCCCTGAGACTGACTCCAGCTTCCACCACTCAGGCTGGCAGGCTTAGGTGTGGGAGAGCCTATCGCAGCCTGGCCAGACTCAGCTAGCTCCCGCCCTCTGTCTATTTATACCTGCATTTCCTGTTCCTCCTTGCTTGTTATTCTTTTTCGTGTGGTTTCCTGGCCCAGCTACAGCTCCTTCTACTTTGTTCCTGCTCCATACAGACCCTGGCTTACTGACTACTCTTCTGCTCTTCGTTTGGTACCTCGCACACTCCTGGCTTGACTCGGCTCGTTCACCACTCTGGTTGCTCACGGTGTTGCCATGGGCAACTGCCCCTTTCCCTTGCTTGTATTCCCTTGTATGTTTGTCGTGTTTGTCGTGCACTTACTGAGTGCAGGGACCGCCGCCCAGTTGTACCCCGTCGCCTAGGGCGGGTCGTTGCAAGTAGGCAGGGACAGAGTGGCGGGTAGATTAGGGCTCACTTGTCCGTTTCCCTACCCCCCGGTCATTACATGTTGGGTACAAAATTCACCCTCCTTAGAAATGTAAGCAGACATCCATAGTGTTGAGAGCATATATATATAGCTATAGAAGCAGTCACTGCCTCATCTTTAGTGTAAGGCCACACGGAGTGGCCCTGACACAGTCGCAACGCGGCTAACAACTGCACCGGAACCATGTTCGGTGCGGCTGTCAGACAGCCTGTTAGTGGACGCATGTTAACGCGGGTAAACCGTCCCTTTAGCTGCAAAATCATGCGGCCATGAATTAATACACCCTTTATGGCCGCACGATTTTGCAAATTACAACAACTTACCCCCTATTCATTCTCTATCACAGCGCAGGAAAAAGCCGAACACTGCACACGGCTATCTCCGGCGCTCCCATAGAGAATGAATGGAGCGGCAGTGCGCTTGCGCATGTAACTGGAATACTCCGTAATGAAGCATTTGACAGCCACTCCTACATAGTGCCAGCACGGTTGTTGGCCGCAATGCGACCGTGTCAGGGCCGCTCTGTGTGGCCTTACCCTTATTCCCTGGTTCTTGAGAAAGTAGCAGCAATTATCTGTTCAGATTCTCTTTAAAACTAAAAAAATCATGCTTGTTTTCAGTCTCAGGGTATGTTCACACGGCCTATTTTCAGCCGTTTTTCGGGCCATAAATGACCTGAAAAACAGCTAAAAATACAGGGGCTGAATGCCTCCAAACAGCTGCCCATTGATTTCAATGGGAAAAACACGGGGCGTTTTTTTACGCAACCGTTTGTAAAAAGGACATGTCACTTCTTGAGCCGTTTTTGTAGCCGTTTTTCATTGTCTCAATAGAAAAACAGCTCCAAAAACGGCTGTAAAAAAACGCATAAAAAAACGCTTAATGCATAAAAAACGTAGGCTGTTTTCCCTTGAAGACATCTTCATATTTTACACCCGTTTTTTGTTAAGCGTGTGAACATACCCTAAGTCAAAGCATCAGCACCAGAATGTGCTATGATCTCATTCCTGCTGCTGTCTGATTAATGAGCACTAATGAATTCATTATGGCTGAAGATGCATTGTTAAATAGGTAGGAAATGAGAATATTAGGCAAAGTCAGACAGTGTACACATCCATTCTGTTAAAAAACAGGATGAAAGGAATCTATTGAAATTCTAAACATTTTTTAATTACTTTAAATGGATTTTACAACTGTATTAAATCTCACAGCACTAAAAGTTGCCTTGCCTTGTAATGTGCACACCAAGTAGAAAAAACGTTGGCACTTACTGGGGGTAATTGGTCATTTACCTGCAAAAACCGTGCTGCTAATTACAAGTATTGAAAAACTTCCCCGGTTTGTGGTTAAGCTGCAATATGTGGCTTTACCCTTAGTGTAGCTCTCTCTTGTACTGAGCCATGAACCTGTGTGAGCAAATCCTGGCATTTAATTTACTCACAAACAAATTGCCATGTGCAAACAAATACCCTATTCTCGCACTACCAGGGGCGTAGCTAAAGGCTCATGGGCCCTGGTGCAAGAATTCAGCTTGGGCACCACCTGCCGCGACTATGGCCAGCCGCCTTGCCCAACAGCCCCCCCCAGTATACTTCCCCCATAGCCGCCCCCACGCAGTATAATGCCCCCCATAGCTGCCCCATACAGTATAATGCTCCCCGTATCTGCCCCCATACAGTATAATGCTCCTTGTAACTGTCCCCATACAGTATAATGCTCCCCATAACTACCCCTATACAGTATAATGCTCCCCGTAGCTGCCCCCTCACAGTATAATGCTCCCGTAGCTACTCCCCCACACAGTATAATGCCTTTATACAGTATAATGCCCCCCATATCAGACCCCATAAAGTATAATGCCCCTTATAAATTCCCCTATACAGTATAATGCCCCATAGCAGCCCCATACAGTATAATGCCCCATAGCAGCCCCATACAGTATAATGTCCCCATAGCAGCCCCATACAGTATAATGCCCCTCATAGCTGCCTCCACACAGTATAATGCCCCCATAAAGTATGATGACCCATAGCGGCCCCATATAGTATAATGCCTCCATAGCTGCCCCATACAGTATAATGCCCCCCATAAATGCCCTCATATAGTATAATGCCCCCATAGCAGCCCCATATAGTATAATTCCCCTCATAGCTGCCCCCACACAGTATAATGCCCTTCTTAGCTGCCCACACAGTATAATGCCCTCCTTAGCTGCCCCTCACAGTATAATGCCCCATACAGTATAATGCCCCCTTTAGCTGCCCCCACACAGTATAAAGCCCCCATAGCTGCCACCATATCAGCCCCCCGACAGTATAATGACTCCATACGATATAATGTCCCTCATAGCTGCCACCATATCAGCCCCCCATACAGTATAATGCCCCTCATAGCTGCCACCATATCAGCCCCCCTCCTTATACAGTATAATTCCTCCATATGTGCATAATAGAAAAATAATAAAGTTACTTACCTATCCCCGTTCCCACGACGGGTGGAGGAGGAGATCCTTCTCCTCCTCTGCCCTGTGTTATGAGTGACTCGGCGCAGACAGGCGCGGTGACATCACTAAATCGCACCTGTCTGCGCCGAGCCGCTAATAGCTCACGGCAGTGAATGCTGGAGGAAGGAGTCGTCAGCTCCAGGATTAAATTCAACTGGATCTGTGTCCTGAGGACACGAATACAGTTGGAAGCAGGAACTTGGTGAGTGGTCGCGACCCCCAGAGGTCTTCAAACGACCCCCCAGGGGGAGTGCGACCCACAATTTGTAATGTATTGTGTCGTGCAGTTTGTGTTTGCGGTGGAGAGAGGAGAGGGGGGCCTGTAATTTAAAGCCCCTCTCTCCACTGCAAACACAGATAGTACAATATAACAGACAGTACATTACAATACAATACAACACACATACATTACGGGCCCCCTCTGCAGCTCACCTGCAGTCTTCCATGCTCTTCCCCATCGGCTCTTCCACAGTGTCTAGAACGCCGCCTCTCGTGATGTCACGGTCACATGGTACACTGAGTGTACCATGTGACTGTGACGTCTAAACAAACCATGCCCGTAACCAGGAAGTGCCGGCATCACGGCACATACAAACTTTGTATTAGCGCGCTGCGTGGCAACGTGAGCCCTGCGGGCCCCGCAGGCTTGTGGGCCCAGTCGCAACTGCGACCGCTGCGACCCCTATAGCTACGCCACTGCGCACTACTATGATCCTAACGCGTAAGTGGTGATTGTACACTATTATATAAAACACAACTTGTATAAATTCTAAAACCCAGCAAGGGTTCTGTGACAAAATCATGAAAAACGGATGTACATACTAATCTCTGAACTACAGCAGTAAAAAAATATAGAGACAGTGTATAAAACACTGTAGTCAACTATCAGAGGGCAAGGTCTGCAATCCACATGCACCTAATTCCATGCGTTAATACAACAAAACACAGAGACCCTGACATATTTCACCAAAGACTCCACATTCTCAGGAGCATATTGCCCCTATAACCCTCAGGCCATTGCCCCAATACCTGTTTTTTCAAAAACAGTTGTGTCCGGTATTTCACCTCATTCCAATTTAAGTGAACGGGGCTGTAATACCAGGCACAGCTCATGGACAAGAGTGGCAAGGTTTCTTGGAAAAATTAGCATACCTTTTTTATTATCCTGGACAACCCCTTTTAATATTATTACCCGCCAGGATCATCTTTTTGCTTTTTGGTTTGTTTGCTGATTTTAAAGACATAATCACCAACAGGTAAAGTTGTTTGGGGGTTGCTATATTTTCCCAAGTTTCCTGTCAAATGTGTACTAGTCTCCAGGAAGTATCTGTCTTATCCAGGGAATAAGATGGAAGGAATCCAGGAAAAGCTAATTATCCCTAGCAAGGAGTAATTTGCTAAGGGTTTTGGTAATTGCCTGGATTTTTATGGAATGATAGGCAGGTTGGTATTGGGGCCTATCATTCCCTTTCTGTCCAGTATGGGTTTTTCTCTGCAACTCACAGGTGTTGCAGTTCATCTGATCATGGAACTATAAAATGTTTGCACTCTGTGCATTTGGTGAGGTGATGTGAAAAAAGATAGAACCTGTCCCTCTGTCTGGAGACAATAACTCTGAGGTCTAGACTCCTACTGGGCGTTTGCATGTTGTGTGAGGTAACAAACGGATTCTGTCTTCCTTCGGGTGGTTGGTAGTATGCCACTTGTGAGGGAAAACGTGTTTCGTTTGCGCTTAGCCGAGCAGAGTTTACTTTATGTTTTGTTGCCTGAATGTAAAGGTTGTATTTTTTTATTTGTATTTTGCCACAAAATAAAGAACAGGCAGAGCACCTGTTAGGAAAAGAACTTCTGTGTCACTGTCTCTGACTGCATCTTGCCTTCCGATATAGACTAGGGCGGATCAAGGGTGCGATGGGCGCCGGGCACTTTTTCAAGTCTGCCCCCCCCCCAACTCTGAAGATGCTGTACCATATATATTTGCAGATTTCTGTTTAGGCAGCCACCGATCTGGCACGGTTTTAAATTCGCTGTAAAAAGCAGAATGAGTAATACAGAAGAGAAAAAGCTAAATATTTTCGGGAGCTTTAAATTGTTAGCGGTTACGGGAAAAAAACATTCTGCTCTGCGTTAATATAACTTTAAAGACCCAGTATCTGTTTAACCCCTTAAAGTCCAAGCCATTTTTTTATTTTTTCATTTTTCACTCACTGCCTTTCTAGAGCCATAACTTTTGTATTTTTACGTCAATGGAGGGGTGTGTGAAGGATTATTTTTTGCAGGAGGAGTTGTAGTTTTTATTGGCACCATTTAAAGTACCATATAATGGGTGATTTGGAAAAAACTGAGATTCCACCATGTTTTTTGGGTTTAGTTTTTACTGTATATATTTACCTTCTCTTAAGGTAAAAGTAGATTTAACATCTACTTTTACCTTTAAAATAAGGTAAATATATACAGCTCCAGAACCAAGCTCAGTACAAATATACAGACCCAGAACCAAACTCAGTACATATATACAGCCCCAGAACCAAGCTCAGTACATCAATACAGCACCAGAACAAAGCTCTATACATATATACAGCACCAGAACAAAGCTCAGTACATCAATACAGCACCAGAACAAAGCTCAGTACATATATATATACAGCTCCAGAACCAAGCTCAGTACATAAATACAGCACCAGAACAAAGCTCAGTACATATATACAGCACCAGAACAATGCTCAGTACATATATATATACAGCTCCAGAACCAAGCTCATTACATATATACAGTACCAGAACCAAGCTCAGTACATAAATACAACACCAGAACCAAGCTCAGTACTTATATACAGTACCAGAACCAAGCTCAGTATATAAATAGAACACCAGAACCAAGCTCAGTACATATATACAGCACCAGAACAAAGCTAAGTACATATATACAGTACTAGAACCAAGCTCAATACATATATACAACACCAGAATCAAGCTCAGTGCATAAACATATATACAGCACCAGAACAAAGCTAAGTACATATATACAGCACCAGAACCGAGCTCAGTAAATATATACAACTCCAGATCCAAGCTCAGTACACATATACAGCCCCAGATCCAAGCTCAGTACATATATCCAGTACCAGAACCATGCTCAGCACATAAATACAGTGGCAGAACCAAGCTCAGTACATATATATAACTTCAGAACCAAGCTCGGTACATAAATACAGCCCAAGAACCATTCTCATTACATATATACAGCACCAGAAACAAACTCAGTACATATATACAGCCCCAGAACCAAGCTCAGTATATAAATACAATGCCATAACCAAGCTCAGTACATATATACTGTCACAAAGGGTCTGTGGACCCACTGGGCCGTACCGTCTTGGCGGTATGGCAGCTGGCTAACAGGGTGCAGGTCAATGTCTATAGTTCGTATAGGTACCTGTGGCAGCTCTGACAGTAGCAAGGCAGCCTCGGCTGGGACTAAGCAGCAAGTAGACGTAAGGTGAGGTGAAGCAGGTCAGGCATGGTATACAGCACGGCACGACCAGGATAGTATGGAATGCAGGGAACAGGAACACACTAGGAGACCATTGCATAGACAAACTAGGGCAACAACAACAACGCTCAACCATCAAAGCAGGGGGCTGGACCCCTCTTATAGTCCAGGGTACTCACGGCCTTATGTTCATCAAAGTCCGGTGCACGTGCTACCCCTTTAAGAGTGGGCACGAGCGTGCACGCGCACCCTACGGGATCCAGCTGAGGTGAGTGGAAGCGAGTGCTGGTGTCTCCTGAGGAGGAGGCTGGGGCCAGCGCTTGTTGACTCGTGGCTGCGGCTGTCAGGGGGAGATTGGAGCTGACGGCCCGCAGCCACAGTCATGACAGTATCCCCTCTCTTACGCCCCCTCTTCTTGGGACCAGAGCGAGAGAGAAACTTTTTCAGAAGAGCAGGAGCATTGAGGTTCTCCTCTGGCTCCCAGGACCTCTCTTAAGGACCGAACCCCCTCCAATCCACCAAATAAAAAGTCTTTCCTCTCACTTTTTTTGTGTCCAAGATCTCCTTAACTTCAAAGGTGTCTGAAGGGCCACAGGAGGCAACCGCATGGAGTTTTGGTATAGCGGTTAAGAACCACCGGCTTCAGGAGGGAGACATGGAAGGAGTTGGGGATCTTGAGGGTAGGAGGCAGCCGAAGCTTGTAGGCGACAGGGTTGATCTGCTGTAGGATCTCCAAGGGTCAGAGGAACCTGGGAGCAAATTTGCATGACGGCACCCTTAGTCGGATATTCCTAGAAGACAGCCAGACCTTCGTGCCAGGGAGAAATTGAGGAGGTTCTCTTCTCCTAGTGTCAGCCTTCTGTTTCATGCAGTCGACTGCCATTAGGATGGAGGATCGAGTCTGCTGTCAGTTCTGCTCGAAGTCTCTAAAAGCGGAGTCAGCCGTTGGAACCTCGGAAGTATCAGGCGCTGGGAAAGGAATTTGTAGGTGTTGGCCGTAGACAATGAAGAACGGTGTATTCCTTGTGGACTGACTGGAGTGATTATTATATGAGAACTCAGCCCACAGAAGCAGCTGCACCCAGCCATCATGCTGCTTGGAGATGAAGTGGCGTAGGTAGTTCTCCAAGATCTGATTGATCCTCTCGACCTGACCATTGGACTGAGGATGGTAGGCTGAGGGAAAAGTCCAACTTCACACCAAGGAGTCCACAGAGGGCTCTCCAGAACTTCGAGGTCAACTGAACCCCCCGATCAGACACAATATGCTGCGGCAAGCCATGCAGGTGGAAGATGTGTTGGATGAATAGTTTGGCCAGCTGAGGAGCAGAAGGAAGACCGGTCAGAGGAACGAAGTGGGCCATCTTCAAAAACCGATCCACCACCACCCAGACAGTACTGCATCCGGCAGGGAGAGGCAGGTTCGTAATAAAGTCCATAGCTATATGCTGCCAGGGAGCATTGGGCACAGGCAAAGGCTGGAGCAGACCAGCAGGTCTGGAGTGAGCGACCTTGTTGGCTGCACATACAGAAGAGGAAGAAACAAAGTCCATAATGTCCTTGGGCAGCTTGGGCCACCAGAAATGATGAGCAATCAGATCCCGGGTCTTACAGACCCCCACGTGACCTGCCAGTCTAGAGGAGTGTCCCCAGCGGAGGATTCTTCCACGATCAGCCAGTCGCACAAAAGTCCTCCTTGGAGGAATGTCCCCAACTTGCAGGGGATTGACAGAGACAATGCAAGACGGATCAATAATGCTCTGTGGAATCTCCATGGTGTTCTCCGTCTCGAAAGACCTGGACAAGGCATCGGCCCTCACATTCTTGTCGACCGGGCGATAATGGAGCTCAAACTGGAACCTGGTAAAGAACAGTGACCACCTGGCCTGACGAGGATTCAGTCGTTGGGCCATCTGGAAGTAGGTCAGATTCTTGTGGTCTGTAAAAATTAGGATCGGATGAGCTGCGTCCTCTAGTAGATGTCTCCACTCTTCCAGAGCCAATTTGATGGCCAGTAACTCCCGATCCCCAATCGAGTAGTTGCGTTCTGCGGAAGAGAAGAGATTAGAGAAATATCCACATACCATTGACTTGCCCTTGGGACTTCTCTGGAACAGGTGTGCAACAGCACTGACAGAGGATGCATCCACCTCCAATGAGAACTGCAGAGAGACATCCGGATGATGGAGGATAGAGGCTGACGTGAAGGCACTCTTCAGGCTATTGAATGCGGACTCTGCCTTGGGAGTTCACACCTTGGCGTTCATGCCCTTCTTAGTGAGGTTAGAGATAGGAGAAGTCAGTGAGGAGAAGTTTGGCGAATCCCAAAAAGCGCTGTATGGCCCTCAAGCCTTTACCTTCTCAGGATCCATCTCGAGACCTTGATTCAAGACGATGTAGCCCAGGAAGGGTAGAGCATCTCTGTCAAACACGCACTTCTCCAACTTGTGACCCACTGGGCCGTACCTCCTTGGCGGTATGGCAGCTGCCCAACAGGGCGCAGGTCAATGTCTATAGTTCGTATAGGTACCTGTGGCAGCTCGGACAGTAGCAAGGCGGGCTCGGCTGGGACTAGGCAGAGGTAGACGTCAGGTGAGGTGAAGCAAGTCAGGCATGGTATACAGCACGGCATGACCAGGATAGTATGGAATGCAGGGAACAGCAACACACTAGGAGACCATTGCATAGACAAACTAGGGAAACAACAACAACAACAACGCTCAAGCATCAAAGCAGGGGGCTGGACCCCTCTTATAGTCCAGGGTACTCACGGCCTGATGTTCATCAAAGTCCGGTGCGCATGCTGCCCCTTTAAGAGTGTGCACGAGCGTGCGCGCGCACCCTACGGGATCCGGCTGAGGTAAGTGGAAACGAGCACAGGCGTCTCCTGAGGAGGAGGCTGGGGCCAGCGCTTGCCAACTCGTGGCTGCGGCTGTCAGGGGGAGATTGGAGCTGACGGCCCGCAGCCACGGACATGACATATACAGCCCCAGAACCGAGCTCAGTACATATATAAAGCACCAGAGCAAATACAGTTCAGTACAGAGATCATTTGAAAATTCAGTTTAACCCCTACTGTATAAGTTTGTACGACATAAAACGACAGCTCCCAGTATAGCCTGAACAATGGTTAGGATATGCTGTCTAACAAAAAATAATGCTACCATCCGTCATCTCGCTGCAGATCATATAGTGACTACAGTACTGATCAGTCACAGGGAGAATAAACATTTGTGAGGTGACGTCTCAGATTCTTTTTAGTTCTTTTTCTCTTTTCTTCTCCATCCGGCCAGACCTCTATGAATATTTGTCCCGGGCACGACCCATTTCTGCAGTTTGTCGCTCAGATGTCTTCGGCTCCTCACTTTTCCAAAATTTCCATAAGATAACATTTTCATGGTGCTACACTCTATGCCCCTGAATATAATAGTATTGTACGCTCTGCCCCTGAATATAACAGTATCATGCACTGTGCCCCTGAATACAATAGTACTATACACTGTGCCCCTGAATACAATAATATCATACACTGTGCCCCATAATATAATAGAACTATACACTGCGCCCCTGAATATAATAGTATTATACACTGTTCTTCTGAATATAATCGCACTATCCACTGTGCCCCAGAATATAAAATAGTGTTATACACTGTGCCCCTGAATATAAAATAGTGTTATACACTGTGCTCCTGAATATAATAGTATTATACACTATGCCCCTGAATACAATAGTACTATACACCATGCACCTGAATATTATTACACCATACACTGCGCCCCTGAATATAATTAATACTATGCACTGTGCCCCTGAATATAATAGTACCACACACTGTGCTCCTGAATATAATAGCACTATACACTGTGCACCTGAATATAATAGTACCATACACTGTTCTCCTCAATATAATAGTACTATACACCATTCCCCATAATATAATTGCACCATACACTGCGCCCCTGAATATAATAGTACCGTACACTGTGCCCATGAAAATAATTGCACCATACACTGTGCCCATGAATTAAATTGTGTCAAACACTGAAAATTAAAATACCACACACTAACAATGCCCCCTGTAGATAGTGCCAGTCACAATGCCCCATGTAGATAGCGCCAGTCACAATGCCCCCTGTAGATAGTGCCAGTCACAATGCCACCTGTAGATAGTGCCAGTTACATGCCCCCTGTAGATAGTGCCAGTTACAATGCCCTCTGTAGATATTGCCCCCTGTAGATAACACCAGTTACAATGCTCTCTGTAGATAATGCCCCTTGTAGATGGCGTCAGTCACAATGCCCCCTGTAGATAGTGCCAATTACAATGCCCTCTGTAGATAATGCCTCCTGTAGATAGCGCCAATTACAATGCCCTCTGTAGATAATGCCCCCTATAGATATTGTCCAGTGTTCTCTGTAGATATAGCCCCCAATGCTGCCCAGAAAAAAAAGAAAATATTCTCATCTGTCCCTGTTCCCGCGAGGTCCTCCAGACGGCGTCATCCAATGTAACAGCGCAGTCGACGTGATGACATCATCACGCTGTCTGTGTAATTAGTAAAGCGCCAGATAGGAGAAATGGAATGAGTAGTTCCCTGTCTCGACAGCGCTAAAATAAGCAATTGTATACAATTGGGTGAGAGGTCCAGCTTCACCCCGGTTCTCTGAACCGACTGTAATTTTAACAGCCGTTATGGAAGAACCGGGTGAACTGGACCCCCTTCCAGCCTCAGGCCCCGGGCACTTACCCAAATTGCCCTCATTATAATTTGCCCCTGGCTATAGAGCTAAGTCTCACAGCCTCTAAAAACATACCCTAAGGTGATTCATCACCTGTGCCACAAATAGGTGATAAATATATGATCTCCGGTGTGCCCCCACCAATCACTAGACTGGAGATCCGGATCCCCCTTTCCTCTTCACTGCATGATCGCAGTGAGGAGGAATTTGAATGGGGCAGCACTCCAGGACATTCCATGCAAAGCATCACACCAACGTTCTGGCACTGGACGTTGTGTGCTGCATCGCATTCAATGTCCGGACACTGCCTGGCGTCAGGACTTTTAATGTGCCGTGATACAGGCCGGACCTGATGTGGCAGCCTGAGCGGATCCAGGATGGGCACCAGGCGAACAAGAGGAGGTGCGGTAAGTAAAGGCTTTTTTTTATACATGCAGTATATATGTTTAATCTAGGGGGACTAATCTGGGGATTTCAGATCAGGGGCCCTGACACGGGGCCCAACACTCCGTGGTAATACTTCTGTATCTGAGGATTTGGGATGCTCAAACCCCCGTCCCATCTGGTGAGGTGGTTGCCGGGTGCTGCATCCAGACAAAGAATGAATGGAGTTATGGAAACAGCCAAGTATGCTTGGGGGACCCCCGTTCTCCAGATAGGTGGATATGCCATAAATGCCTGGTGGGAATAGCCCTTTAAGACTAAATGTCTAAGACAACTTACATGTATAATGTATGCAATGTATTAATACAGGGATACAATTATGAATTATTTGGAACCCCAAAAATTTGCAAACGTATGCCACAAAAATTGCCACTGTGCCCAACATGATGGGATAGACCTTTTTTTTATTGTCTTAACATATGAGAGACTGTCATAGCATGAGCTGTAATCTGCAACTCTACTGTCTTCTATCCACATAAACAAGTTAGACACATTTATCTACGTGATTTAGTGTTCATTACTGATATATAAATACACTGCTATCTCAAATTGTACAAAATCAATGACATTTCTACAACTCTTGATTAAATGGTTTCATCTACAACTGGATGGTTTCATATATTGTGTAAGAATTCAACAGCTCAATACAAAACAAAAAATGAAAAGTGTTGGAAGTTCTTAACTCCCGCTGGTACCGTAATACTTTGACCACTTGATAAACCTCAGTTAAACAATTTAGATCAAAGATACGTAAATCAAAGAATGTTTCCTACTGATCGATCCATTCCTTAAGCTGGGGGAATAAATCTTTACTGTGAAGTGTCAAGGCTTCAATTACAGATCATACTGATAGGTGAAAGACGTCATTATTGCTCAGGCTTCTGAGATAATATACTTGCAGAAATGATAATATGCCTAATGTTTAGCCTCTATAGGGCATGATTAAGTGATCATACTGGTCTGGAACATGAATGTGGAGCAAAGCTGGATCGAGGGGAGATTAATAAGGATTTACTGCCAATCCAGCCTTTAAACATCCTTCTTGAATGTGCACATGCTCAATACCTTATGATCTTCTTTATGTACTGACTACAAGGAGGACTTAGTAATGTACAAAGTGACAGGGGAGATAACTCTGAGTATATTAAAAAAGGACATTTTTATATAACACACAGAAAATATTATTGTTATTATTATTATTATTATTATTATTATTATTATTATTATTAATAAAGGGATGGTCTGGGATTTTACATTCATTTTCTATCCTTAGAATAGGCCACTAATGTGTGGTCAGTGGTAGTCCAACCCCCGGGACTTGACCATCAGGAACGGGCAGTATACCTTTACTCTGGTACCCAGCACAGTGATGTCCCTACTTGTGTCCCTGTTCCTTGTACTGCAAGTGAAAATCAACGGGACCGAGCTGCAGTACCAGGCATATCCTTGTATAGATGTTGCTGTGCGGGGTACTGTGGTGAAGGGAGTCTTGCTGATGCTCCTTCATTCTGCTGATTGTTGGGTCCGGAGGTTTGGATCCCCACCAGAGTTCCAGAGGAGTCCAGGCTCTGATACAATAATGGGCTCATAGGTCCAGCAGAAGACAATCCTATTTGGAGTTGACTTTGGAGCCAATCGTTTGCCACTAGGGTCTTCTGGTACTTTTTATCGGTTGATTCAAAAATAACCTATCTTCCTTTATTATGTCCTGTGTGTGCAATGGTAATACCAGTTTATAATGCAACTACCATATTATACTAGAGATAACTACCTCTCCTACTACACAATTGCTGCAGCTTGGTACTTAAAACAGAAAAATATATTTTTCTCTTACTTTAAAAATGTTTACTTATCTGTTTGTTCTGCTTTCCTCATATACAGTATATCCATGTATCCAAGGGCCCATTTCAGGGTTTATTTGTATTCAGGGTTTTATCTGTTTTAATTCATGTCAATTGTAATATTTTCCTCACTTTCCTATTTTATTCTAATTCATTTAGATTGAAAAAAAGAAATAAAAATAATAATATATATGTATGTATATATATATTTATTTATTTATACATAATTATTTTTCTCTATCACTCTTTAGAAGGTGCTCTGCTTTTCTGCTTAACATACATACATTTTGGAAACGGAATACAAAACAGATTTTTTTAATTGGATAAAAGAAATTGTTCAGTTTGCATAACATCTTTTTAGATTGCAGGTCCGATTGAGACCAACTGGATCCGACTGCTGATTTCAATAGACAGTGGCTAATACAATGGTGTCCCAATAGGAGGACTACTCTTTAGCTCAGCATGCCCTAATAAATATATACCACATCTAATGCCTCATGCACATGACTGTATTATGGATTCATAATTTGGCACTTAAAGAAATCTAAGCCTATACTGAATCAATGAGAAAAAAAAAGATTATGGCATGTTCTCTTGCATTGTGTTACAGAGGTATTCTCCCTTAGAAGCAATGGAATGGGTGGACTGCAGTACCCAGGAAGATGATGAATATTGGGTTATTTAGTTTGAAAAAAGGATAGTTGAGGGGTGACCTAATAACTATGTATAAATATATGTAAGGTCAATGCAGAGATCTCTTTCATGTTTTATTTATACCCAGGACTGTAACTATAGCAAAACGGCATCCACTACATCTAGGGGAAAGAAGGTTTCTACACAAGCGTAGAAGGGAATTCTATTGTAAGAGCCCTGAGACTATGGGACTCTCTGCTAGAAGAAGATGTTATCATGAATAAACGGAAAGGGTTCAAAAGGGGCCTGGATGTCTTTCTTGAGTGTGATATTATTACAAGTTATGTGCACTAGATTACTAGAGATGGGTCATTGATCCAGGGATTTAATCTGATTTCCATATTTGAGTCGTAAAATATTTTTTTTCCCAAAGATGAGGAAAATTATCTTCGGCTCCATGCAGGTTTTTGCCTTCCTCCGGATCAACATTATGTCTTTTTTTCAACTTTACTAACTATTTTACCACGTTACAATCAGGTTAAAATACACTTATCCAAAGATGAAATTCTGTCCTGAAAACAGCTGACAAACTTTGGACATATATGGCTTCAGGGAAAATATCCATCATAGGATACTTGTTAATACAGCTTGACATAGGTGAATATAATGTTCTGAAGAAGCCACAGGCTAAAGCTGATGGGGGTTATTAATTAGAAAACCTCTTGCTTCAAAGTCTAATAGTTGGGCCCATCTTACCACATTATGGGGGAATTTATTCTTCGTTCTACACCAGTTTTCTGGTGCGACCTCTGTTCTGTTTGCACCACTCATGCTACGTTTTTAAAAGGTGGGCAGAGATTTATGGAAGGGGCGGAGCCACCCCTAGCCCAACAAATTTCTTATAATTTTTGCCTGAAACTTTTGTGCAATTTTGGTTGTACCTCATCTCCGATATTGACCCAACTTTTAGCTCACAGATATCGAGAGCAAAAACAAGGGCTTAAAGGGTCAGGTCGGAAATCAAGGTCATCCTTTTCAAGGTGGCTGCTCTGACTAGGTAGAGTGCTTTCTTTAGAGAATACTAGGGCGAATTGCCAGGCTCACTATGATGTAATTGCCATCCTGAAGGAATATCTCTGTTTTAATAGTGACAAATGTAAAAGTTATGTTCTAACTTATACATGTATCTTTTGACCAGTAGTTTCTCCTTGCGAACAAGTAACAGCACCAGGACTTCAGCGTTGGGGAGATGTTGGTTTATTCACCACCAGGTGGAAGAATGAGCAACGTTTTGGTTCACACCTGGTGGTGAATAAACCAACATCTCCCCAACGCTGAAGTCCTGGTGCTGTTACTTGTTCTTTTGTCTTTGGTATTCTTATCTAAGGAGTTGATTCGTCCTTCTACTGGTAACGTGCACATGGCCTGATGTTCAGTCTGCATTGAGTGCTGTGTTTTCCTCTACTCTATTTATATATATATATATATATATATATATATATATATATATATATATATATATATATATATATAAAATCCAGACGCAATGTCAGCCGCACAGCCTTGTAAATCGTATGTGGGTGCCGACCTGCCCAGGTCAGGGCTAACAGACCTGCCGCAGTAGAATCCAAAAATCAGGCAGCACTCCAAGGTATAAGCAAAGTAGAAAAAGGTGCTTTACAGTGAAGGAAATAAGTATTTGATCCCTTGCTGATTTTGTAACTTTGCCCACTGTCAAAGTCATGAACAGTCTAGAATTTTTAGGCTAGGTTAATTTTACCAGTGAGAGATAGATTATATAAAAAAAAAAAACAGAAAATCACATAGTCAAAATTATATATATTTATTTGCATTGTGCACAGAGAAATAAGTATTTGATCCCTTTGGCAAACAAGACTTAATACTTGGTGGCAAAACCCTTGTTGGCAAGCACAGCAGTCAGAAGTTTTTTGTAGTTGATGATGAGGTTTGCACACATGTTAGATGGAATTTTGGCCCACTCCTCTTTGCAGATCATCTGTAAATCATTAAGATTTCGAGGCTGTCGCTTGGCAACTCGGATCTTCAGCTCCCTCCATAAATTTTCGATGGGATTAAGGTCTGGAGACTGGCTGGGCCACTCCATGACCTTAATGTGCTTCTTTTTGAGCCACTCCTTTGTTGCCTTGGCATTATGTTTCGGGTCATTGTCGTGCTGGAAGACCCAGCCACGAGCCATTTTTAATGTCCTGGTGGAGGGAAGGAGGTTGTCACTCAGGATTTGAGGGTACATGGCTCCATCCATTCTCCCATTGATGCGGTGAAGTAGTCCTGTGCCCTTAGCAGAGAAACACCCCCAAAACATAATGTTTCCACCTCCTTGCTTGACAGTGGGGACGGTGTTCTTTGGGTCATAGGCAGCATTTCTCTTCCTCCAAACACGGCGAGTTGAGTTAATGCCAAAGAGCTGAATTTTAGTCTCATCTGACCACAGCACCTTCTCCCAATCACTCTCAGAATCATCCAGATGTTCATTTGCAAACTTCAGACGGGCCTGTACATGTGCCTTCTTGAGCAGGGGTACCTTGCGGGCACTGCAGGATTTTAATCCATTACGGCGTAATGTGTTACCAATGGTTTTCTTGGTGACTGTGGTCCCAGCTGCCTTGAGATCATTAACAAGTTCCCCCCGTGTAGTTTTCGGCTGAGCTCTCACCTTCCTCAGGATCAAGGATACCCCACGAGGTGAGATTTTGCATGGAGCCCCAGATCGATGTCGATTGACAGTCATTTTGTATGTCTTCCATTTTCTTACTATTGCACCAACAGTTGTCTCCTTCTCACCCAGCGTCCTACTTATGGTTTTGTAGCCCATTCCAGCCTTGTGCAGGTCTATGATCTTGTCCCTAACATCCTTAGAAAGCTCTTTGGTCTTGCCCATGTTGTAGAGGTTAGAGTCAGACTGATTAATTGAGTCTGTGAACAGGAGTCTTTTATACAGGTGACCATTTAAGACAGCTGTCTTTAATGCAGGCACCAAGTTGATTTGGAGCGTGTAACTGGTCTGGAGGAGGCTGAACTCTTAAT